>NC_064857.1:41964469-42293970 GCF_024139225.1 Suncus etruscus
GAATCTGGATCTAAAACTGGATCCTTATTCCTAGTTCTCACTTTCTAAGATATAATGAAAAGTGGATAGTTTCACCTGCACTGATGGATAAAGGAAATAGCCAAGCTCTATGAATTCCTTGATGCAAACTTTATTTATTTTTAATTTTTAATTTTTTTTCCTTGATGAAACCCTTAAAGAAACATGGTAAGACTGGTCACTGAATTGAGAAAAGATATAGATGATAACTCCAACAAGGAAAAATAGATTATGGAAAGTTTTAGTAAGAATACATAATTAAAGGAAATAATAAGTAAACCAAACAAAATAAAGAGGCTTAAAAGACAAAAGTGAGCAATGAGCGTGTTTGAAGACAAGGAACATCAAATCATTCAAATAAAGAGCAGGAGAATAAAAAGTAAGAAAACAAGGAATAAATGAAATGGCAATGAGGGTACTAATATTGCCAATGGGGACTGAAAATATGAGAAAAGAAAAAAATATTAATCATTTATTGAAAAAATTAAAGTCAGGAACTTTTCCTATCTGAGGATTGAATCACATATTCATCCAGATTTAAGAAGTCCAAGAAGTTTAAAAAAACAAAAAAAAACAAATTTAAATAGTAGAATGCTGTTGGAACCTGAATTCTGAACAAGGAAGGACACCATTTTGTAAAGACCATACGGCAGGGTTCTTCTCAGGTTCTGAGTAGGGAGAAACTCCATTTTGTAAGGACCACATGGTGTAAACCACATGCTAGGTCTTTTTCACAAGCCTATTTCCATTAGTACCACCCTTTCTCATATAATTTTCATGACCTTGTATGTATTTCCTTTGGGAGATGACCCAGGTCAGCCGGTTTGAGGTCTTTTTGGCAGATAGATTAAAGTATTAAACTTTATTTCAGTTGTATGGTCTCATCCTTCGAGTCTGGATTCTAACAGGCCCAAGTTTATTCATTGGCCAATAATATTAGATCTAAAATGAAAACTTAAAAAAATACTTTTGCAATTATAAAAAACACTCTAGCATATTGTTTCTTAATCAAGGATCATATAAACATCTGTTGTTCTTAAGAATATTCTAAGTGTCCCACAAGTTAAAACTTGCATAAATAAAGACCCATAATATGAGACAGGGAAGAGTATGGCACAGAAAAGAAATAAGGTTAGAAGGGGTCACAGCCCAAAAAAGAAAAATTGAGTAAGATTGCTCTAGTATATACAGAGCCCATTTTTAAGTCCAACAGTTAAAATGCTGAATATCAATTGTAGCTAATCAATAATATAATTTCTTCTAAAAATAAAAATTAAAGTGCAGGGCCAGAGAGGTAGTACAGCAGTCAGAATAATTGCTTTGCATGCAGTTGATCCAGATTTAATCCCATATGGTCCCTTGAGCACCTCCAGTAATAATTCCTGAGAGGAGAGTCAGGAGAGTCATCTCAGAATCATCCCCAAAAATACCTTGAATGACCTCAAACAAGAAATTAAACTTGAGCATTATAATACAAATGTAAATCAAATGTTTTTAGTGTAACTTGTTTGCAATATACATAAAGGGATTTGGATATCGATGAAAAATTATGACTTCCTGTTCTGTTGTTTTTTTTTATCAGACACAGAGAAACAAAACTTACCTGAATTACTAGACCTGGTTGGCATTAACTTTTGCTTGTATCATATGCTTCTGTGAAATGTTTTGTGAGTGCTTTATTATGAAAATGGTTAGTAAATATTTAATATGTTCGCGCAAAATTATTGAAATAGTGTTTGAATGTCTAGTGATATACTGAAATTTACCTAAGACTTCAACTTATAAACCAAATCAGAGGTTTGCTCAATGATATTTAAGATTTGTTTAAAACTTTTATCATCATCATCATCATCATCATCATCATCATCATCATTATTATTGTTAAATCAACTCCCTAAAGGGTTAGCTGGGCTTTTTCCAGCATGTTTGAATGATCAATTTTTATATGTCTCATCTTGATAGGTAGAATTAAAGTCAGTCAAAATCTTGGGCTATGGGCATAGTCCAGAACGTAAGGCACTTGAGGTACATATAATGCAACTCTGATTTGCTTTAATGCACTGCATTACAAGCATTACAAGAAATGGTCTCTGACCACAGAGACAGTAGTAAGCCCTGGGAATCATTGGGTATGGCACCCTAAAACAAACAAATGAAAGTCTTGGAGGCATGGGAGCAATACTATTGCCATATCTTATAGACTATATATTATTTTGAGTTGTGAGTAATGAGAACCTTCGAAGCTGAAAGAAATTCTGAAAATTTCCCTTATATTTTTTCCTTCCCTAATGAAAGTAGTCTGTACTATATTTTCTGCCATGTAGCTTTAATTACAGGTTATCTGTGAATATGTCCACTCTGAGAACCTCAATGTTTTAGTCTCCTAAGAAAAATGAAGTCATGCTCCTTTGAAATACCTTCTCTTTCCCTTATGCCTCAGATCCCTTAATGCAAAACAAATATCCCTGATTTGTTTCTATTTAGAATGTACAGCCCATGCAAATTCTTTATCTGTATATCATTAAAGTTTGGCTTTTTTCTTACTGACAGCACTACTATTCATTTATATGTTCACCTAAGCTTAAAAGAAGAATAGGGTGGGAGAAAGTTCCCTTGAGCCTCAACAATATTAAACATTCCTGAAAGGGGGAAAAATGCCTTGGAAAAAATTATTGGAAGTCTACAACTTAAAATTGTTCTTTTTTATTATTATTAAATGTGCTTTGTTGCTCAACTATTTAATAACTAACATTTCTCAAATGTATTTCTTGAGTTATACTAATTCAAACACTATCTATAATAGGTCATAGTCCATAAATCAGTTACACTGACCAGTTATGATGTACTTCATATAAACACTACTCACACCAGTCTGTGAGCCCTAACAATAGCTTAAATGCTTGTGCCCTTCTAAATAGAAGATTTTAATATTGAAAAGAGCTTAATATAAAATAATATAGAGCTTATGATACAGAGCTGCTCTTCAATATGTCTCATCCAAAATACAATTTCAGACCAGAATGAATGCCATTAAGACTATAATGTTGTTTCCACCTGCCGTTAACTTTTCCATGACCAGGTGCATGTAAATGCTGGTCCTATGGAATTTGCAGGAAATTTTAGTATTCTGATCTCTACATTTAATGTAGCTAGTAAATCATCTTTCATGATGAATTATTGAGCTTTTTTCCTCCTCATAACCTCTTTTCTGCTTGTATTCAGAGCACGTAATTTTTTCACCAATATGTAGGTCTTTAGGTCTATTTTTTTTATCTTTTTCTTTGAACCAAACAATGGAAAATAGATATGATTGTCCATAGATTATCTTTAATTTATTGAAATTTTCAGAGACATGTGATGATTCCAGAATAAAGACTAATGTAGGGATAAAACTTCATCTTACTAGCATATATAAAAACCCCCACATATTCTCTATATGATAGCAATACTCTAAATTTAATTTCTTGTGCTAAATTTTCAGAATAAATTATGTGTTTAATAGAATGCTGACATCTGAGTATTAATCCAATCAAAAAAGGAAATGTATTTTTGGAATTACAGACACTGCATTTATAGATGATAATAGTACTGCTGGGAGGGGTTGGAGTCAGGTAAAAGCGGTGATGCATCTGAAACTTTCTAACTTGATTTTCTTCATTTTATTTTATTTTCCTTGACATAAAACTAGAAGGTAATTAAGTTTTAAGATTTGAGTACAAATAAATCAGATACGGGTTTATACATATTCAAGTGCCTTTAAAAATTACAATAATTGTAAAGAATTATCTTTCTAATGTTATAACATTCAAATATGCCATTTAATAAACTGTAGGCATTATTTATTTAAAGAAATTCACACAATTATTTCTCTATATAAGAAGCTCACTATATTATACTCTCTGAACTTTAAGTGCATATGCTAAATAGTTTATTTAGCTAGATCATGGGATTATTTTTATAATATCTTCAAACATAAATAATGAGGAAATAAAGTGGAATATTAACCCTTAGAGGACATGCAATATGCGATGATACTTACTTAACACAAAATATTTTACTAAACCCTTACATACTTCCTTAAGGATAATTTTTAATATTCTGATTTTGCATAGTTCAAAAACTTGGTCTATAGAGTAGCTAAGTAATTGGTTCAAAAACAATGATAAAATACAAACTTTAACATATAAAAATCGAGCTTTCCAAATATTCATGTTGTAATTATATTTTTGTGCTGTCATTATTAAGGAATAAGGCCTTCTTTAACGTTTTCCCCATTATATTAGTTGTGATAATAATTTTTTCTTTGATTATAGTCATTATGATCATAAATATTTTAGGAATTATTCCTGTAACCTTTGACAAAATTTTAACTAATAATCTCTAGAATTTACATTTGTCAAGTAACAAAAGCATTTTCTCTTATTGAATATTAAGTTCATTAATAACAATAAAATTAAGTTACTTTCTGCTAAAACCTTATACAATAGGAAATAATCAAAATAAACACACTGAGGTAATGATGATTTTAATTTAGCTGAAAATGCCTCAAAGGTTAGTAATTAGAGAGTAGTCATGTTCTTTGTGTTTTGCAAAATAAATTATTGTTGCATGTTTTGCAACAATTTTCTCCACTTAATTCTCCTAAAATAATACTCTATGCAAAATTTGAAGGGATCTAATGACTAGGTAACTCAGGTTACTATATTAAAATCAATTTTCTATTTAAAATGTCTTATAAAGATGGTTTGAACAATAAAACTAGCCAAAATGTGCTATTAAACAGCAACAAAAGAGTCAAGTAAATAAACTTTATGCTGCCTTGATTGTACAGTACTACTCACTTTAGTTTTAATGAAAGGTTATTTGTTTAGCAGTGGAATGAGTCATATACCCTGACAATATTATGGCTCTAAACAATGAAAGTTAACCTAAAATTGTATATTTCTCCACAAAACAGGCATGAACATCATTATTTTCGCTCTAGCACTTAGATCAGCAGCTCCAAATTTAAAACCCTAAATAAGGGATCAATGATACTGACTTGCCCTTATCTGTATACATGGCTAGTCTAGTGACCTCAACAGTAGAGGATCAGATGGTTTGCTGTACTAAGAACCTAACATTAAATCTAGTTTGCAAATAAGATCAGTAGTCATTCTTAAGACAACATTCTTTTCAGGAGTGTGGCCATCAAAGGTGTGATCTTATGTATCATAATTGGGAATCTCAAAATTACATAAACTAAAGGATACTTAAATGGCATTGAGAGTAAATTGACAATTGCCAGAAATAAGACCAAATAGAGATTTTTTTCTAAATTACAGAAATGGCTATTTCTTTACCATCTCCAGTAAAAGTAGTTTGAATTTTTGTCCTTAAGATATAAAAAGCTATTTAGATAATAATTATATATACATTTATTCATTTTATATAATTATGTTATATACATAAACTATGCATATATAATCATATACTATATATGGTATATATTATATATGCACATATATACATATATAATTGTTTTCTAAAAATATAAACATATATGTAATGGAAGAAACCATCCTGTGATATAGATAATCGACGTTAACTTGTGACTTACATTATGTATCTATTATATTCACAAATAAATATATTCTTATTTGAATTAGAAGGTGATCCCTATTGCATTTTAAGAGAAGGCCGTGTCCCTGTAAATAAAGAAAATTATAAAATGTATGCTGTTATTATAATTTTAAAGTTCTTAAAGACTTAAAGACTTAACCTATATTAGCATCTCACTTTTCTTTTTTCCCTAAGAACAATTGGACAGACATGTAAATTCAACAGTGTTGCATTATTGTCGGTAGTTTGGGATCCCAGAAGAGTTCAGTTTGGGAGGAAGAGTTCAGGGCAAGCAGGATGGTGGAGGAATGATGCTAAGAGTCACATGACAAACCCTCTGGGAGACAGCTTGTTTATTGTAGATGAGGGTAGGGTACTTATACGGAGGCCTGGCAACTAGGATGCATAGGTTTGCCCACATAGAAGAAGTTTAAACGCAGGAAAGTGAAGGTCCTAAAGGTCACAAGACCACCAGGTGATCTGTGAATGTGCAGTGTATTGTAACAAGTGAAAGTGGAAAGTGGCCTTCTCTTTTTTGGGAGGCCAGTTATGGCATTCCTATAAGTGCTCATCTCCCTTCATATTGGGATGGTCCCTCCTACACAGTTGCTTTTTGAGGCTCCATTAGGAGCCTGGTGAGAGTTAGTTTTGGGGGGCCTTTGTTGGTCATTTTAGATGGGTGGCTTGTCCTCCTTTCCTAAGCTCAGACCCAATTAATTAAAGGTACTCAATCAAATCTATGAGGATCTAATTTCTTTAGAAAATGGCCATTGCATACAAGTGACTTTACCTTGCTTTGTTCCTTATTTTGGTAAAGGTTACTGCTAGGAATATGTTAAAATGTTGAAATAAACATCCTTTTATATTGCCTTCCAAAGTGGTGCTTAACCTTATATGGGACAAATTTACAAGAGAGTAACTTCCTTTATGTGGAATTTTACATTAAACAATGACAAACGTCATATAAGTGGAATTTTGTTTTTATATACCTTTATTTAAACACTGTGATTGCAAATATGACTATAGTTGGACTACAGTCACAAAAAGAACACCTCCCTTCACCAGTGCAACATTCCCACCACCAATGCACCCCACCTCCCTATGCCCACACCCCTTGCCTGTATTTGAGATAGGCATTCTATTTCTCTTATTCATTAATATTGTCTTGGTAGTTGTTAGTGTTCTAACTGCACTCACTCTCATTGAGGTGACCTTTATATCATTACCTGGTCCTTCAGGCCAGCATCTCTGGGCATGATTACAATAATGTATTTTATTTTCTTTAAAACCCATAGGTCAGTTGGACTTTTCTGTGTGTTTCTCTCTCCCTCTGACTTATTTCACTCAGCATAATAGTCCATGTACATCCATGTACAGGAAAATTTTATGACTTCATCTCTCCTGATGGCTGCATAATATTCCATTGTGTATATGTACCACAGTTTCTTTAGTCATTCATCTGTTGAAGGGCATCTTGGTTGTTTCCAGAGTCTGACTATTGTAAATAGTGCTGCGATGAATATAGGTATGAGGAAGGGATTTTTGTATTGCACTTTTGTGTTCCTAAGGTATATCCTTAGGAGTGGTAGAGCTGGATATTATGGGAGCTCAATTTTCAGTTTTTTGAGGAATCTCCATATTGTTTTTCATAAGGTTGGACTAAACGGCATTCCCACCAGCAATGAATGAGAGTTCCTTTCTCCCCACATTCCAGCCAGCACTTATTGTTCTCTTTCTTTGTGATGTACTATTTGCTTTGAGGTTCAGAAGCTTCTCAGCTTCATATAGTCCCATCTGTTTATCTTTGTTTCCACTTGTATGGAGAGTTCTGTCTTCACCTTTTTATTTCCATTTCATTGATTTATGCTTAAGCTTTGTTATTCCTTCTGCCTACCTATTTTTGGGTTCCTTTTGTTGATTATTTTCTAATTTTATTTATTTATTTATTTATTTTTTATTTATTTGTTTGTTTGTTTTTGACAACACCCAGTGACGCTCAGGGGTTATTCCTGGCCATGTGCTCATAAATTTCTTCTGGCTTGGGGAACCATCTGAGACTCTGGGGGATCGAACCACAGTCTATCCTAAGCTAGCACCAGCAAGGCAGATGCCTTAATGCTCTGCACCACTGCTCTGGTCCTCATTTTCTAATTTTAAAAGCTGTGTCATTAAGCTATTTATGTAGGCCCTTTATTTCTTTTTGATGTGTGCTTGCAAAGCCATAAATTTTCCTTTTAGTACCTTTTTTGCTGTGTCCCATAGATTCTGATAGTTTTTATCTTCATTGTCATTTGTTTCCAGAAATGTTTTGATTTTTTTTTTGTTGTTGTTGTTTTTGGTATTTGGGTCACACCCAGCAGCGCTCAGGGGTTACTCCTGACTCTATGCTCAGAAATTGCCCCTGGCAGGTACGGGGGACCATATGGGATGCAGGGATTCGAACCACTGTCCTTCAGCATGAAAGGCAAATGTCTTACCTCCATGCTATCTCTCTGGCCCTTGATTTCCTTTTTGATTTCATCTCTGACCCACTGGCTGTTCAGCAGTATGTGTTTAATTTCCAGGTGTTAAAGTTTTTCTTCTGTTACCCTTTGTAGTTCACTTCTAATTTTAGTGCCTTATGATATGAAAAGGGTAGTCTGTACAATTTCTATCCTCTTGATTTTATGGAGATATATTCTATGAGCCAGCATGTGGTCTATTCTGGAAAATAAACCATGTTCATTTGAGAATGTATATCCAGATCTCTTGGGATGGAGTGATATATATATATATATATATATATATATATATATATATATATATATATATATACATACATACATAGACTAGTACTTTTTTCATTTTTCTTTTCAGAGCTAGAATATTTGTATTGGGTTTCATCCTGGTTGACTTATCAAGGGGTGACAGGGTGGTGTTGAGGTCTTCCAATATTGTTGATTGTTATTGATGTCTTCTTTCAGGTTTGTCAACAATTGTATTAAATATTTTGCTGGTTCCTCATTAGGTGTGTATATGTTTAGGAGATTAATTTCTTCCTGCTTTATATATCCTTTGATTAGTATGAAATGACCATCTTTGTCCCTTATAACTTTTCTGAGTCTTAAGTTAGTGTCATCTGATATTAATTTTACCACTCCAGCTTTTTATTTTTTGTTTTGTTTTTTGTTTTTGTTTTTGGGCCACACCCAGCGGTGCTCAGGGGTTACTCCTGGCTGTCTGCTCAGAAATAGCTCCTGGCAGGCACGGGGGACCATATGGGACACCAGGATTCAAACCAATCACCTTAGGTCCTGGATCAGCTGCTTGCAAGGCAAACGCTGCTGTGCTATTTCTCCAGGCCCTACTCCAGCTTTTTTAAGGTAGTTATTTGCTTGGATGATTTTCCTCCAGCTTTTTATTTTGAGTCTATGTTTGTTCTGTCTATTTAGATGTGCTTCTTGTAGACAACAGAATGTTGGCTTCATCTTTTTGATCCATTTTTCCACTCTGTGTCTCTTAACTAGTGCATTTAGTCCCTTGATGTTGAAAGAAAAATTATCATGGGATTTAGTGCCATAGTTGTGTAGAAGTTTGTTGTGTCTGTTGGTCTGTCTTGTCTTAAAGTAGACCTTTCAGTTTTTCTTTTAAATCTGGTTTTGAGTTGGTATAGTTTCTGAGCTGCTATTTATCCGTGGAGCTATGTATACTTCCTTCAAAAACGAAATTGGGTCTGGCTGGTGCAGTATTCTAGGAAAAGCATTTATTTCATTGAGTTTTGTCATTATATCCCACCACTGCCTTCTGACCTTGAGGATTTCTTGTGACAGGTCTGATGCAAATCTTAAGGATAATTTTTTGAATGCAATTACCCTTTTAGACCTTGCTGCTGAATTTCAGTATTCTGTTCCTATCTGTGGGATTTGTCATTGTGATTAGGATGTGTCTTAGGGTGCTTTCCTTTGGGTCTTATTTAGCTGGTTTTCCTTGGGCATGCAGAATTTGGTTGCATGCAGTCTTTAACTCTGGGAGTTTCTCTGTGATGATATCCTTGACTGTTGATTCTTCCTGGGAATTTTCTTTCTGGGTCTCTGGGTCTCTGGTACTCCAATGATTCTTATGTTGTTTCTGTTGAATTAGTCAAGGACTTCTATTTTCACATTCTTTGAAGATTCTTTTCATTGTCTGATCATTTGATTTAAGGTTCTTTTCCAATATCTTCTGCTGTATGGAGTTGTTCTGTATCTCATCTTCTAGCTTGCTGATTCCTCCGCTGCTGTTACTCTGTTCGAGAGGATGCCATTGAGTTTTAAATTTCATCTACCGAGTTTTTCAGTCCTGTTGTTTCAGTTTGGAGTTTTCTGATTGTGTCTTCTTCAGCTTAATCTATTCTTTCTTTGAGTTCTATGAGCATCTTCCATATTACTACTCTAAAATCCTTGTCTGAGATATTGACTATGTAATTGGTACGTTCTGGGTCCTCAAAGTTGCCATCTTCATTCTCTATTGCATGTTGTTGTCCTGCATTATTTCCCCAATGACACACTTGTACCGGAGCTTTTTCTGTGTGTTGTGGTGGAATTCATGGGCTAGGAGATGCACACAGCCGCAGAGCAAAGCGGAGCACTCGTGCTCCAACATTTTCTGGCTGATGAACCTTGATGGGGTTAATTTGCTGGGGTCTTTAGCAACAGTCTCCCGCAGGGATCAAAAAGCCTAAATTGGAGGGATGCAGATTAAAGATACCAGGCAGGAGATGGTACCCAGCCTGTTGGCTGGGACCTCTTACCTGACTGGGCGAACCGCTGGGGTCTTCCATAGCAGTCTTCAGCAGGGATAAGGAAGCCCATTAGTGTAAGTTTGGATTTTGTAGAAATAAGACATATTAGAGAGAGTTCAAAAGGAACACATCCAAACTCTTCCCAAAGCATATAAGTATATATTCATAAAGGAAATTTGAAAAGATTTAGACAAAAATGAGACATAAGAGTATACTTGAAAATAGTCACAGCTCTATTGTCTTAGCCTCATTTACAATAGTAGTCTCATCATATCACTGTGGCTATATATAATCCCTATATTACAACTAAATATTTTTCATTCTATGCAGAAATAGGGTCAATCTCTTGGAAGCTAGTGTTTAATAAAAAAAAATAAATAAATGCTAAATAGATATACAATTGGTCATCTACCACAGAACAATTAGTTTTAAAGATTAGTATCATAAAATTATTTAAACAAATGTAAAATAAAATTCAACAACAGCAACAAGTATAAAAGGGTAAAAATAAAAACAAGTATATTATTAAAATTTTAGTTATTATTCAATAACATAGGTCACTAGCTAAACAGAAAAGTATAATCCATTCTGAGCTGGGTGGAATTCAGGGAGGGAAGAAACAGAAAAGCTGAGAATGATGCTTAAAGCATATTTACTGAGTAGAGGCAAAATAAAAGTATAGATTCTATATGATTTTATTTACATAATTTTTATATGAATTGTTGCAAGGCTGACTAGACAGGCATCTTCTTGGGGCAGTCAGCCATAGATTAATATAATAATTTCTTTGACTTAGAAATTGAATTGGATTTTCTCTGACCAACTTGAAATGCCCAGGCAATTGAGAAAGTATTTTTTATATTACTAAATTAATTATTGGCAAAAATAAGAAAATTAATTAAAATAAACAAAACAAGGATGAAAAACTGTAGAGGAGAGCTTTTTGACTTGGTTGGTATTTAGGTTATCTACAAAGTTCATCTGTCTTAGCACTAATTCTATTGCATTTGTCCTGTCTGTGAAACAGTGCTTTGAAAGTAGAATCCAATAAAATTTAAATATAGGTAGGTGGTTTTTTGGGGGGTCGGGGAGGGAAAAGGCATAGTCTGGCAGTAGAGCCTCAAAATTGGCTGTGGCTCTGAGGAAAATTGTAGATCACATAGAGAACCTATAGCACAACAAATGGTACATTTTGTACCCTTGGGTTACAATCATATTTGTCTCCATAAATACCTTACAAAATTTTAGATTTATCATGCCATTAAGTGAAAACTTGCCATTGGCTTATTCCAAGAATTTACAAGTTTTTCAACTTGTATTTCAAAACATATATAAATGATAAAGTGCTTGTGATCACCTATGCCCCTTGGGTGTAGTAAACTTACATATGACAATCTACACAAAATAAAAAATATTTAGTTGTTCCTTATAATATGCAATTAGCATTGAGTATTAATTAATATATAAACATACAATAATCATAACTATCATAGTTTCATTGAGATTCAATATTTCTATACTTGTAATTATGTTACATCATTGGTCAAATAATTTGAAAATGACTCATCAAATAGCATTCTTTATATATATATATATTATGTGTGTGCGCATATATAAGTGTGTGACTTCCTCTTCTTCCATAAATCATATATTGCTGACTACAGATTTACAGAAAGTTAACTTTGAGTTCAACTTCATAAATAAGTAACCGTATTACATTATAAACAGCTCTGAGAGAAACATTCAAGAAAACTAGCCCTCACTTCTTAGATTTGAGCAAATTTAGCAAATTGTCAGTAACCTACTGACATCTCTGCTTTCAACATTTTCCAGTCTCAACAGATTGTGAAGAGAGTGGCTTAAGTCAGCCTGTCAGAAAACTTTCTACTGCAAATCAAAGAGATGGTTGTCTGAGATCATGAGAGGAAAAATAACATATTTAGTAAAGAGATACTGCAAAAAATACTACCACCACCACATCATTAGTTTTTAGAAATATACCACATTATAGTTTACAGATACTGAAATAAGTATAGATACAGGAAGTAAACATAAAATATCACTATTATCAATGTAAAAAATAAATCTATAGAAGTCTTTTATCATCAAGTAAATAAGTGGCTGTTGTTTCCAATAATACAAATTCATTAACATTTATAATATGTTATTTAATATCATTTTAAGCTACAATATTAGAATTTTTAATTTTAAGCCAAAATATATCCTGTTTATTAAGCAGCTAAACTTTTCCTCTTAGATTAAAGTAGAGTATAGGTCTAGATTTTTTTTAAGAAGAGCCTTTGTAATTTTTTATCTAAGTTTTATTATATGATTTTTAGCCAAAGAGATAACACATGTGGTAGCACATTTATTTGCATGCAGTTGATCCAAGTATTGATTTGAATCCAAGTATTCAATCCCATATAATTCCCTGAGCCTGCCAGGAGTAATTTCTGAGTGTATATCCAGGAGCTATACACACCTCTGAGCACTGCCAGGTGTGGCCCTAAAACAAAAACAAAACACCATGATTTACCTGATCATAATGCAGTCATTTCAGGCATTAAATCTTCAAACACGAATCCTACCCTAGTGTTATATCACTTCAACAGTGTTCCCAGTCTCACATCTACCGCCATTGCCTACCTCCATTGTCTTCTGCTTTTCTTATCTATTAAGTATTTGTAAACTATTACACACAATATTATTACTAGTGTTTCAAACAGCAATGTTCTAACTCCAAACCAATTACCAGTCACCAGTGTTGGGACTTTCCACCAATTTCCCTTGAGTCCCATCCCATATTTTTCAGTTGTCTTATTATTTTAGTTTGAGGTCACATGCTTGCAAAGTTAACCCCTCTGGTTTTGATAACTCAGTTAATGGCATATTTTGCCTATATTTTCTTCAGTGTATTTATGAACTCTGTCTGATCTCAAGGTCTTTAATCCAATTTGATTTAACTTTTGTAGATGCAAAATATGGATCTAAATTCTCTTTTTTTCTTTTTGCATATGACTAACCATTTCCCAATTTTATTTGATATCATTAAAATCATATAAGAGGGGCGGGCGCTGTGGTGCTAGAAGTAAGGTGTCTGCCTTGCCAGCGTTAGCCTAGGACTGACAGTGGTTCGATCCCCAGGCATCCTGTATGGTCCCCCAAGCCAGGAGTGACTTCTGAGCACATAGCCAGGAGTAACCTGAGTGTCACCGGATGTGGCCCCAAAACCAAAACCAAACAAACAAACAAACAAAATCTTATATATATATTTTCTAAACACTTTAACAAAAACAACTGGAAATGTCTCCAAATATTCAAACTTATTGACAGTCTTACAAAAATAAAATTCCCAAATGAATGAAAATTAAAAATAATAACCTATGGGTAAAAAGTTACAAAGTAAATTATTTATTAATTTGACAAAGCTGAAATATAATTTATCAAAATTTTGGCAACTAGATATTATTTAGTTTTTAATTTTTTGGTAATGACAGAAATCAACCCAAGTTTTCTACTGCTGAGTTACATCCAACACCTTAGTTAAAAATTATAACAATTGTGACATTGAATGGACATTAGAATATACACTGCTATGTGGTCACAATTCATGATTTTGACATTGCAATGGACATTATGATGCACAGCACTATGATGTCATAATTCAGGGTTTTGGCATCACAACAGACATTATGATGCACCATGACTATGATGTTATAGTTCACCACTGTGATTTCACAGTGGACAATATTATGCATACCTCTATGATGTTCTAATGCATCTGTATAAAGGCACAATTCACATTTTGATCCTTAACACTATAGGTTATAACTCATGGCTGTGAAGTCAAAACGGGCATGATAATACGCACAAATGTGATGCAATAATTCATAGTTGTGATGTCAAAATAGACATGATTCACCATGACTGATGTCATTGTTCATAATTGTAACGTCACCATGGACATATGATACACACCACTATGAGATCACAGTTAATAATTGTGGCAGCAGAATGCCCACAGCTAAGAGGACACAATTTGTAATTGAGGCATAATAATAGACATTATGATGTGCAACACTATGATGTTCATAATTCAGCATTCTGACATCACAATGGACATTATGGTTTAAAATAAGAATAAAAATTATCTATGTGATTTTTACTATCTAGAAATAAAAAATATCTAAGAGCATCACAAAGGAACAGGTCAGTATAAATAGCTAAACCATTATAAGAGTTTTATAGTTATTTTTGAAGCAGAGGGTTCGAAGAATAATAAAATAAATATGTAATATTGTCAACTAATCTTATATTTATGGAATAAATAAATAAATAAGTATGCCAAAGAAATAGCAAGGGTAATTAATATAATCTAATAATTTAATTTTATAAAATTTTAAAATGAATTATTTTAAAATCTAAAAATAAAAAGTGGAGACAGATCATAGAGCTTCGATATTATATTGCAAAGCTATTACAAAATTTTTTAGTACTAGTTTTGGAATCTTACTATTGTAAGCCTATTAAGGGAACACTAATGGCACTAGGGATAAAAATATCCGGTGGGGTGTGAGCAGGAGAGTGAATTCTGTCTACTTTAACATAAGAATTTCATCTCCCAATACAAATGACACATTCTTTTATTCTCTTGAGAAGCAACTGAAGCAGACAAAGTGATTAGAGCCTGAACTTTAAATCCGATAATACTACCTATGAACTACCCTCTGATAAACTACCGTATGAAAAATGATCAGTTCTTCTGCCTTTCTGACCAGTGCCAAACATTAGAACAGAAGCCAGCAAGACATGCAGTTAATTCTCAAGTGATCAGTGGGGTCATAGATTTTTCTTATGACAATTGAACTTTTGAACTTAAAGTATTCATTTATGAATAATATTCAACTGCAGTTTCTCAAATTTATCTGTGCTAAAACTTAATATTTTTAATGAAGATGAGTTGAATTAATTGAGAGGCAAATGGTCCAGAGCAGTATAAACATGACAGTTATGTAAAGTAATTCACACTCAAATTATCCAACAAAGGAAACAATTAAGCAGTACAGGATCAAGGAAAGTCACTTGATTATGGACTCATGAACAAATTTTATGTGGTTTGATCTTTAAGATTGAACAAATTTTTTATTCTGTCAAAACTTACAAATGTTAGAAAAATAACAATGAAAATCCAGATATTTGCATTCATTTTATAAACTCTTTGGATATTTACTTTTTCTGATTCATTTTTATAATTGAGAGGAGTGAAAAAGACATCAACTTGATTGCTGTGAAATCATAAAAATGATGTCATATCCAGCCATTTATTTTTCTATAAAATTTCAGAATAATCTGCCTACATATTTTGTGTTAGTTAAATAGAATACATTATTCTCATTTAGATAATTGAGATTATAAGGAATTAATGCCTTATTCAGAAGAATAGTGATGTTGATATGCTTTCTAATTATTCAATATTTACAAATTTGTGCACTTATTTAATTTAAAAATAACAAAGGATACAAGTTAAGTGTAGTATTTAACAAGAAAAAATAGAAATCTCTATAATGATATTACAAACATGAAATTCATGACCTTGACAAGTTTTGCCAGAATTAAAAGAACTTGCAAAAGTTTTACAATTATATTCATGATTTTTGGATTAAAAATTTGGAAAATGGAAAGGAAGTAAAATATATTACAAGAAATAGAGTATTATAAGTAATGATAATGACATTATGAAGCAGGCATCAACTTTATTTTATCATACCATAACATAATATAAAATATAAAGCAAGCTATATTGGTGTTCAGACAAAGTCATAAATTATATTGAAATACAGAATTATGTGAAGTATTCTGAAAAAAAAACCATAAAATTTCATTAGTAAGCAATTGAATCTTCCTTAGAAAAGAATAATGGGGCTAAATCCATACTACAGTGGCTAGGGCATTTGATTTGCATACTCCCAATCTGGATATGATCCTGGGCATCATATATAGTCCACTGTGCACCATTAGGAGTGATTCCTAAATGTCGAGGCAGGAGTGACTCTTGAACATTGCAGGTGTGGCCTAAAAGCCAAAAGGCAAAAAAAAAAAAAGAATAAACCATATTTATGATATGTTAATATGTATATTTATATAACAATAAAATACTCTCCAAAATTTTATCCACAATATCATAATTTTGTTTTATTCTTATGGAATGTACAGTTATTTTAAAATAAATATGAAAAATAATAACTAACTTATTTCTGATGGGAAAAAATCAAGTTGAAAGGACTTAGTTCTAAGATATCCTAACATATAATGTTACAATAATTTACATATCATGGAATTAAAACAGGAATAATAATTGGGCATGAAATTATAATAAAGAATAAAGAAATAGGAGCATACTTATGGAACTTAGATCAGGAAAGGAATGGTTAGGTAGACCAATGAAAAATATAGTCCAATAAATGACAGAGAACAACTCAATAACATTTGGAACAAAACCAAAAGATCAATTCCAGATAAGTTAAAAGTTAATGTAAGAAAGAGAATATATCATTGCACTTAAAATATATTGTTACAGGGCCAGAGTAATAGCCCAGCAGTAGGGCATTTGTCTTGCATGCCGACAACCCAGGACAGACCTGAATTTGATCCTCAGCATCCCATATGGTTCTCAAAGTCTGCAGGAAGCGATTTCTGAGCACAGAGTCATGTTACCCCTGAGCATTGCCAGGTCTGGCAAGATAAAGAAGAAAAAGAAAGAAAGAAAGAAAGAAAGAAAGAAAGAAAGAAAGAAAGAAAGAAAGAAAGAAAGAAAGAAAGAAAGAAAGAGAAAGAAAGAAAGAAAAAAAGAAAGAAAGAAAGAAAGAAAGAAAGAAAGAAAGGAAGGAAGGAAGGAAGGAAGGAAGGAAGGAAGGAAGGAAGGAAGGAAGGAAGGAAGGAAGGAAGGAAGAAGGAAGGAAGGAAGGAAGGAAGGAAGGAAGGAAGGAAGGAAGGAAAGAAAGAAAGAAAGAAAGAAAGAAAGAAAGAAAGAAAGAAAAAAGAAAGAAAGAAAGAAAAAAGAAAGAAAGAAAGAAAGAAAGAAAGAAAGAAAGAAAGAAAGAAAGAAAGAAAGAAAGAAAGGAAGGAAGGAAGGAAGGAAGGAAGGAAGGAAGAAAGAAAGAAAGAAAGAAAGAAAGAAAGAAAGGAAGAAAGGAAGAAAGGAAGAAAGGAAGGAAGGAAGGAAGGAAGGAAAGAAAGAAAGAAAGAAAAAGAAAGAAAGAAAGAAAGAAGGAAGAAAGAATGAAAGAAAGAGCTATTGTTACATATATATTCAAGAGTTCAAGAGAATAACTAAGCCTATACTGGAGGCCTACATGACATATCTATGTTACCTTATCTCTAGTGATCCACAAGAACTTCCATTATATTTTGTGAGTACTCAATAACAACATAAATGGGTAAACAAAAATTGAATTTCTCATCATTGCTGGTAAGGGTATGGATAGAAGATATCCTACTGTGGTGTTGAGGAAATCAGACAATTACAATGACCTCACCACTAAGAATGAGGTGGAAAGTTATGATCACTATCATGCAGAATTCAGGACAATAACATATTTCTATATATGAAAGACAGAATCTGATCAACAGTATGGACAATAGGGAAAACAAGCTCAAAGAAGAGTTGTATCCATTGAAGATAATATAGATCCTGACATATTGTGAATGTGACTAAGAAAAAATAATTCTATAGACTTGGTGTGGACTCTTTAAAATTAGATTGTGCTTAAATAAATGTAGTTTTAGATATGACAAAGTTAGTCAAAATGATAAAAGTAAACACTGATGAGTAACATAACAATAATTTCTTAAAAGATAGTAAAGGAGCTGAGCCAAAATAAATAAGGTGAAGAAGACATTTAAATAAAGATCTAAAATCAACATTAAAATCTCCATTAATCAAGAAGAAAAAAAGAAAATATTGATAATGTAAATTAATAAGAATCTTATAAAAAGGTAGTTCCAAATGATGAGTAAGGGTATAGGGAAGTGGTATTGATCCTATAATTGCAAATTAATTTTACAATAAGACAATGCACATGAATCAATATAACTTTTATATGACTGCCTAGTTAATAGCAAGTATCAGTAAAGATATGGAACTTGTATATCCCCTGCACTTGTATATCTATGTGTCTTGCTACACCTTTTTTATGTGGTAAGGGTGGTTAGGCCACTCCTAATGGTACATAAGGATTATTTTGCACTCTGTGTTTTTTGATTACTCTTTGTGGTATTCAGAGGACCATATGTGGTGTTGAAGATTGAATCTGATGAACTGCAGGCAAGGCAAATGCCTTAACCTTTCTACTATTTTATAAATCCTGTATGCTGTCACCTATGCTGAAACTATGCACTTGAACACTTCAGGGAAACTTGTACATATGTTATAGGACACATCTATAGTCCTCAGTATTGATATGATAAAACTATGAATAGTAAAATAAATAACAAATTTTAACATAACCATATAAGATGGAGGAATCTCATCAAAAATATATCCAGTAAAAAAAAATAAGATTCCAAAATGACTATGCCATAATATTAATACCAAAGCCCAATGAAGACAAGTTTTAATTGTACAAGTTCATAAATACATGGTAAAACTATAATAAAATTCAGAAAATACTTATCTCAAAAATTAGGATTAATGGGGCCAGAGAGATAGCACAGCGGTAAGGTCTTTGCCTTGCACACAAGTGACCCAGGATGGACGGTGGTTCGAAATGGCATCCTATATGGTCCCCTAAGCCAGGATTGATTTCTGAGGGCAAAGCCAGGAGTAACCCTAAGCACCACTGGGTGTGACCCCAAAACAAAAAAAACAAAACAAAAATAAAGATTAAGGCAATCTGTGGTATGGAATAAATTATATCACTGTAGTAGCAGTTACTTTGGAAAAAAATTTCCCAGAATGCCATTATTTGATCTTTGTGTTTACTTTGCTCATTTATACTTTTATCATGTCCATGTATATTTTATAATTTTTTACTTTGCATATTAATTTATTTTAAAAGAAAATATATTCAAAAGATACGTTATTGAAGAATACTATCGAAGCTAAACAAAATACTATAGGGCAAAATGAAAAATGTCACTGAAAAAATATTAAAGAAAAAAAAGGTCTATGATAAGCAATAATTGTAATACT
Organism: Suncus etruscus; assembly: GCF_024139225.1. Classification (NCBI taxonomy): domain Eukaryota; kingdom Metazoa; phylum Chordata; class Mammalia; order Eulipotyphla; family Soricidae; genus Suncus; species Suncus etruscus. Next base: position 41,984,038 of record NC_064857.1, read on the forward strand.
AACATAAAAATACATTTATTTTCCTACTTTAATATTTAAAGGTGAAGTAATTCTGGACAAACTGACAAAGAGGACACTAGGAAGGTTGAGAAATTGGAAGCCAAATAATTATTTGGGGGAAAAATTACAAGAGACAAAATAATTCTGTAAAAGAATAAACTCAATTCTGTACTGAAAAGTTTTACTTAGTAAGGGCCAACTTTTATTACCTTTAAAAATGAAAAATAAAATACTAAATGTCCCTTACAGGTCACAAAATTGAATAGTACCTTTTCCTTTCTTCAAATGTCTAAATCAGAAAAACATAAAACATTTTTCATACCATCTTATAACCTTCATTTTGTATAATTATTTTTGAGGCCTAAATGAAATATCTTGTTCTTACATTTGTTGTTTATTTCAGTGTCACTGTTCTGTAAGAATAGATTAAAAAAGGGCTGGCACAGTGGCGCTAGAGGTAAGGTGTCTTCCTTGCCAGTGCTAGCCTAGGATGGATCGGTTCCTTCCCGGGGCATCCCATATCATCCCCCAAGCCAGGAGAGACTTCTGAGCGCATAGGCAGGAGTAACCCCTGAGCGTCACCGGGTGTGGCCCAAAAACCAAAAATCAAAAAAAAAAAAAAAAAAAAAGAATTGATTAAAGAAAACACAATAAATTCTCATCTGTTTTTGTTCCTCAGAGAGAGAAAAAGAATAAAAGAATAAGGACTTAAACTTTCCCTTAGTTTTACCCTCTCCCTGTTATTTCTTCTGGGTATGTTACTTTCAGACTTTATTGCGACAGAAAACTTGGAGATGGTAAATGATAAAGGACTAAGGGCATTTATAGAAAAACAAGTATTTTCTAGGAATGTGTCCTCACTTTTACTGGTTCTGCCACATATAAATTAAACAAAGAATGTATTTTATAAGTTTGCTAGGGTATAGTCAATAATAAATTGATATAAATCAATGAATAACTGGCTCTATAATATTTCCAGTAAGTTTTGATATGCGTTATTTCATTTCTTTCTCTCAATAACATTTTACCATGATGAGTATTATCTTTTCTATACACGAGAGCATTCAGAATAGGGACATATTTTGCACAAGTCACTAAGATGGCAGGATAACTTGTAGAATATTGGGTCTTTTAAGGTTTGGCATATGGTCCTTTTTTCAATTGAAATACTATTGAATAATATTAATAATTTAATAATAATAATAATAGAGATTATTAACAATTTAATAGTAATAATTTGAAATACTAAACATTCTTTCATCACCAGATAATGTAGATATCAATTTAGCATTTATAAAACTCATCACATTTTTACATTTTCAGGTGATTCCTTCTGTGAAATTGTATATTCCCAGCAATCACTACCTATGGTGGTTACAATATTGGTTCCCAGGAGATTGCTACACACTAATTCTCTAAATTGTGAAGTGAATAAATTGCACTAATTACCTGGCAAGAGAGACTGAAGGTTGCAGATGTAATAATGGTTACTAAACAGCTTAGTTTAAGATAAAAAGACAATCCTGGATTATCCCCTGACAGTAATTAATCACAAAGGTACTTTAGATGTGGAAGATGTGACAGAAGACAATAATGGAAAACCTAAACCAACCATTGTTTGCTTTGAGAAGGAAAGCTTCCTAAAACAGGAAAGTTGGAATTCATTAGAAACTGGGAATGGGAAGAGGAAGATTAGGAATATGTCCCTAAAACAGAGTTTTTACAATGGAATGTCAGAAGCTTGGGCAAGAACTGTTCTGTATAACCTAAATGGTCTGGAATGTGTTGACAATCAGGATGGATCAGGAGACAATCACCTTACCCAGCCTAATAGGTTCACATTCTTGGGGACAATAAAATGTTTCTTCATTCCATATTTGTTAAAGAGGTACAAAAGGTGAAAGGCGTTTACGTTTTATTTTCCCCCAGAATTCTTTTTTGGAAGATCTCTCTGATAACCTGACAGCTTCCCTGCATTCTTTTTCCTTCCATTACCTTCCCCTAAATGAAGTAGTTTCTGTGTTCAGTCATTGATCTCTGGTTTCTTGCTTTCCATCTTGACTGCTTGACGACAAAAAAAAAAAAAAAAAAAAAAACTGAGTGTGTGCCTGTTCTCATTATCTATCTCACTGGGAAAGGAAAGAAAGTGGATTTTCCCTAAAACATGTATACCATGCCTTTGCTAACACCTAGTCCACCATTCTTTAACACCACTGCTGTTCAAAATTTTACTTTCATTCTAATACCAACACGTGCAGTTAGCATAAACAAGGTCTTGAAGATTCAACCCTCAAAGGGGTCTCCATATTTCAAACACTAGCTACAACTCAGTGTAAGCCAATACTCATTTTTTTTTTTTTTTTGGCTAACTAGGAATATGGGTTTTTCAATGGCTTTTCCATAGATTCAGGAAAACTTTTCTTACTATTATCAGTTTAAAATAATGCATTCAACCCAGGAATAGCCAGAGAGTGCAGAGATACAGAGGACACAGAATGGGATAGAGGTAATGGATAGGGGTAACGCAGAGTTTCCAGGTTTTTTCAAACTTGCTATTTTTTTTTTCCAGTGGAGGTGCCATTCTCAACAATCCAGAAATTAACTAATCCCTATAGGTCAGAGATGTTAATGGAGATTTTATTAAACCTGCGTGATTGGATTATTCGGCATTGGCAATTGGACTCAATTTCCAACTGGGCACACTGAAGTCCAGAATTAGGGTGGGGTTTTAAATCTAAACAGCCTAATCATGGATTGATCTTGCTAAAGACCAACTCTTTAAAAGCTGCTTTTAAAGCTATTTGGGAGCCTTAGAGCCAGTCTCATTCATTAGCATACCAATGACACTTCTATCACTCTGAGGTTCCAATGGTTTAAGAACTGTGCTGGAAACCGGACAAAGACTAAATATTTCCTATTATATTGGCACTGCAGCAAAAGGAGAACTGGTCGGTTGAGAACAAAAACAATGAACTTAAAGAAAAGAGTCTCAAAGGTGGGTCCAGAATATGACTGAAGATAATCCTCTCAAATATCTTGAACTCTCCACCTCACCGGTTTTCCTGTCTTTCATACCACAAACTTACTCATTCATCCTTCTGGTTAAAAAGATTTAAACTAGAAGGGTCCAATTCATTCTGAGAAATCCTCGTTAAAAAAAAAAAAAAAAAAAAAAGATGCCCATTTCCTAAGAGTATTTTGCTCTCCTCTTCCTCTTCTCAAAATTTCTTCTAAATTTGGCCTTTTAATCTTCAGTCCCTTGCTTTCAATGTTGGCTGCCTAAAGACAAAAGTAATACTACCAATCTCTCCTGAAATCTCCAAAAAGGAAACAACACACCTTTCTTTTAATGTACTGTGATTCAATTTGAATATCTGATCTTCAGGGCAGTTTGTGTTATTTTAAGCCAAGAAACTTGTAGTAATTTCTTAGAGCAGCAATAGGAGAGTGATATACCATTTTATAAACATTTGCAATGTATTATCACACTCATGTGGTGAAGCAAGATTTCATATATTCAAAACATGGGAACAGCTTTGATTTTTTTAGTTTGTTTTTTCAGTCGTTATATTTATAAAAGAATGATTTTATTTTTTTCACAGTAATTTTTCCTCTTGTACAACTGTTTATATCATAGCAATGCAAAGTGACAGAATACCAACATTTGAAGGAAAATAGACTATTTTCGGATCAGATATCAGCTGTCAACTTGGATAGAGCATATTGTTTCTAATATTTTACAGCCCAGTTCACAAAAATTTTGCATGTTACCATTCAGTTCTGGTGTGAAAAATTTGTTGAAATACATTGCATATGGAGGGAACAATAAAAACTATTATGGACACAGCCTGAACAGATTATATTTGGTTTGAATGTGAATCAATACATATAAATGTAAAATAAAAACATGATATTGAGAAAATACCCATAGCAAATAAAATATATAAACAATTTATATCTATAAATATTTTCAAAAATAGTAAAGAAGCATGCTTATTTTTTACTCATAGTTTAAATTTTAGTGCATTTTTTCTTTAGTTTGAAATAAATATACATAGTAGCCAGAAATAAGAAAACTATGTTAGCTAAGTAAGCCCACTTTTCTGACAATTGAACAAGATATTATTTTTTGTATGGAAATCTACAAGCTATGAATATATAAAAAAAAACCTCTTAATCTTATTATCATATACAGAATGATTTTCACATCTGCTGAAATTAATTTTAAAATACTTATAAGTCACTTTCAATATGAAAATATTAAATATTTAGATATTGTTTTAATGAAAGAAATATATAAGTTTGTCATTCATTTTCATTCTAAGGTAAATAGAAAAAGAATTTACACTTATACAGAAATTTGACACAGGATTTAAATTACCACATAAAAATTAAGTTCTTATTTTTATCTAAAGATTGATGATTTCTTTTTTTTAAGGGGGGTTTGGTTTTGGGGGGCCACACCCAGTGATGCTCAGAGGTTACTCCTGGCCATGAGCTAAAAAATCGCTCCTGTCTTGGTAGACCATGAGATGCCTGGGGATAATACCAAGGTCCCTCCTAGGTCAACATGTGCAAGCTAGGTCAACATGTGCAAGGCAACCACCCTACGGCTTGCACCACTACTCCAGCCCCCATGATATTTTCTTTAATGAAGAAAATAACTAGGCTTGCAGTATGTAACTTTCTAAAGAAAAGATGGCATTACCTCATTTCTTGTTGAGCATAATTGAAAGAAGAAAGAGAAAGAAAATGGATTGAATAAAAAGTCATTAAAATAGATATATAGCAATGTAATTATTTTCCTCTGATGTCAGAAAGATATTAATAAATATGTAATCTCACCTCATACAATAAAATATACAGAGGATTGACTAAATACTGCAGCTTCATTGATTGGTCTTGATGTCATTTTATTTGAGATGTATATAAACAGCAATCTTTAATACATTCAATACCTTTCCTCCAAAATTTTATTCTATCCTCATCGCTTATTTTCAAGACACTATTAGTGCAATACAGCATAAATATTATCTGATTAATAGGTTGACTTATTGTATAAACATCAATATCATTCTTAATATAAGTACTTTTAAAAATACTCATTTTAAGTATACATGCACTGTTTTTATTGTATTTATTCATTTGATTATTTTTTAAATATTGTATATGCCATTTCTTGGTGAAGGAACTAAGGCATGGACAGTTCCTTTCTCCAGGATCACAGTTGGCAGAAAGAAATCGGCTGGTCTTTCCATACTCTTTACCATACTCCATACTTTTATACTATTTATCATTTATCATTAGATGTACTATTCCATCTTTCTTTCTCATCTCTTTCACTTCTAATGATTTTTCTTTTCTCCTTTGAAGTTTTTTTAAATAAATACTTTAATTCAATCAGCATGAGATAGTTACAAAGTTTTTCATAACTGAGTTTTAGTCATATAGTGTATAACAACCTTTAATAGTGTACATTTCCTGCCACCACCAATGTCCACAGTTTCCCCCTTGGCCTCTCTCATGTCTGCCTCTGCTTTCTTTCTTTCATGTCTGCTTTCTTTCTTCTTTCTTTCTTTCTTTCTTTCTTTCTTTCTTCTTTCTTTCTTTCTTTCTTTTTTCTTTCTTTCTTTCTTTCTCTTTCTTTCTTTCTTTCTTTCTTTCTTTCTTTCTTTCTTTTCTTTCTTTCTTTCTTTTTTCTTTCTTTCTTTCTCTCTTTCTCTTTCTTTCTTTCTTTCTTTCTTTTTCTTTCTTTCTCTTTCTTTCTTTCTTTCTTTCTTTCTTTCTTTTTCTTCTTTCTTTCTTTCTCTTTCTTTCTTTCTTCTTTCTTTCTTTCTTTCTTTCTTCTTTCTTTCTTTTTCTTTCTTTTCTTTCTTTCTTCTCTTCTCTTCTTTCTCTCTCTTCTTTCTTTCTTTCTTCTTCTTTCTTTCTCTTTCTTTCTTCTTTCTTCTTCTTTCTTTCTTTCTTCTTTCTTTCTCTTTTTCTTCTTTCTTTCTTTCTTTCTTTCTTTCTTCTTTCTTCTTTTTCTTTCTTTCTTTCTCTTTCTCTCTTCTTTCTTTCTTTCTTTCTTTCTTTCTTTCTTCTCTTTCTTTCTTCTTTCTTTTCTTTCTCTTTCTTTCTTTCTTTCTTTCTTCTTCTTCTTTTTCTTTCTTTTTCTTTCTTTCTTCTTTCTTTCTTTCTTTCTTCTCTCTCTTTCTTTCTTTCTTTCTTCTTTCTTTCTTTCTCTTTCTCTCTCTTCTCTTTCTTTCTTCTTTCTTTCTTTCTTTCTTTCTTTCTTTCTTTCTTTCTTTCTTTCTTCTTTCTTTCTTCTTTCTTTCTTTCTTTCTCTTTCTCTTTCTTTCTTTCTTTCTTTCTTCTTTCTTTCTTTCTTTCTTTCTTTCTTTTCTTTCTTTCTTTCTTTCTTTCTTTTCTTTCTTTCTTCTTTCTTTCTTTCTTTCTTTTCTTTCTTTCTTTCTTTATCTTTCTTTCTTTCTTTCTTTCTTTCTTTCTTCTTTCTTTCTCCTCTTTTCTTTGTCGTTGTTATTGTTCTCCTCCTCCTTTTTCTCCTCTTTTCCCCCCTCCTCCTACTCCTCCTGCTTCTTCTGCTTCATTGTCCACCTCCTCCTCCTCCTTTTCCTCCTCTTCCTCCTTTTTCTGCTCTTTTCCTCCTCCTTCTCCTTTTCCTTCATCTCTTCTTTATTTATTTTCTCTTCCTCATTCTCCTCTTTGTTCTTGACCTTCTTGTTCTTCTTTTTCCTCTTTGACTCTTTTTCTGTCCTTCTTTCTCTATCTCATTATTTTCATTCAGACACTGTGGTTTGCAATATTATTACTGAAGGAGTATGATGCACATCACTTTCCAATTATTTTTTATACAAATAAAGTCAATCTCTGTTAAGATATTCTGACCAGACATTTATTAAACACATTCTTGTTGCATGCCTGCTTTTTACTTATACCAGTGCAAGTCAGTAGGAGCTCAAGATACCCTCTTAAGTCATCCAGAAACTCAGTATAAGAGACTGACATCTTGATGAATGGTAGGTATCAGGAATGTTATGTTGTTTATATAATTGAATCCTATTATTCTGTTTCTTTTAGGGTTTTGATCATGGCATATACATTAAAGGATGAAAAACAAAATGTAAAATGAAGTACAATACTATTCATCTCCATAAATAATTCATAACCTCCAAAATAAAGTTTTAAAAATTTTACAATAACCAGCTAAGACCAATAAGGCACTCTTGAATACAGATTTAGTTTGCCATAAAACAAATCATGCTCTACAAATACATGGCTAGAACCTAGTAACCTAGTAACATTTTTAAAGATTAGAAATCTCCTTTGCACACATATCACAAGAAGTGTAAGAGGTGAATGCACATGCAACTCTGAATGTGTCCTTCGGAAAAACAGAACAGATTTTTTAATGTGTCCACTCCACAGCCCATTCATTCCTGTGTGATGGAAACAGCAATGATTCCTCCTTTATGAGCTTGGAAAAAATAAGTTTGTGTTCCCCACAAAATGGAGTGAAGTACAGAGTACTGAAGGTGCAGAGTATAAAATTACCTAACTCTGACAAGAAGAACCATAGATTTCTTAAAAGAGCTTACTCAGGAGACTAAGATTTAGCATAAACCTAATAAATATAAATGTTTACTAAGAAGACTAGCAAGAGAAATATTTTTTGCAAAAGAGTCAGAAATATACACAAGTAGAAAAGGATCCAAGAAAACATCATGCTAGTGAGGTTTTATATCATGGAGATATCCTAAAAGAAACCAAGATTGAAAAGAAGGATCAGAATGTGAATAAATTTGCAAATGTCTGTGCCAATGATATTTTTAGTGCTCCATCACATTCCCACTTAATATCAGGAAATGTTATGATATGTTAAATCTACTTTTAGAATTTAGTATTTTATAGTAATTTATTAACATTATATGTTTAGTGTCAGATGACTAAAAAAAAATTCCTTAAAATTAATATGAAGCTGCACCAAACTAGTGATGAATGGTGTGCTTGTGAAATATTAAATAATTGAAAACTTGGGGCCGGGCGGTGGCGCTAAAGGTAAGGTGCCTGCCTTGCCTGCTGCTAACCTTGGATGGACCGCGGTTCGATCCCCCGGCGTCCCATATGGTCCCCCAAGCCAGGGGCAACTTCTGAGCACATAGCCAGGAGTAACCCCTGAGCGTTACCGGGTGTGGCCCAAAAACCAAAAAAAAAAAAAAAAAAAAGAAAACTATCTTAGACTAGTTTTGAGAAAAAATGACAAATGAAACTGTTTATCAATTTCTGTTGTCATAATAAAATATAAACAATAAATATTCAGATCTTACATGAAGTCACTTGTTTAAAAGTTCTGATCATATTTGTTCATTCTTGAGATTTATCTTTAGTTTCAATAAAAATATCCCAATGCCATTATGTTGTATGCAGTGTATTTGATAAATTCTATGTTCTTGCTAAGTAATTATCTCATCTTGTGTTACAAATAGTTTGCATGAAAATAAAGCTTTAAATTTTTTTTGTCTGAAAAGACCAAGTAACAATTATTTAAAAACATGATTTAAAATTATAGTTGATATTACTCAAATAAATTATAGTTGATATTACTCAAATAAATGAAAAAACTGCATTATCAAAAAAGAGATTATTAACCTTTTTGCTACCAACATTGCACAAATTTCTCATGACTAAGATACTAGGTTATACAATTTCCAATTTAATCAAGACAAAAATTTCCATTATACTCAGGATGTATGGGCTTATTATTTTCTGAAATGCTTATCCCATAGATAACAGTACAAACTATAATTTAGAATTTTCATAGAATCCTTTATATCTTGCCCGTTGAAAATTAATATCTTCATAGTATAGGTATCTTGATTTCCCAAAAGTAAAATGAGTTAAATAATAAGTCAGTATAGAAATGTTTTACATATATATATGCTATTTGGTAATGAAAATAATGAAGTTCATTAATAATAAGTAGTTCTTTCTTTTTTCTTTTTCAGTCTTTTATAGGCACACCTGTCTCTGCTATCAGGAATTACTCCAGTGGATTTACATAGGATGCCAGGGATTAAATCCAGGTCATCCATGTACAAGGCAAGTGCCCTACCCATTGCTCTGTACTATCACTCTGGCGTCCAGCAGGTAGCTTTTAACTCCTCCTCAGCCCCAGTTTAAAAAAAATCAAACAAGTTAGAATAAATTATCTCAGTTAACTAAGCTACTATAGGAAAATGCTGAATTGGGTGGCTTTAACAATAGACATTTATTTTTCACAGTTTTGTAGGAATCAAAATTTATAATCATATTTCAGAAATTCATCCCTTTGATTTGTGTGTACACATGTTTTTACAAGGAGAGAGTAAGAGACACCTTTCTTTCTCTCCTTATAACACTAATCCTGATCATCTTCCAAGGGTCTCATTTTTAAAAGCCATTAAAATGGGGATTATGCTTACACACACATATCCACACAGAGAGATTTATGATCACAAGATTTAGAGCACATACATCAAGTATATGTCTCATAGTTCTCTATGAGGGTGTTAAAACAATTGCATTACTATAGTATCATGCACACTCAGTGTGAAGATCTTTATTTATAGTGTCACTTTATAATTAATGAATCTGAACCTGAGCTTTATGAAGAAAAGTTTAATTTTAATAAATTCAATTAATTTTAGGACTCATACAAGATGGGCCTACAAAATTTTGACATGGCAAAAAAAAAATAAGGTAGTGCAATAAAACAAAACCACACAAAATAATAGGATGGATTGTATCAAAGCAATATGGGGGCCAAAAGTACACCTAATGGAAAGAATTGAATTCTCAAATAGAAAAGACTCACCAAGTACAAATTTAAATTAATAGCAAAAAAGACCAAAAACAATAAAACATAAACCAGCCAATTTTTATCTCCAAAGGAAAATAATATCTTCTAAGTTTCTTGAGTGGGTGAGGGAGGAAATTAACGACAAGGGGAAAACAAATTTCTCAGTCACGACATTAAAAATTAGAAGCTAAAATATGAGGTAAGGAATAGTATCCCTGGAGATTTGTGCTTGGTCAAACAATGCTAAATATGCAAGGAAAAAGGCATGAAACACTCAAATATTTTAAATTCCAGAAACACTTTTCTCCATTTTGAATGTGCAGGGTGGGAGAGGGGTACTTTATTTGGAGAGGACATGGACAATGGAGAGGCCAAGATATTCTAACCAAATAAAAAAATTCAGAAGATATTTATATTTACATTTATAAATATTTATATTTATAAAACAGAATTGATAAAGAAGCTTGTGAAACACAAGTCAAAATATATTTTGATACTATGAGTTTCAAACAACAAATAAATTTTTACTGCCAAAAAGCATTGCTTTTTTGACAGGTAGTTGCTACCCCACATAAATACAAGGTGTTAGAAGTTGGATAATAAATTTTAACTTTTTTTCTCTCACATTTCCAGCTTAGTTAAATTACTTTTGCCCAAGCTTATAAAGTGATTTATAAAATCAACATATGACTCTTTATACATAAAAATTAATATGTTTTCTGCTCTATACAATGGAACTGAAACTCCAACTTCTTTCCATGCTGAGACTGATACCAGACTTCACTATCGTTCCCAGTTGTCAATTAAAAAATGATTATAAAATATATTAAAGTGCTAAACTCTTTAGCATAGCTTCTTTGTTCTTGCCCAAAAGCAAGCTGCAAAATTGAGTTTATTATAAAGCATATAGTACTAAAATCATATTTTATGAAAACTTTTTATAGGAATTATTTATCAAGAAATGTTTAAAATATCAAATACAGGAGCCAGAGCCTTGCATGCAGCTGACCTAAGACGGATCCTGGTCCAATCCTTGGCATTCCATATGGTCCTCCAAGCCTGCCAGAAGTGATTTCTGAGCACAAAGCTAGGAGTAAGGCCTGAGCATCGTTGGGTGTGGCCTCCGAACAAACAAACAAACAAAAGACAAAAAAAAAAAGGAAATCTCAAATGCAAAAAAATGACTTTGATTAGAGAAGTCACACTAACAGAAATCTGGTCTGGAAAAATTTTATTGGTCATGTGCATGCTTAGAAGTGGAGAGATAAGACTTGTTTGGTATGTAGTATTCTATCAACTATTTTGATTACTGGAGCTATAATTAGTTAAATTCTCCCTTTGTGCCTGGGATTATGCCAGATCTTTCCCCCACATTATTTATCTCTGTCATTTTTCAGACCAGCCAAGCAGTTGGTTACTACCTGTATTTTAGTGACCTGGAATGGATAAGGGATTTTTCATTTCCAGTCTCTCAGCAGGGTATGTCATAAAATTGTTCTCTCTATAATGCTGTATATGGCTTTGATAGATTGTAACGCAGGAAAAAAAAAACATGTTTTCTCTCATTAGAAGTTATCTCAACTTTTATACAAAGTAATCAACATATGTGGACAGATTAGAGAATAAATAATAAATTATCAGATCTCTCAGAATCCATATTTGATTATTTGGTGGGTTGATACTATGAAAAAAATAACTAATTAATATGCAAGGATGTTTAGTATTTTTTTCTTTTGGCTCTTTCTTTTTGAAATATGAGTCAAATTATGTTGTGAAATTGACAGTTCACATTTTAGTAGAATTGAACTTGTATATAAATATTTATATATACCTTTTTCTTTGTATACTTAAATTTCAAAAACAAGTTTTGGGTTGAAGATTTATCTTTTAATTTTTGAAGATAGCAAAAGTGAAAAAAATACACACACATATTCGAATGAATGAAGCCTTTATGCAATCTGTCTCCCTTTCCCTACCCTAACCCCATTCTTCCTGTGAAGTAACAGAATAAACGAACCTCATTTGAACTAAACCACCCCACTGTGTATAACTGATATCATAGGCACAGACATATATACCCCATAACCAGAGCTCTTACACCATATCAGAACATTTTCATCTAAAAGACAAGGATGTTAGAAACAGGCTTTGTTTCCTGTGGTGATATCAATTAGGAGTAAAGAGGCTTTTTTAGGGGGTGGGTGGGAGGTGGAGAATGGTATGTGGTGGGAAAGGGGAGGGGTCTGGGTTTGTTTAGGCTTCACTTAGCTTAAGCCTATTAAGGTCTAATTTATTATGTGTTTTACCTGATGGTGAGCAAAGCAGTTGAATTGTATTTCTTTGTAATGCTGACATTTCCTTCACACAATTTAAAGTTAAACCTTTTATTAGTCCAGGGAAGGCAGAGGCAGGAAACAATAGAAGCTCACAGAGTAATTATTTCTGTTCCATTGTGTAGGATGTTTGAGCTTTTTGATTAGTTGCAGTATATGGTATTTAACAGCTAACCAATCTCACAGTGATTAACAGTACATGGGAAGTTTTGTTTTCTTTTTTTTTATCATTAAAATGTTGGTCTTAAGTGTTTGTTAGTGATTTCAATCATATTATAAAATGCCTCTCATTTCTGGGTGTATTTGAAAACGACCATACTCTCACCAGCATACAAGAAAGCTGCGGGCATGGCAAGAGAGGCCCTCTATGAAATGCATGCAGAAAACCGTGGGTTGTTCTGCCATTAAGCCTTCTCAGTGTGTTTCTAATGAGCTTATGATGGCCTCACCAAATTACTGTTTCTACTCTAGCCCTGTAAATTACAGCACACCCAAATTAAATCAGTGGGATTCAGTAGAAGTCAGCCTTCATCAAGGTCCACATTTATAAGAATTTTTTTTAAAAAAATCATACTTAATCATATTTAATTATGTCCGTTATCTCCAGAAGATGAAGCTTAACTTCTTCCCCCAAATATTTGGGTGCTAGAAATCTACAAAGTGGTTTTATACTCAAGAAGCAAATTTACTTAATTTTCCATTTTATCAAAGTGGAATTCTTATTTCACTCTGATCATTTCCAATCACTTGAAGTGGGAAGACTGAATTTAAATTCCAATTCAATAATCACTATTACGTTGTAACATTATCACTATCAAATCTGTATGTATTAGTTTCTAAATATGTGTCAGTTTCTCTTTAATTTTAATGAATTCTTAAACCTGAGCTTTTGCAAATTATATGGTATTAGATAGCACTAACTTAGGTGATTGAGGCTGAACTGTTCTTAAAAATGCTTCAGACAAGACTATAACATATGATAAATACTAGATGAATGAATGCTTATGTCTCAAAAGTAAAATGAGCCATACCACACAGATGTCTTTTCAAAGATTAAAAAAACTAAAGATCAAGTAAGATGTAAACTGGGAGAAATCAAAGTTCCTAAAATAAGGGATCATCTCTTTATTTAATTTTTTCACATAAATTTCACATCAGGCAATTTATATAGCAGTTCTTGTTGAAGAGTTAAAGAAATATTACAAATGTCAACATAAAAAAATAAAAAACAAAAACAAAAACAAATGTCAACCAATTTTATTTGCCTTTTATAATTCTCATTGCTAAAAACCACTTGGTTTTGGATACAGAATAGGGGAAAAACAATACCCAAAGGGGATTTAAGAGGAACTAACTTAATTTTCATTTTTTATACCAGACAGTATAATTTTTGTCCATTAATGCATTAATTCATTAAATTAGGCTACTTATTTATAGTGGAAAATAAATTTCCCTCTCCTTTTCCACCAAATGTGACCACCTTCCTACCCTGTCTCTTTCTCTCATCTGACTCAAACCACTCAGCTTTCCACAGAGAACAACTTAACAACAGGATTTTATACAGTTATAAATAAATAATCCAGGTTTTCATTCCTAAAATGGAACGCAACACAGAGCTGGGCTAGAAGCATACATCTTGTGTTCTGCGTATGTTAAGCATCAGAGTTGATTAGCAGAGACAGGAGATCGGAAAACCATGAAGCACTTTTGAAAACTTGATAGGAAGTGACTCTCTCTGGATGCAGATTTATTGATACTGACAACATTGTTTTTTTCTCATTTTTTATAAAAGTGAAAGTAACTTGTACATGGAAAATACAGAAACCATATGAATAATGAAAAAGAACAGCTCAGTAATACTGAAGGTCCCAGCTCTTGAAAAAACTTATGTAGTGTAGTTGAAAAGGGGGGGGGGGATGAAATAGAGAAAAATAGGAGAAAAAAAGAAAGGGTTGGGGCTTGGGAGTTAGAGATGTAGGAAGCAAAGGTTCAATACAAAGTGCTTTCAGCAGAGTTAAAAAAAGTCATTTAATTTTTAGATATTCACAAAAATTCAGTATTTGGTTTCATTTATTTCTTTAATAAAAAGGTCTATCGGGGCCGGTGAGGTGGTGCTAGAGGTAAGGTGTCTGTCTTGCAAGTACTAGCCAAGGAAGGACCGCGGTTCGATCCCCAGGCATCCCATATGGTCCCCCCAAGCCAGCTGCAATTTCTGAGTGCTTAGCCAGGTGTAACCCCTGAGCATCAAACGGGTGTGGCCGAAAAACCAAAAAAAAAAAAAAAAAAAGGTCTATCAACAGCATTCACTAAAACCTGGGTATTTTGGAAACACTTCAAATTTACTTTGCATATTTGTACTTAGCAAAGAAGGAAAGTGACATAAAAAAATAGCTCTCAAAACAGAAACAAGAAAAAGAAAAAGAAATAATAGCAAAAAATAAAAAAAGAAAGAAAAGCAAAAGACTAACATAATAGTGTTTCCAAATGTCAAAATCTCTTGATTATTTTGCTTCTGTTATTGGTAAAGAGAACATTTATTTAGAGTCCCTTAGTTTTTTGGGTTAAATGAGAAATTAAGTCACTGGAAGACTGAATTACAAGAAAACATCCAAATACCAAAATATAGTTCAATCTTCCTCAATTTTAGCACAATCAAGAGAGAAAAGGCATCGAACATGGGAGTGACTATGCATCCAGTGACAAATACAAAGGGAGGAAATTTCTCTCTGTTCCATTCATAGTCTTGCTTCCAAAGAAATTCACTAATTGGGTGCAGGGTAGCAAAAATCTGTTGTTACTATTTTTCAGGACCTTGCTGAAAGCTTTGATCTCTGATAATGGCTTTCTGTGCTAAAGAGAAGTTTTTCCTTCATTTTTTATGATTGTTCTGTCGCAGTAATCAAACTCAGAGTTCAACTATATCTCAACACATAATTCAAAATTCTGAATGAGGGACTAAGGAGCTGAGAAGCTAGTAATGCACTTAACTTTCATACAGCTCAGTTGGGTTTGATCACGATACCTCAAATGGCCCCGAGAACATCATCAGGAGTGATCAGAGAGTGATTTTTGAGTGCATCTCCAGAGAAGCACTGCTGGGTGTGGTCCAAAAACTGAAAGACAAAAGAACAAAGAGGAAAAAAGAAAAAAAAGAAATAACAGAGAAAGAAAGAAAGAAACAAAGAAAGAAAGAAGGAAGGAAGGAAGGAAGGAAGGAAGGAAGGAAGGAAGGAAGGAAGGAAGGAAGGAAGGAAGAAAGAAAGAAAGAAAGAAAGAAAGAAAGAAAGAAAGAAAGAAAGAAAGAAAGAAAGAAAGAAAGAAAGAAAGAAAGAAAGAAAGAAAGAAAGAAAGGGAAAGAAGAAAAGAAAGAAAGAAAGAAAAAGAAAGAATACAAAGAAAAAGGATAGGAAGGAAGGAAGGGAGAGAGGGAAGGAAGGAAGGAAGGAAGGAAGGAAGGAAGGAAGGAAGGAAGGAAGGAAGGAAGGAAGAGTAAACAGAAAGAAATTAAAATAAAGGCGAAAGGAAAAAATTCTAATGAACTCTACCTAACCTACTAAGCATAGTTACACTCACAGTTGCCTTATTGAGCTAAACACTGTCTCAAAACCACCACTTTGTGCTGGAGCAATAGCACTTAGGTTTTACCTTGAAGGCTATTGACTGGGATTCAATCCTGGCATCTCATATAGTCCCTGAAACCTGCCAAAATTTTATTTGATCTAATACTGATAAGGCCTCTATTTTAAAATGGTAAATTTATTGCATTTATAGAGTACCAAAGTGAAAGAGACTATAGCTTAATTTATTCAGCACATAGAACAATTAGAAAAGAATTACATAGCGGCCCAAGCTACAGCACAGTAGGGTGTTTGCCTTGCACGCAGTTGATCCATGAGGGAAGGTGGTTCAAATCCCGGTATCCCATATGGTTCCCTGTGCCTGTCAGGAGCGATTTCTACAGAAAAGAATTACACAGACATGAAAGAAGAACAGATTAGTGGACATAAAATTAAGAGAAATTTTGGTGACTTTTTTTTTGGTGACTGCATCTTGACTGAATCATGTGGGAACTGATGGAGCTGACCTTATTCTCCCTAGAGATCTTGAGGAATCTGTGAACCTAATGCTCGTCATTGTGAGTTCCCCTACATTTTATTTTAACTAAATATCCAAATATTATAGTGCAAAAAAAAAAAAAAAACAACCTTAGGAATCAGCAACTGTGGGGAAAATGGATAGGTAATACAGTAATGACAGGACTGAGGGTGGATTTTTTTAAATAACGGAACACCAAAATATTCCATAACCTATGAATAACTTATCTTTAATTTCCCATAATATAGGTAAAAATATGTTGGGGTCAAACATAGGCTTTGAGTAATTTGAAGAGTATTATTTAACTCTCTAAATATAATTTTCTCATATATAAGCCCTAGGAAAATACCAGCCTCAGAAGTTTTTGTTTTGTTTTGTTTGTTAGTTTTTGGGTAACACCCGGCAGCACTCAGGGGACAGAACTCCTGGCTCTGTGTTCATAAATCGCTCCCGGCAGGCTCGAGAAATCATATGAGATGCTGGGATTCGAACCACCATCCATCCTGCATACAAGGCAAATGCCCTACTGCTGTGCTATCTCTCCTGCCCCTCATATATGTTTTTTTAAAAAATCTATTAAAAAGGGGATTATGAAAACTTCTACTTCTATGCTTATCACAGTAGCGTCAAGAAAATGTAATTTGCTTTTTTTATTACCCCAAATATAATCCTTATTTAGGGGAAGAAAAGTAAGATTTTTCTATCTACTCAGAGCAAGATTCTGACACAGTCAGAAAATAAATCTTGTAAGGTTGACTATTAGCTTACTAGATATCAATATAAATTTATAAAAGATAAGAAAGGTTCAGTACAGCAGGGGTAATTTAATACACTATTTCAAAGACAACATGAATTTGGAAATCTGAAGAAAAGAAACTGGTGAAACATAATTTAATCTAGTTCTCAAGAGCTTGCATTTTAATTTGAACTGTTTAAATACCACTCATGAGACTACAGGGACTTTCTACCACATCACAAATTACAGAATGAAGTGTTTTATTTTTCATGCAAGTTTATTAAACCTAGTCAGTTGAATGACAAGTAACAAGAGTAATCATGAAAACATTTTTTTATTCTTATTAAGATGGATGATCATACAATTGCTTCAATAATACAGTTAGATGAGTGATACTTTTTCAGAAAGATGTTACTTCTGGAAAGTTCCTCTCTTTCCAGATGAAAACTCAGATTTCTGCTTCAGATATAACAATGAAATTACCCTACTTTTGTTTTGGTCACTTAAAATAGAAGTTGATGTATATAAGAGAATTAAAATGTCAGTTAACATCATAGAGATGGGGGAAACAAACAAATTAGAAAAAATTTTATCTGGGGAGTATCTCAGAGAGGAGATGCTCAGTTAATTCAGGGGAAGAAATCACAGAATTGTACTATACATACAAGGGGTAAGGGCGCTTGTTAATTCAGTCCTCAGCACTACATATAGTTCTTTGAGCCCCACCAGAAATAATGCTTGAGCAGTCAGAAATCAGCCCTGACATTGCCAGTGTGTGGACCCTAAACAACCCCTACTCTACAAAAAACAAAAGCAAAACAGATTTTATAAAACCTTAAACTTCTCTAAATACATATAAAATGCGATTATATATCATCATGTAACTAATCATATAACATAAAATTACATAGATGTTTTAGAAATAAAAATATGAGAGGTATATATCAGATCTTTGAAACATTAAACAATTTTTATTAATAAAATAGAAGAGAAAGAATTGTAGGAAGTAGTCACTGACTAAACAGCACTGGGATGATAGGAGCTTATATTGGAATCCAAAAATTAAAAACATTACTATTTCCTTGAATATTCTGTATATAAAATAAACACAAACTCAAAAATTCTGGCAGAAAGAATGAGGAAGATTTAATTTTAAGTCATTATTATTTTTTAATTCTGCTTCCTTTTTGCCCCTCTTTTCTGTTTTTATAGTTCTATGACAGGATTTATATACTTGTTTTATAATGCTTCCAGTTAGTTTACCATTAGTTTCAGTGCTTTTATACTTTAGTTATGACATTCTCACACACTCTACTGTGTTGCTCAAGACAGAAAACTGTGTTGAGACACCCTTAGAGCAAAGCTGTCTGAATTGTGCTTGATTCACGTGGGATATTAATGGGATCAAACTCAAGAACTCACATTTGCCAGTATTTTGTTACTGAATAATCCTCGGGTCTCCAATATTTTATTTAGAAAATGAAATGATATATATAACTAGTACATCAAATTTAATATCATGCTGTAACAACTATTCAGATAAAAAGAGATTGCCTAAATTATTGGTAAATATGAACAATCTATTAATAGTTTATAATGTGGGAGAATGTCAGTAAAATAGAATTTGCAAATGCTGACAGGGTTGCATCATTTCTTTTTTTATCTGTAATATGGCATCATAAGAGAAATATGAACAGTGTGGTGATTCTTTAAAAAAATGATTTCCTTAAAGCTTTATTGTTTGTTCTCATAATGTATTCTTGCTAGAGTATTGCAAATGCCATTCCTTCTGTATAAACAAATGATAATAAGTCTGGAAAAATAGGGCAGCAGGTTAAGTGAGTTTTGCATGTCTTGACTTGGCTTCAGACTCTAGCACCAAGTACAGTCCCCTGACCAGTGTTGAAGTTGTCCCCTTTCTTGGCCAGGTGTGCTTTTTCCCTCTTATATCTTCCCTCTCTGTCAAAAGTAAGATGGTAATAGCAGATAATCAGTTTCCAAACATATTGCTGAAAATATCCTTGGCAAAAATAGAAATTAAACAAATTTTCATCAATATTTCTAGTAAACCTCTGTTACCTTGGAATTACTGCACCCGTTTATATGTTGTTGTAAAATATCTCTGTTCTTGTTTATTGGTGTTGCTATCCAAATCATTAGCAATGTAAAAATGATAAACTGTATTAGTTGGGGCCGGAGAGATAGCATGGTGGTAAGGCATTTGCCTTGCAAGCAGAAGAATGGTGGTTTGAATCCCGGCATTCCATATGGTCCTCAAGCCTGCCAGGAGTGATTTCTGAGCATAGAACCAGGAGTAAGCCCTGAGTGCTGCCAGGTGTGACCCAAAAATTAAAAACAAAAAACCATATTAGTCATCTTTAAGATAGATTACTTATAAGAGAATGTATGTATTTGGATTTTCTTTTGAATTGCTGTGAATTGATTTTAATTAGTATTTTGTTACATTTATATTTGATAAAACAATGAGATATTTTTATTGAAACATGTGCCTTGATTTAATTTATAGTAAATTTTTTAAGAATATTTTGCTCCAATGTTTTCTTCTGTTACTTATTCTGCTTTAAAATATTTTTTATTTTAGTTATTACCACAGAGATTAGTATATTGAGTTATTTAAGAGTGCTATCAGCTAGTAATTTTTACAACATCCTAAATAATGAACTATCTTTGATGTTTTAAATTCATTTATAATCTCATATTTGTTGTGATACTGTGTTTTTATCTCATTTGTTTTGACTACACTTTAATTTGACTCCCCTATTTCAGACTCTGGGACATATATTAAAATTCAGAAACCTTTTTGAATTTGATTTCAGATAGAGAATGATCAGTGAGGAAGAGAAAAAAGTTAAAATTTTTCTTAATGATCCTATCTGTTCAAATATATCAAATTATGTCAAATCCTCCAAATCTTGTTTGGGCTCTATTTTACAGGGTTCTGTAGCATTCAAAAGATTATCTAGAAACCTGTGCATATGTCCTTTGGGAAAAAAATAAAGATCATTTGGATATAATTAATTTAAATATTCAAAACATGGAAATAATTTTAAATTAGGACAAATAATTTAGGAGGCAGAAAAATGACAACTTTTTAGAAAAGACCATAAAAAGATAGAAGTGGAAACTGGAATTAGGACAGTGAAAACTAAAATTTAGGTCACAAGTCTAAGAACACTTGGAGATATAACATTGAAAATTATAGAATTATTCTCTAAAACATTAATTGTTATGAAGTACAAATATTCTGATTTAAATAACTTGATTTAAACTTTTAAGTTCCAGAAATTTGTGTCTAATTTTCTACTTTTAAGACATCAAATTCCTAGCTTATAAATATATTTATTTGTATAGCATTCCTAGAAAACTGATGCATGTTAGCAAATTGTCATGATAGGAAATGGCATACAAATATTTTACTTATGAAAATGGCTATGGTTTGGTTATTGGCAAAGCATAGAAGAGACTTGAGATGTGTGGTGGAGTATAACTAGTTTAATTTGAGAAGCCTGTTGGTAGAACTATGCATAAGCATTACAGGCATTTCTTCTGAAAGCTCGAAAAGGAAATGTGGAGCATATTCTAAACAAAAATCAATTTCTGCTTTACAGATGCAGAACACTTGGCTAAATCACAATTTGCTATTGAGTGGACTGTAAAACTGATCATTGATGGCACTGGATTCTTAGCTGAAGGAATTTCCAGGAGCAATATTGAGAGTATGACATGATTTCTCTTTGCAGCTTATTAAAATATAAAAAAATAAGTTGAGAAAGAAAAATTTCTATATCAAATAAATGAGCATTTGGTGATTTGGAAGATTATTTTTTTCTATCCGTACTGGAAAGTATTCTAAAATAAAGACATTTATTCAAGAAAGTATCTCTGGGCCTGGAATTATACAGAGAGCAAAGTGCTTGTACTGAATGCAGCCAATCTAGGTGTGATCTTTCATATAGCACATGGTCCCCATTTGCACCAACATGAGAAAATTTCTAAGTATAGAGCGTGGAGAAATTCCTGAGTACAGCCAAGTGTGACAAAAAAAAATAAAAAGAAGGAAGGAAGGAAGGAAGGAAGAAAGAAAGAAAGAAAGAAAGAAAGAAAGAAAGAAAGAAAGAAAGAAAGAGAGAGAGAGAGAGAGAAAGAAAGAAGGAAGGGAGGAAGAAAGAAGGAAGGAAGGAAGAAAGAGAAAGAAAGAAAGAAAGAAAGAAAAAGAAAGAAAGAAAGAAGAAAAAGGAAGAAAGGGGAAAAGATAAAGAAAAAAGAAAGAATAAAGAAAAGAAAAATAGGGAAGAGAGAAGAAAGAAAGAAAGAAAGAAAGAAAGAAAGAAAGAAAGAAAGAGAGAGAGAGAGAAAGAAAGAAAGAAAGGAAAGGAAAGAAAGAAAGAAAGGAAGAAAGGAAAGAAAGAAAGAAAGAAAGAAAGAAGAAAGAAAGAAAGAAAGAAAGAAGAAAGAAGGAAAGGAAGGAAGAAAGGAAGGGAAGGAAGAAAGAAAGGAAGAAAGGAAAGAAAGAAAGAAAGAAGAAAGTAAGAAAAGAAAGGAAAGAAAGAAAGAAAGAAAGGAAAGAAAGAAAGAAAGAAAGAAAGAAAGAAAGAAAGAAAAGAAAGAAAGAAAGAAAGAAAGAAAGAAGAAAGCCGAAGAAAGGAGAAACTCAGGTAATAAAGGGTGTGACTGGACAATCTTTTACCAAAGGAAATTATTCCTGATCTATTCAACCATGTCTGCAGGAACCAAAATAGACAGATGGCAATTACCCAGGAAAGATTTTTGTCTACTTTTTCTAGACCCTCGACATGGAAAATAGAAGTTTCACAATATATTTGATATTATAAAAGAATGGTAGCTTGGACTGAAAAGATAGAAACAGTATAAAATGAAAGAACACTGTCAGAGTCACAAATTTCTTTAAGTAGTAAATGGGCTGATGACTGATAGAACTACTTTCATGAAAACACATGCTTGAAGAGAAAGAATGACTCAGAGAATGAAGATTACACTGTACACTCTGACAGTGAAAGCAGAACTATAGAACATTATTCTCTGGTTTAGAAAACTAATCCAATTTTTCAAGTTGGATTTCAAATGCTTGCAAGTGGTGACTCCTTTTTCTCTCCAATTTTTCTCTTTCAAAATGGGATGTCTATTCCACATCTTTATTGTAGATGCAGAAACTCTCCATGCCTGGAGATGAAGAGAAATGTTTATCCAGGATGAATAAGATTTTATAATTCACCAATGTATGACTTAGATGATGACATTTAAATAAATGATGTTCATATAAGATTGTAGATTTAATGATAATGTAGTAATAGGTTAGGATTTGATGCTGGCAGTAGTATGGGCTATATTTATTTTTATTGTAAAAGAGATAAGTATTTTAGAATTCTTGAGGATAGACTGTACAACATGATCATCACAAAAAACCAAATAAGTCGATGCATTAATTTATGGAACCTGTGAATGTGATCCTAGTTGGGAAAAATAAAATGGGATTTTTTTCAGGCTTCAGATGTTTAGCATCTAAAATGAAATCTTCCTGAATTACCTCCCTGCACCCTAAATCCAATGACAAGCACTCTAATAAAGGACAAAAGTGCAGACACAGATCCTTGAGAACAGAAGGCAATATGTGGATGTTTACAGAGATTAGAGACAATGCATCCACAAATCAAAGGACAATGGGAAACACAAGAAGTTCAGAGGCTGGATTAGGCAAGGCAGCGTTACTCTTGGAATCTTCATAGCTGAAACATTCCTAACATCTGGATCTCTGACTTCATATTTTCAATACTTTAAGGGAATGCATATGTCTTGTTTCAAACCAGGTTGATATCAAGTTGTTACAGAGAACCAAGGAATCCTCTGTGACACATATAGCTGTCTTTCCAGAAGGTATTGAAGAGACCAAGGAAGTTTTCCACTGACTCATTACTTCAGTGTTAACCTCCAGAACTTTAGTTTGGCTTGTGTGGTCTACCAGGCTATGTTTCATTACTGAAAGGCCTTTAGACAAAGAGAAAGGGGATTATGGGTGGGAAGGTGTTAAAGGAATTTTAAACATTTGCTTGGAAATTAAGGCAAACCAAGGAATTTGAACTGAGTTACCAAAAGAGATATATGTTCTTCATCACGATACTTATTTTATATATTTGTTTAATTGTATAAGCATATTTTGATTGGTTTAAATAAGAAATTCATTTTTTATGATTCCAACTGAATAATTTACTTATTGATAGAATGAGTGTTTCACATATTTTAATGTATTTTAATGAAATTTCAAAGAAAAACATTTTTATTTTTGTTTATTTTTAAGAAGGTACATATATTTCTCTCTCTTTTTATTTGTTATAAATATCATTACTGGGAATAGATTTCCAAGTTGACAGTCATTTTCTATCACCACTTTCAGGGTGATTCTAAAATTTTCCTCTGGCTTTCACTCTTTGGAATGTTAACTGACAGTCTTATTTTTGCCCCTTTAAAAGATTTATGTTTTCTCTTTGTATTTGACTTCTAGCATTTTATAAATGTCTTTATTTTATATGTCTCCTTTATTTTAGTTGAGTTTCATAATAGTCATCAATTTATAGCTTGATGACTTCTTCAGCTTCAGATAGTTCTCAGGCCAATATTTCTTTGAGAATTATTTATATTCTACTTTTCTTCTCTTAATGTAAACTTTCATTATATGCGCAGAATTTTGTCTCTTATCACATGTAATATAGGAACCTCTCTACCTCCCCATGTTTTCTTATATCTGATGTTTGAATATGTTCTACTTATATATGTTCTGGTTCATCTAACATCTCTTAGTTTCTTAAACCATGTATTACTTTCTTAAATTCACTTTGGTATATTTGAAGTACCAAAACATGCATTTGACATTTTTTATTAAGTTAATATTTATACCAGATAAATAAAATCTATAAACCATTTTACTCAAGATTGTTTCTGCTCTCTCTGATACCCAGATCACACAATTACTTGTTTCTGTCATTTATTTCTCCTCTTTTAAGTCATTATATTTTTTCTTTATTAATGTATTTATTTATACAATTTGATTACAAACATGATTGTAGTTGGGGTTCAGTCATATAAAGAATACCTCCCTTCACCAGTGTCACCAGTGCGACATTCCCATTTTTGATGTATGTGAAGTTCTGTATTATACTATTTTTCCACAGAGAAGATTTACTTCTGATAATCATTTATAACATACATTGATCTCCTTAATTGAGTCAAAGGTTTTCATTTGTGTGAGAACTGTAACTTCTGCTTTAATCCCTACAATGTAGCCTTTCATAGGACTTGAGTAGAGTAGAATCATGGATATTTTTCTTCTTAGTGAATCCTAAATTTACATTTTATCTGCTCATTAGATTTCTGAGATTGCTAAAAACTCTGATTGGATTTTTAAACTGAAGCTTTGTGTTTGCTTTCATCTTCTTACTTGAGGCAATTTGGAAATTAGAAACTATCAAAAGGTCAAATAATGTAGGGCTCATGCTTAAAGGATTTCTTCCTTGGCATATTGGTCCCTGAAAACCATTTGATATAAAATCATTCTTTTATTTTATTTTATTTTTATTTTTTATTATGTGAATAATGATGCAAAGAGAGAGGACAAGGTAAAGTTACAGTGGAAGGACAATCAACCAAAATCAGAGTTCTCAGAAGAAATCCCCCTGCTGACACCTTAATTTTAAACTTACAGTAAAAGAACATTAAGAAAAATAAAACCGAGCCCATGTACAATTCCTTTGTCCCTCAAGACCCTAGATTGTAGTACATTATAACATTTCTTAGCAGTACACAAAGCAATCTAAAGCCATAAAATTTATGTAACTCCTTAAATTTGAAGGCATAGTAATTTTTTACATTTCCATGCACATGCATATTACTTTAAGTTAACCTCAAAAGTTTAAGTGTTTTTTTTTCTTAAGGTTTAGAGTCAAAGGAGCACAGTAAAAACGGTGTTAGAGTGGCAAATATTGTTTGCATACGCCCACCAAAATATTGGGGACATGGAAAGGAAAAGCCTTGGCCTAAATACAAGGAGACCCTACCCATGAAGTTTCCTGGCATAAGACCAAATCTAGGCTCCAGGAAAACTAGTTTGTCCAATTCAGGTCATTGTCTGTAGTGCTAATACAGTTTTATTTTTCACATAGTCTCTGTTGTTGGCATCAGGTTTCTGTATTAAAGATCCTGGAATCTGCATATCCTACATTGAAGTCAAGATGGTGTGGAGCGTCCTCTAATTTCAACTCACAATTAAAGGGCAATGCAGAAAGCCCTGTCCAGTAAGCAGGTTGTTGTTGTAGTTTCTCAGTGTTAAGGGAAGACTCTTTTGAGTAGATCTATGTCAGAGTAGCAGTAGGGTCTTCCCTGGTAGATGACTGCTTCCAGGTGATGTTATAGACAACTTTGGATGTTTCATAGAAAATCGTTCTTTTATTCATAAAATAATTATCTGCTTCTTTGTGTCATTTAATACCAATTATTTACTTTTTCTTTCGTGGAATAATTTATTTAAAGAATTTATTGTTTTCTAGTCAGACACCACATTTTTAAAGGTAGAAATTCTAATTTATTTTATGGCTGTGGTAATACTGGCAGTAATGTGAAAACATTTTTATTCTGTGACTGAACTGTTGTTTCTCCATGATTATTAATCTAAAAAAAGTATATGCTGTTCCTTGTTTTAAATTAGAAATCATGCAAGGGAAAAATGTCCAGAGACAACAATAACTTATTATTACATTGTCTACTCTTTCTTTACCTCCCACAAAATGATACTAAAGCATAAAAGATGAAAATTTATTGATTTCTGACTGCTACAAGAAAGCTAAAGTTTATAAACAAATAATAACTTTTTGTCATTCTATGTTCATAACTGTTCTAAGGAGTGAGAAGAGATGATAAGATTTTTGGTACTGAATAGTTTCTACTACCAGTGAGTCTATAATCAAGTAGCTAGACTTACCATAAAATTAAGAAATATGAACAAATGGAAGGAGTGTGGGAAAAAAGAAATATGAACAAATAAATGTGAACCATAGAACATAAAATTGATTATAAAATAAAGAGAATAATAAGTTGCATTTCAAATTGTATTGCATAAGTTGTGTTGAGAATTATTAAATATCTTTATTAAAAGGAGGGGAGGAAAACAGGGAACATTTATATTTGGAAAGTTGGTGAAGGGGGATGTATGTTTTATTTATTTTATTTATTTTTTGTTTTTTAGGCCACATCTGGTGAAGCTCAGGGGTTACTTCTGGCTATGCACTCAGAAATTGCTCCTGGCTTGGGGGACCATATATTGAATGCTGAGGGATCGAACTGAGGTCAGTCCTAGGTCAGCTGCCTACAAGACAAATGCCCTACCACGGAGCTGTACTCCAGCCCAATAAAGGAATTATTTTTTAAAAATCTTCATATTAAACAATTATCTTAATCAAGAAAAATATTCAAAATGGGCACAAAGTTTGAAAAGCATATTGGAAGACATATCTCAGAAAATAAAATGAAAATATTTGATATCTAAAGGAAGTGAAGTCACATGGTTTGTAATAAGGAAGCTGGGGTCTGAGTACCATATGGTCCCCTGAGTATCACCAGGAGTGATCCCTAAGAACAGAGCCAGAGTTAAGTCCTGAAAATATTCAGGCTAGCATGTAACTTTTCCAACTCTTCATATATATACACAAGATCTCTGTTATAAAGGAAAAAAATAAGATTAGAACTGAGTTATTGTTAAATAGGTGAGATAAATTGTGTCTTTCCTACAAAATCACTTGTTGAAATTCTAATCACCAGTAACACAGAATGTGACTATATCTGGATGTATGAGGTTTTTAAAGAGTTAACTAAAGCAAAGTGTAATAATATGAGTGAATGGGGATACTGAAGTAATGTCACCAGCCTTCTTATAAAAAATTACCATATAAATTATCCATTGCTTAAAAAGGAAACCAATTGAGAAACAGTAATAAGGCAAATATCTGCAATCTATAGAAAGAAGCTTCATAAGAAAAATATGCTCTCACCAAAACATTAACTCAAATATATGTGGACCTTTGTTCACTACTTCACTTAATAACAGTAGCCATAATATAGAAACAACTTACATGTCCTAAATGAATAGATAAAATAGGTAAAGTATATTTTACTATATAGATATGTATTGATAATAGTTATTAGTACATATTTATATGTTAATTATAATAGATATTAATAATGCATATTATAATATTATGTCATTTAAATATAGTATATATTATATAAACATATAATAATATATACCTTAACTATTTTATTTATACATATAAATATATAGATATATAGAAACATTACTCAGTTATGAGAAAAGATAAACATTTTAGTTTACTTAACATCAATGGAACTGGGAAGTTTCGTGCTAAATGAAATATTTCAGAGGAAGAAATAAAAAATAAACACAGGGGAAAAGTAAAGACAAATAGGAAAGTAAAGACAAATAGAAAATGACATTAATAATCTATGGCATAATGAGAGGCAATACAAGGATATGGACAGTATCATTATTGTATTATTATTATCATCATCATCATCATCATCATCATCATCATCATTTGTTTTTTGGGTCACACCCGGTGACGCTCTGGGGTTACTCCTGGCTATATGCACAGAAATCGCCACTGGCTTGGGAAACCATATGGGACACCGGACGGGTAGCGCGTGCAAGGCAGATGCCTTGTGCCCTATCCCACCGCTCTGGCCTCATATATAGACAGTATTAATGACAAACACTTGTCTTTGGGTTATTACAAAACAAACTACACTCTGGATCACAAATAAATGGGGAGATACACAGTGGCAATGGTCTTAGGAACTCTGGTGGCAGGGAGTGCAGTAGTTTTGTGTATCAGTACTATGAATATTTATATTACCACAACCATGTTACCTAAAACATAATATAAACAAAATAAAATTTAAAAGTTAAAACAAAAATGGTAATACCCTGCTCTTATCATTTTCACTGGAAGTCAGCCATGCTTTTTGGTGGAAAATACATGAAAATTATGTGAAACTAATCAATTGTACTAAACTGTCTTTAAGATTAGAATAAATAGAATACCTTGTGACTATGTTAAAATGGATAGTTCAATTTGGCACACATCATTTCTTCTTGACAATCCAGTGAATGTTTTTCTGCTCTGGGAAAAAAAAAGTTAGCTCATTAGTTTCTATTGATTTGTGCATTACAGTTGAAGTAACACACTTGAGAAAATTTACTGCAGTAAATTGGTTTAGTTATTTGATATGCCATTCACAGCACCACACATATAAAGTATGTTCAGTCGTCACTCTGCCACAGTACATCATCTTCAGATCCATCTAGAGCATTCAAAATTTCCATCATTTTGAAGCTTTTGATGACTGCTTTATATGGTATAAAGTCCCCAACTCTCAATTACCAAGTGCATAACAATTTCAAGGAGAGGCTCTTACGATTTCCAGCCAGCATCCATTGATCACCGCTCATCATGCACTAATTGTAGAAATGTTGCCTGTGATCTTTCAAGACTTTATTTATACATACTGACATTGCATTTATGTGGGAAACTGTGCTTTGGATATGTAGCACAAAAGAAGACAAATATACTTCCATGCAACTGGCGAATACCTTGTTTCTCCATTTACCTTGAAGCAAACATCATGATGAAACATAAGTACACCAAGGATGGTTAAATGTTAAATGTTAAACACTGATTATTGGGGTGAAGAAATGTGAGAGTCTTCATTGAAAGTTGCTATGTTAGTAGTATTGATGAGAAACTAAATATACACATATTTGTACACATTTTTATGTGTAAAAAAATCTCTTAATCTAGTTACATAAACTAGTTACATAAATAACTGTATGGTCAATGAAAAACTAATAGATATGTGGAGATAGTAGTGCTCTTAGAACCAGAGAGTCTGAGTAGTAGTTTTTGTCAATTATTATTTGATATCTAAAGAAAATACCTGGAGAACATTTGTGTAATGATTCTCAGAGACAAAATAGAGGAGGACTGGAGGGTCCAGCTCCCAAAATGAAGCTCACCACAGGTATCATTTAGTGCAGTCACAGAAATAATTACACTGAGAACTATCATAAAAAAATGTGACTGAATGAAGGAATTAGAAGGCCTGTCTAAAGTACAGGCTGGTGTAGCGTGGGGAGGAAGGACACTTGGGATATTGGTCATGGGAATGTTGCACTGGTGAAGGAGTGTGTGTGTGTGTGTGTGTTAAAAATCAAAAAAAAAAAAAAAAGAAAAGAAAGATAAGGCCTCCCAATTCTTACCAAAGGCTGTGTTCTTTACACTGACTGTATAGAAAGAGGAGGTACAGTAAATGCACCCCATATACACCTCAACACAGGCCCTTTGCCTGGTCTGTATTGTGAATTGGGGGACAAAAACAAACAAAAAATTTTCTCAGCCACACAGAATCACAGCTAGACATCTGCAAAAGAGAGTACATTATGATTATGATTGTGAAATGAGAGTCTTTATCATTAAAGTTATTTTAGAAGCTTTTTATCTTATTTAGAGTTAAAGCAACAATTAAAGAAATGTAAATATGTTAGACAGAAAAAGGAAGTAGAATTGTGCATATAGGAATATTTCAGAAATTGATAAATGTTTTATTTTTGTTCTAAATGGTGAAAATATTAAGTTGTACTTAATTTAATTACATTAAAAGAATTATAGAATTAATTACAAAATTAGTTCTTTAATTTTATAAGGCTAGCAGTCAAAAAAAAGAGAGAGGAAAACAGAAATCACCTATTTTACTCATCCTTTATGTCAAAGAGAATGATCTTCAGACAAAGTGAAAAATACATCAAGTATGGAGAATTGAAACTAAATGATAAGTGAAGAGATTGAAAGTGAAGACTCATCTACTTAAAATAAATCCAATTTTCAAGACCTAGATAAATTGTTCTAAGGAACCAAGAAAATTTGTTGCAAGGAATCTTTGACTACCATGAGTAATCATGAATGTATAACCTAGTTTTAAAAACTTTCAGTGATTGGTTCAATAAACTATATATGTACATTTCCCTCTTCAGTCTTTTATTTTGTGGCCACATTCTATTGTGATATGATTCAGCATAGCTCTGGAGCAAATAGTTAAGTTAGTTGAAATGTGAGCTTATAGAGGTGAAATTATTAAACCCTAGAAATAAAATTAGGGACACCAAAGAGATAAAGAATGTTGGTATAAGTGCAGAGTTCTCAAAGATTACTTTCATCATGTCTCTCTTTTTGTGCTGCTGGGAATTGTTTACTTACATTCATGTTTCTCTAAGTAGATTAAAAGATCCTTAAACAGGACTGGAGTGGTAGCACAGTAGTAGGGGCTTTGCCTTGCATATGGCTGACCCAGGACAGTCACAGGTTCAATTCCCCAACATTCCATATGGTCCCCCGAGCCAGGACTGATTTCTGAGGGCAGAGCCAGGAGTAAGCCCTGAACACTGCTGGTGTGACCTTCCCCGCAAAATACCTTAAACAATTGATTATGGTTTTTTTTAGTCTGAACTTTATGTTTTTATATTTACTGACATTAAAAATTTTAAACTGGACAAATAGATTTTTATAAAGGAGATTGACAAAATATTTAGTAATAGATGTTTGATTAAAATAAAGTTGTTATGTCTTGTCTTGGAAGAGTATTTGGAAAGCATTGGCTAAATTTACTTTACTCTTTACTAATACATAAAAAAAATCTTTAAAAGATTTTGGAAATGTGGGTTAACAGTATGACATCTAGACAGTATAAAATAAAGTACAAAGATCTAGGGTATTATATAGTGAGTAGCAGTATATGACCTAGTCTACACACCTCAGGCATATGTACTAATTTAGTGGAAATCATGACCTACCTCTAGAGCCATGGGATTTAGTATTGGCGGGGAAGGAAGTGTATCATAGATAAATGAAATATAGCTGTTACATTCTGGAGATAAGATCATAATATCACATGATATCTAGAATTGTAGCCTAATTAGAGTATAACAGGATATACTACAATTCTAAGGATCATGCATAAGAAAGTACAGTCTTTATTTATCTTTACGAAATGGCAGCATGGGTGTATGTTTCATCCCACAGTATAATATTATCAACGACTACTGTTAGAAAAATTCCCTGTTGGGGAACAAATTTTACACCCCAAGTTAAGAAGTAAAATTTTACTTAGAAAGTAGATATTAGTGGTTTACTTAGTGGGAATGGAGAAATAGAGGAACTGTAAAATATTGACATAATAGCACTAATAAAATTTAAGATCTAGTGCATGGGTATCATAGAATAAAGGTAAATGGGATAAAAATATTCAATTTTCTAGTATGGATACTTTTATGAATAATGACGTCACTGAATTAGCACATAGGAAGTAAAGCAGGTTTAAAGTTTGGGTATAGGGTCGAAGAGATAGCATGGAGGTAGGGCATTTGCCTTGCCTGCAGAAGATCGGTGGTTTGAATCGCAACATCCCATATGATCCTTTGAATCTGCCAGGAGCAATTTCTGAGCATAGAGCCAGGAGTGACCCCTGAGCGCTGCTGGGTGTGACCAAAAAACCAAAAAAAAAAAAAAAAAAAAAAAAAACCAAAAAAGAAGTTTGGGAGTATAGATGAGAAATTCAGTATGCAAGTTACAAGCAGAAAAGAAATTTAAATGGATCTGTATCCATTTATATATATCCATATATTTATATATATCCATATATATATATGAATTAATAGTGCTGACACAAATTTACTACTGCTATTTTTATTGTTATTTCACACTTGCCATTAAAAACTTAATTAAAGCCATGGTGCAAAATAAACATATACACAGCAATATTTAGGAAATCCCTGAAGTCCATCTTTGGAAGCTCAGTTAAGAACCTATTCTTATAGGGGGCAGGAGAGATAGCACACAGGTAAGGCATTTGCCTTGCATGCAGAAAGACAATGGCTTGAATCCCAGCACCCCATATGGTCCCCTGAGCCTGCTGGGAGCAATTTCTGAGCTTAGAGCCAGGAGTAACCCTTGAGGGCTGCCAGATGTGATCCATAAACCAAAAAAAACAACAACAACAACAAAAAAAAACCCTCTTAGGAGAACATAGAAAGTCACCAAAAGAGTTTGTGTAGGAAGGCAACAGAAGAGGGCTGGCATGGGATTCTGAGAAGTAATAGATTTTGTCAGAGAATAATAAACATATAGTATAGCAAAGGAAGAAAAGTCAGATATTAATAGAAAAAGAATTAGGGTATGTTATGGAAACCAATATAAAATGTTTTTAAGTATAAGCAACTTGTTATCTGTAAAAGACAAATGATTAAATCAAATAAAAATTTGGATATATGTACTTAAAACAGTTAGAACAATATTACAAATGAAGTAAAATTTAGATGTATAAAGATTTTATATCACAAAATATAAAAACTTTATTCTTGGGTTTGAAGACTCAAATAGAAAATGATGGAATATAAAAATGTTTATTTAAACACAATGTGGGGAAAGCTTTTATTCAATATATATCAACTTATATAATCAATGTTACATAATCAATATATATATCATCTATGTGTATAATCAATAATATATTGATACCGCTATATTATATTTACATTGATGGGCATAAAATAAAGAGAATAAATATTCCCATCTTCAATCCTTACTTCTTTTAAATAGCAAGAATTTGCCTTTGCCAAACTGATTAAAAATATTGAATTTTAGGGCCCGACCCGATTGACAGCACAGCAGTAATTGTTTGCCTTGCACTCTGCAGACCCAAGACGAACCTGAGTTCTATTCCTGGCATTTCCATATGGTCTCCCAAGCCTGCCAGGAGTGATATCTTTGTTTTGTTTTGGGGTCACACCTGGCAGCGCTCAGGGTTACTCCTGGCTCTACACTCAGAAATCGCTCCTGGCAGGCTCGGGGGACCATATGGGATGCCAGGATTCAAACCACCACCCTTCTGCATGTAAAGCAAACGCCTTATCTCCAACCTATCTCTACGGCCCCTCCCCAGGAGTGATTTCTGAGTGCAGAAATAGGAGTAATCACTGAGAGCTTGCCGGGGGTGGCCCCCAAAACAAAACAGCAACAACAAAAGGAATATCAGAATTTTAGAATATTTAAATTGAACCACTTTAATTTATAAGAATGTTGGTTTTGATTCAATAACTCAGGTAAGAATTTTTTACTTAAATCTATAATTTAACTTATGAACCACTAGAAACTGAAGCTGAATATTCTTTGAATTTTATTTTAATTTAGGTTTTATATTATTTGATATTTTTACAGAAAATATAAAGTATAAGTGTCAGCACATATAAAGAATACTTTCATTCTGTTATTTTATATTATTATAAAATTTTATTTATTATTGTATAGTCTATTAGTCTTTCCTAAACACTAGTCATTTTATATTCCTCAAAAATTTCAAGAAGTTATTCATGGTAAAAATGTTTACTACAATATTTTTCTTTGATTGTTATTTTGGAGTTTTCCAGGACTTCATATACACAGGGAACATGCTTTAGTGTTGTCACATTCCTACTCCTGAAAACAATATATATTTTTAAGTTTAACTCTTTGAATGCTATAAAATTAAATTAAAGATTGCTGCTAAAATTGTTAATAACATCCCCAAAGACAAAAACTTCTAGCACTAGTTATTATGAGAACATTCATCAACTGAAAGGTGCTTCTTAGAGAAACATTTTCTTAAGAAATCTTAATTTCTTCTCCAGAATTGTACGATACATCTCATTTTTATAAAATTTTAAATCTTTAATATAATCATTGCTTAAAACTATTAACAAGAATGGATCATGACTATTTTAACTAACAAAGAAAAAGCAGTTTGGAGCACTTTGATAACTTATTGAAAATGCTAGTAAAATTGATTACCCCAACATACATTTCAGACATTAATAACATCACTGAGAAAAGTTGCTTGAAAATGAAACGAAACAAACTTCTAATCAAAAGACAGGATTTATACAAAGGCAGCTGCTGTATTTTATGTGTGATGTTATTTATACATCGTTGTAGAAATCCTATTCCAGTCCTGTCTCTTTTCCCCAGCTGCTGGAGAAAGGAAGGCTGTACCTACATTGGAATTTGTCTCAGAACTTTCTACCCACAGGATTTTATTCCAGCCAGACTTGTAGTACCTTGAGACTTTGCCAAGAAACAAGGGAAAAAGGATTCCTCAGATGACTGTTTTAATGCAGCAAAGAGAAGTCAAGGTTGTATATTTTCTATGGCCTAGTGTAATTCAGATCCAGAATGACTCATTCCTCTTAAGCAAGAATAAGCTTAAAAATTAGCTTATTTTCCTTTACTGCAGACTTTAATGTCAACATCAGCCAAACTAAGCAAAGGGTTCGCTTTGAGAGAAATCATGTAACAGACAGCAATGACCAGAAAAGACTCATTTGTGGGGAGTTTATCACCAAAGGGAGTTTCTAAATAGATGCCTTTTAATTTGGCACAAACTAGATTTATAGAAGTTATATATTTTTAACTGCATTTTCACCTTGATCATATAAAAATTGCTCTCAATTTATACAAGAACAATACAAGGGTGCAGAATATCTTCAAATAAACTCACTGCTATTTAAGAAATTAATAAAATACAGATCTCATCAATCATGATATAAAATGGCTCTTATTTGGTATACACAAAAGCATTGTGTTATATTAAGAATGCAGACTGTGAGGCTCACTCATCTATGTGTTTTAAGAAAAATAAAAGTCATTTTTGCAACAATCCTCAGAGACAATGAGAGGAGGTCTGGAACTTCCAGCTCACTTCATGAAGCTCACCACAAAGAGTGGTGAGTGCAGTTATAGAAATAACTACACAGAGAACTACCATAATCGTGTGAATGAATGAGGGAACTGGAAAGCCTGTCTGGAGTACAGGTGGGGGTGGGGTGGGATGGAGGGAGATTTGGGACATTGGTGGTGGGAATGTTGCACTAGTGAATGGGGGTGTTCTTTACATGTTTGAAACCTAATCACAATCATATTTTAATCAAGATGTTTAAATAAACAAAAAAATAAAATAAAAAAAGAATGCAGACTGTGAATTCTGGAGTGGTAGTACAGTGGGTAAAGCTCTTGCTTTGCACATGGTCAGAGTTCTTTTTTTTTTTTTTGGTGGTGTTGGGAAGCTGAGCCACACCCGGTGGTGCTCAGGGTTTACTCCTGGCTCTGAGCTCATAAATCACTCCTGGCAGGCTTGGGGAACCATATGGGAATGCCAGGGATTGAATCTGGGTTCGTCCTGGGTCATCAGTGTGCAAGGCAAATGCCCTACCACTGTACTATCACTCCACCACCCAAACCCAAGTTCTATCCCCAGCATCCCATATGGTGTCCTGAGTCCTGTTATAGACAGATATAACCCCCGAGCATCTCTGGGGGTTGACCCCTCCCAATAAAAATATAACAAAAAAAATAATAATGTGATGTTCCATTTCATCCCTACAAAAAAGGAATTATAGGCCAATAATAATCCCACATCTGGGGAGCAGAACTTTCTTTTTTAATGTAAAAAATTGTAAAAGTGCTTTAAAAAATGATAGAGGTATAAGACAAAGCAATGGAAACCATATGGAAAGGGTCTGAGTCCAAAATACAGGACCACAATAATGAAGGATATAGTTTCAAGACATTAGAGAAAACATGTATTTATTCATTACATTGTTATCAAGGATAAATAAATGGGGATATAACTAAATAGAATAAGTAATAGACAGTGAATTTTAAGCTCGTACAAGATGGAAAATCAAATGTTAAATCAGAAATGGAATCAGAAAACATGATTTTGCATCATTCCAGGGAAAGATGAGACCAATTAAGAATCATAAATGAATGATAAATTTGGTAAAAATTTATATGAGAAGATAATTATCATGATCATTAATGACATCATTAATGATAGTTAACAAAGCAATAAGAGAATTGAACAATGTACTGGCTCTGTAATAAAAAACCACATCACTCTGAAAACAACTCTGGATGTTACTTGAATTTAAATATTAGGCTTGAGAGTGGCCAACATTACTTATGCACCAATCACCAATCACACATGACCATGAAAGGATATCAAACCAAAAAAAAAAAGAAGAGAGAGAGAGAGAGAGAGAGAGAGAGAGAGAGAGAGAGAGAGAGAGAGAGAGAGAGAGAAACTTTATTCTAGTGAAAAGTCAGGTTTTTTTTCCACAAAAATGCTAACATCTGTGGCCAAAACTTGATAGCACAGCAGGTAGGGTGTTTGCTTTGCATAGGGCCTACCCAGGTTTGATCCCCAGTATCCCATATGGTCCCCATTGGCTTGCCAGATGTAACTTCTGAGTGCAGAGGAGTAACCTCTGAGGGGCACCAGGTGTGGCCCCAAAACAAAAACAAAATGTTAACATCAGAAACAGCAAATATCAGAATGTTTTTGATTAAAGAGAATTAAAGGGAATACACCATAAATGGAAAATTGATTCTAAAGTTAACTATGTAGGGGCAGGAGAGATAGCACAGTGGTAGGGCATTTGTCTTGTATGCGGCTGACCCAGGATGGAAGTGGTTTGAATCCAGGCATCTATATGGTCCTGCAGCCTGCCAGGGGTGATTTCTGAGTGCAGAGCCAAGAGTAACCCTTGTGTACTTCTGGGTGTGGCCCAAAGACCAATCAATCTTAAATAAAGTTAAAAATAATTTTAATTATGTAAGAAGAAATGAACATTTCAACATTTTTGTTTCAACTGAAAAAAAATTCAAACACATTAGATTTTGTCAAAGTATTCTAACCAGTTGGTTAGTTTAGAGTGGGTAATTAAATATAGGATGTATACCATGAAATATTTAAAAGAAAAACCTGATATATTCAATTTATTTTGAAGTGACTCGGTAAATTAAACATACACACACTTAAATATGTTCACACACAATGAGGCAATTAATATTTTGGGAAATTCTGAATTTGAATAAAAGGTATATATATATATGTGTGTACATATCTTTGTGAGTAGCATTCTAAGGGAAACATATGTGGTACCCGAATGCATATTGGGTTGGCTATGTGGAAGGCAAATGCCCTACTTGATGCAATATCATCAGGGCCCACAATTATGTCTTTTTCATATTTTTGTAATATTTCCATTGTGCGTTTTGTGCCATTTTCCGTAACTGTAAAATTATTTCTATATACAAATGTTTTTAAGTTTTTTTTCTAGATCTCAGATGATAGTGACAAGAACTATAAAGTTCCTAAAATCTAATTATAATTGAAATGAGAAAATCCAATATGTGTCTATCTAAAAACAATCATCATATGTAATGACTTTAAATTATCTCATATTCTCATTTTGATAGATTTGATTTTGTTATTAAGTTTTCTGAGTGCTATCTAGAGTTAAGTTTTTTGTTTGGTTTATTTTGTTTTGTGTTATGGGCTACACCTGGCGGTACTCAGTAGTTACTCCTGTTTTTTTGTGCTCAGGAATCATTCCTGTCAGGCTCAGGGAGCCATATGGAATGCCAGAAATCAAACTATGTTGGCCATGTGTAAGGAACATACTATATTCTCATTAAACTACTATGCTATCACTCCAGCCCTCAGATAAAGTTAAGTTTTATGAGTGCTAAACAATATCCAAAATATATCTATATATCTCTATCTTGAATTTTAGCCCTTTTTCAGATATGTGATGAGTGAATATTCACTTCCAATTTACAGGATTTTTTTTTATATTCTAGTTATAATTTCTTTTGTAGCCCCAGGACTTCTTAAATTGGTATAGTCCCATTTTGCCTATGTATGTTTTTGTTCATTAAATAATTTAATAGACAATTTAATTTATATTGATTTTTTGTTTGCTTGTTTTTGGGGGGCTACACTGGTGATGCTCAGAGGTTGCTCCTGGCCATGTGCTCAGAAATCACTGCTGGTTTGGAGGATCCTATGGGATGCAGGGGAATAGAACCGCATCCGTCCTAAGCTAGTGTGTGCAAGGCAGATGCCTTACCACTTTGCACCAACACTCCACTCCTTGATTAATATTACTTAAAAACTGAAATTCCTTGCCTCAATGATGGTTTCTTTCAGATACTTATAGGACAGTGTTTTATTTATAATTATTTACCAGGGAGTATAAATGTGGACAATTCTCAGCCAGTTATTACCAACACCCAGTGTAAAGAATTAAGAATGGAAGACAATAGAATTTGGCCTATATATTAAATTGAAAGGACCAAATTTGGTCTTATTTTGGGGGAAAGGCATATCCATTTGTGCTCAAGGATTATTCCTGGAAAGTTGTGGAATCATATAGAGAGCTAGGGATCTAACTTAGTTCTGAACACCTGTTCTTCAACTGCAATTTCTGAAAAATTATATGGACTTGTGGTGTTCACATTTTTGAACAAGGATAATAATCTGATGTTAAATGCTGAGTATGATAAATAAACACAGGTAAACACAGATTTGTGAATGAATAAACTAGGTCAACCTTGAGAGCAAACACTAGCCCTAAAATTGAGATTTTAAACCTGAGATGTTCAAAATATATGAATATCTGCAGGTTATAATAACTTTAGTTATAGTTGGAAAAATTCTAGGTCAGGAATTAGACCTGAAAATCAAAATGATAACTAGAAATGAAGGCAACTATTTTTCTATTTAGGATCCCATCACACTCGTCATATCTTGAAAATACACATCTCACCCATCACAGGCATTTGATGTGTCTTTATTTCTACCACGTATGCATAATCATTCCCTTAGTAGGTGTGCAAATAGACTTGTAGGTGTGCAAATAGACTTGTACTTTTTCTGTATATGGTCTTTACTCAGAACCTCAGCTTTCTTTCGAATTTTTGCTATTCTACTGTTCAGACTGGCATACCTGTCAGTGGCTCATACTGTAGGGAGGTGTACTTGGGTTTACAACTTCTATTTTGCAATAGAAGCAATATTATGCTTCTCATGAGCCCAGGTCAGCTGTAAGATGTACCCCAAGGGAAGCTAACTAGAAGCTGTTGCATTTTCTTTTTTTTTTTTTTTTTTTTTGGTGGGGGTGTGTCACACCCGGCAGTGCTCAGGAATTACTCCTGGCTATCTGCTCAGAAATAGCTCCGGGCAGGCACAAGGGACTATAGGGGATGCCAGGATTCGAACCAACCACCTTAAGTCCTGGATCTGCTGTTTGCAAGGCAAACACTGCTGTGCTATCTCTCTGGCCCCTGCATTTTCTTTTGTTTTGGATTGAAGCTACACCTAATAGTGTCCATGTGTTACTCTATGCTCAGGGCCTAGAGGTGGTTTCTGGTAGTGAACAGGAATGATTTTGTGCTGAGGATCAAATTTAGGGCTTGTGCATGCAAGACATTTGTTCCATCATGTTAAGTCTATCTATTCAATCCTAGCAATTCTTCTCACAGGCTTTTACCCTTTGATAAACTATGCAATATTATAAAAATTAATGAAATTTTTGAAGCAAGCTGGATTATAAAAAAAATCATATTCTGAGATCCTATCTGTTGCCCTGTTCTGACCATTTGGAGTTGCTTTTATGCCCAACTGTTGCATATAATCTACTTCTGTCACACTACCAAAGCATGTGAAAATAGTTTTATGGTTCAAATAAGCTAGGTTTCATGTTGTTTGGAATTAAAGAAAATTACATAACTTTAGTCACACATACACATAGATACATTCACACATACATTCATGAATCTGATTCATGATCTGGCTGACAGGTTTAAATTTTCTGTAAAACCTTTTGGTTCTTCATAAAGATTTCTAAATGAGAAAATAATTCTATTATGTGGAAAATATTTTTTGATCATTATTTGTTCTTTTCTTCCATTTTATGTTAGTTTCTTTTCCAGACTTAGAATGAATAACTAAATGAATGAGTGAAAAGAGAGGACAATTCCTTAGGTATCCATCTTAAGCTTTCTGGCAGGCATTTTTTTTTTTTAACAAAAAGGCATATAACAAAAGAAAACAAATTTTAAGTACCTGCAATTCAGATCACATGGAAGAAACATAAAACAAAGAGTAACTCAATGTGGCAGCTTGGAATTAGAGTTTATATAGCATATTCAACAAAGAATCATAAATCTGAAGAGAAATGACAGGACAAAGAAAATATTTTTACTTTCAAAAGGATGGCAAACTATCAAACATAAAAATATGAACTAATGAAGGAAAGTTGTTTTTCAAATTCCTCTGATGCATTCTCTAAGGTGGCAAAAGTCCATCCCTAGGAAAGGAGAATTTATATACTACATCTGGGCAGAAATGAGGAGCTTCTGTTTTTATGTTTCCTAATTTTTTTTCAGCTCAGTTCAATTTTTATGACCAAGTGATATCTGGGGAAGCTATGTTCTGTGAAAGAAGAGGAGAGGAGAGGAGAGAAGAGAGGATGCCAGAGAAAGGAAGAAAGAGGCTTGTAGGGTAGTGAAGAGTAGAGGAAAGGAAGTCAGGGAGGGGAAGGAAGGGGAATGGAGGGTGTAAGAGGAAAGGGAAGGAGAGGGGAGAAGAGGAGAGGAGAGGAGGAGAGAGGAGGGGAGGAGAGGGGAGAGGAGGGGAGAGGAGAGGAAGGGGAGTGGAGGTGAGGGGGAAGGGAAGAGAAGGGAAGGAGAGGAGAGGGAAAAGGGAAGGGGAGGGGAGGAGAGAAAAGGAGAGCAGAAAAGAGGAGAGGAGAGGAGAGGAGAGGGGAGGGGAGGGGAGGGGAGGAGAGGGGAGGGGAGGGAAAGGGGGAGAATGGGAAGGGGAGTGGAGGGGAGGTGAAAGGGAAGGGAAGAAGAGGAGAGGGGAAAGGCAAGGGGAGGGGAGGAGAAGAGAGGGGAAGGGAAGAAATGGAGGAATGGAAAGGGAGGGGAGGGAAAGAAAAGAAAGGGGAAAGAGGGGAATGAAAAGAAAGGGGAGGATAGGGGAAAGGGAATGAAAAAAAGATGAGAAAGGGAAGGAAGGGGAGGAGAGGGGAAAGGGAATGGAAGGGGGGAGGGGAGGAGAGGGGAGGAGAGGAAAGGAGAGGAGAGCAGAGTGATGAGGGAGGAGAAGGGAAGGGGGAAGAGAGGGGAAGGGAGAAGAGAAGGGAGGGGAGAGGAGAGAGGAGGGAAGGGGAAAGGGGAGGGGAGAGAAGAGGGGAGAGGAGTAGTATGAGGGGAGGGGAGAGGAGAGGGGAGGAGTAGGATGAGGGGAGGAGAAAGGAAGAGTAAAAGGAAGGGAGAAGAAAAGTAAGGGAGTGGCGAAGAAAGTGGAGGCAGGCAAGGAGGAGAGGGAGGATGGAGGAGTAGGAGAAGGGGAAGGGAGGGAAAGATAGAGAAGGGGAGAGGAGAGGTGAGTAGAATAGAGGAAAAGAGAGAGGGTTGAAGAGGAGAGGGAGGGAGAGAGGGGAGGAGAGGAGAAGGAGTGGGATGGGGAGGAGGGAAAAGAGGAGAGAAGAGAATATTACACATTGCAATAAAGAATAATTAAGGCTTTGTTTCATCCTTGGATTTGAACTATATTTATATTCCTTGTATGCTAGGAAATTCTATGAAATGTTAGTATAAAACTTTTTAAACTTGCTCTTCATTTGTGTTCAAAGCATTTTACTGATTAGTCATAGAATATTAATACAAAATTTCCCAACCAAATGAAAGTCAAATGAGAAACATAAAAGCTAGTGAAAAGTTTTTGATACAAGTATCTTATTTAAAATAATTATTGACATGACCATCGATATCAAATAAGGGGAAATTAGAAATTGAGATGTTTTGCAGTTTTATTTGATGAATCAACTCACTTGATGTGAAGTAGCATGCTATTCCACTTTTTTAATGTGATGGCTTCAGGAAGGACTTCATTGCTGCTATCACTTACCCAGAGGACCCCACGTTCAAAGATTTTCAGTACTTCCAAGGACAAGGCTTGCAATGAATGTCTTGCAGAAGAACGTGTTGCAAACACGAATAGGTTTCAGTGATATGCAGTTGTGAAAATAATAAGTGAATGAGAAATTTTCATTCATTCACTGTATGATTCCTGATAATATGTAATTGCTAAATTTCACTGTAATAAACTGTGTGATGAATGATGCAGTGAAGATCATAAATGGGAATTCAGTGAAGCAGTGAACTTTGATTATTCACAACTCCATTTGAGAGTATGTAAGCACACTCAACATCAGTGCCTCCTTCTCCTTGTAGAAAGGAGATGATTATTAAAAGAAGGTTCTTTAATGCCTTCTTGAATGGAGGAAAGAAGTAAAGCAGTTTTCTGAGATCAAAACATTGCTATATTGAGTCTTTGTTGTATAAAGAATAGATGGCTGAACTTACAGACTTGTTTTTGTTTTTTTTTTACAAGAAACAAAATCTTGCTTCAGGGATTTGAACAGATATTTTTACACTGAGAAATAAGATGGATGTGTCTAAAAATAACCTGATTCTTTAGGATAGTTGTATACAAGAAGAAGAGATAGAAAAGTTTTTACCTTTGCAATAATTATTATTGCTTCTGAAATCAATCAGAAAATTATATTTAACATACATATCAACATTAAAGGGTACTTCAATCAGTGTTACCCTGAAAATGAAGATTTCCATAAATATAACTGCTGGATTCAAAATTTCCTTATGGAACATAGTAACTCATGCAATCTTAATGCTGTGAAGCAAAAAAAAATTGATCTAATATTTTGTTGTCTATGGTATTTAAACAAAATGTAATAATTGTCTTGAATTTTAATAGCATGAGGAAATGAATATCCATCTCTCAGAAACAAATTTATTACATTGTTGATCATATTTCAAATGCCTATTAGTGTAAAAAGATTTGTTATCCCTTTCAATGCTATAAACCAAAGACATGTAATGGATATCAATGTAGGGCTATGTCTCTCTAAATAATAATGCAGACATTCTTTTCAAATATCTTCAGAGAAACAGCAACAGAGTTTGCATTAACAATATATTTGTTAAAAACTTTATATTTATTTATTGATTGGTTGTTGGGCCACACCTAGCAGTGCTCAAGGGTAACTCCTGGCTCTGCACTCAGAAATCTCCCTGGGAGGCTGGGGGGTCATATGGGATGCCATGAATTGAACCAGTCCCTCCAGGGTTGGCCGCATGCAAGGCAAATTCCCTATAGCTGTGCTATCTCTCCGGCCTTGCA
Source organism: Suncus etruscus (assembly GCF_024139225.1). Lineage (NCBI taxonomy): Eukaryota > Metazoa > Chordata > Mammalia > Eulipotyphla > Soricidae > Suncus > Suncus etruscus. The sequence continues at coordinate 42,027,281 of NC_064857.1, forward strand.
TTAACAATATTTGATTAAATGATGGTTGTTCAAAAGTTCAAGACTTTTTATTAGATTTTTGTTTGCTTTCTTGGAAATTTAAAGAACACTAGAGACTCTAGTTTATAATATTATATGTTAAAGAATAATGCACAGAATTCTGCTATGAATAATATATTTTTATGTCTGTACTAATGGTATATGAGGTCTGATTTTTTCTGTTTTTGTTTTTGTTTTGTTTTTGGGTCACACCCAGAAGCGCTCAGGGGTTACACCTGGCTCTATCCTCTACCCTCCTGACAGGCTGGGGGACCATATAAGATGCCAGGATTGAAACCACCATCCTTCTCATGCAAGGCAAATGACCTACCTCCATGTTATCTCTTCAACCCGAGGTCTGATATTGTTATCAATTATAAAAATGCAGAAAACTATTAATTGATTATCCATTTATTAAATGTCTCCATTTTATTAGCACTTTTATCTTCATATTTCTTTAATCCTTCTTCCCTGCTCACTATATTCTTCCTTTTCACGAAAGGGTAGGTGTAAATAATGAAAGTAAAATGCACCAGTTAAGAGACACAGAGTGGCTAAATGGATCAAAAAACTCAATCCAACCTTCTGCTGCCTACAAGAAACGAACCTGAATAGTCAGAACAAACATAGACTCAAAATAAAAGGCTGGAGAAAAATTATCCAAGCAAACAACACCCATAAAAAAACTGGAGTGGCCATACTAATATCAGATAATGCAAACTTTATACTCAGGAAGGTTGTAAGGGACAAAGATGGACATTTTATATTAATCAAGGGGTACGTAGAGCAGAAAGAATTCACTCTCCTAAACATATATGCACCGAATGAGGGGCCAGCAAAATATTTAATACAACTGTTGACAAATCTGAAAAATAATATCAACAACAACACAATAATTGTGGGGGACCTTAACACGGCTTTGTCAACACTGGATTGGTCAACCAGACTGAAACCCAACAAGAATATACTAGACCTGAGGAGAGAAATGGAAGAAAGAGGCCTAGTGGATATATATAGGACACTCCATCCCCAGAAACCTGGATACACATTCTTCTCCAATGTACATGGGACATTCTCCAGGATAGACTACATGCTGGCACATAAAACATACCTCCATAAGATCAAGAGGATAGAAATTTTGCAGACTACCTTCGCTGACCACAAGGCTCTGAAATTATTTGTGAACTCCAAAGGGACTCAGAAGAAACACTTTAACACCTGGAAGTTAAACAGCCTCATACTCAATAACCAGTGGGTCCGAGATGAAATCAAGGAGGAAATCGAAAGTTTCCTGGAAACAAATGACAATAAAGACACAAACTCTCAGAACTTATGGGACACAGCAAAAGCAGTACTGAGAGGAAAATTTATAGCTTTGCAAGCACACATCAGGAAGGAAGAAGGAGCTTACCTGAGTAGCTTAATGACACAGCTAATAGAACTAGAAAATGCTCAACAAAAGGACCCAAGAATAGGAAGACAGAAGGAAATAACAAAGCTGAGAGCAGAAATCAACGAAGTGGAAACTCAAAAAACAATCCGAAAGATCAACGAAAGCAGAAGTTGGTTCTTTGAAAAAATAAACAAGATTGATAGACCACTGGCAAACCTAACAAAGAAAGAGAGAGAGAGAGAGAAACTTGATAACTCATATCAGGAATGAAAAAGGAGAGATCACTACTGATATGACAGAGATTCAAAGGGTAATCAGAAACTACTTTGAAAAACTCTACGCCACTAAAAATGAGAACCTGGAAGAAATGGATAAATTCTTGGACTCTTATAATCTTCCACGGTTGAAGGAAGAGGATGTAGCATATCTAAAAACCCCCATCACCATTGATGAAATTAAAACAGTAATCAAATGTCTGCCGAAAAACAAAAGCCCAGGTCCAGATGGATTCACTAATGAATTCTATCAAACTTTCCAAGAGGAACTACTGCCAATCTTGGCAAGACTCTTTCATGAAATTGAACAAACAGAAACACTTCCAAATAGCTTTTATGAAGCCAACATCACCTTGATACCTAAACCAGACAGAGACGCTACCAAAAAAGAAAATTACAGACCAATATCACTGATGAATGCAGATGCAAAGATCCTCAACAAAATTCTGGCAAATAGGATTCAACGCCTCGTTAAAAAGATCATCCACTACGATCAAGTAGGTTTCATCCCAGGAATGCAAGGCTGGTTTAACATCCGTAAATCTATCAACATAATACACAACATCAATAACAAGAAAAATAAAAACCACATGATCATATCAATAGATGCAGAGAAAGCATTTGATAAGGTCCAACACCCATTCTTGATCAAAACTCTCAGCAAGATGGGAATGGAGGGAACCTTTCTCAATATAGTGAAGGCCATCTACCACAAGCCAGTGGCAAATATTATCCTCAATGGAGAAAAACTGAAAGCCTTCCCTCTAAATTCTGGCACAAGACAAGGCTGTCCTCTCTCACCACTCCTATTCAACATAGCACTGGAAGTACTTGCTATAGCGATTAGGCAAGAAAAGGATATCAAGGGAATCCAGATAGGAAAGGAAGAAGTCAAGCTCTCACTGTTTGCAGATGACATGATACTCTACTTAGAAAACCGTAAAGACTCTATCAAAAAGCTTCTAGAAACAATAGACTCATATAGCAAGGTGGCAGGCTACAAAATTAACACACAAAAATCAATGGCCTTTCTATACACCAATAGTAATAAGGATGAAATGGACATTAAGAAAACAACCCCATTCACAATAGTGCCACACAAACTCAAATATCTTGGAATCAACTTGACTAAATATGTGAAGGACCTATACAAAGAAAACTATAAAAATCTGCTCCAAGAAATAAGAGAGGACACACGGAAATGGAAACGCATACCCTGCTCATGGATTGGCAGGATTAACATCATCAAAATGGCAATACTCCCCAAGGCATTATACAGATTTAATGCCATCCCTCTAAAGATACCCATGACATTCTTCAAAGAAGTGGATCAGACACTTTTGATATTCATTTGGAACAATAAACACCTTCGAATAGCTAAAGCAATCATTGGGAAAAAGAATATGGGAGGAATTACTTTCCCCAAATTTAAACTGTACTACAAAGCAACAGTTATCAAAACAGCATGGTATTGGAATAAGGATAGGTCCTCAGATCAGTGGAATAGGCTTGAATACTCAGAAAATGTTCCCCAGACATACAACCACCTAATTTTTGATAAAGGAGCAGGAAATCCTAAATGGAACAAAGAAAGCCTCTTCAACAAGTGGTGTTGGCACAATTGGATAGCCACTTGCAAAAAATTGAACTTAGACCCCCAGCTAACATCATGTACGAAGGTAAAATCCAAATGGATGAAAGACCTCGATATCAGACCCGAAACCATAAGATATATAGAACAGCACATAGGCAAAACACTCCAGGACATTACAGGCATCTTCAAGGAGGAAACTGCACTCTCCAAGCAAGTGAAAGCAGAGATTAACAGATGGGAATATATTAAGCTGAGAAGCTTCTGCACCTCAAAGGAAATAGTGCCCAGCATACAAGAGCCCCCCACTGAGTGGGAGAAACTATTCACCCAATACCCATCAGATAAGGGGCTAATCTCCAAAATATACAAGGCACTGACAGAACTTTACAAGAAAAAAACATCTAACCCCATCAAAAAATGGGGAGAAGAAATGAACAGACACTTTGACAAAGAAGAAATACACATGGCCAAAAGACACATGAAAAAATGTTCCACATCACTAATCATCAGGGAGATGCAAATCAAAACAACGATGAGATACCACCTCACACCCCAGAGAATGGCACACATCACAAAGAATGAGAATAAACAGTGTTGGCGGGGATGTGGAGAGAAAGGAACTCTTATCCACTGCTGGTGGGAATGCCGTCTAGTTCAACCTTTATGGAAAGCGATATGGAGATTTCTCCAAAAACTGGAAATCGAGCTCCCATACGATCCAGCTATACCACTCCTAGGAATATACCCTAGGAACACAATAATACAATACAAAAACCCCTTCCTTACATCTATATTCATTGTAGCACTATTTACCATAGCAAGACTCTGGAAACAACCAAAATGCCCTTCAACAGACGAATGGCTAAAGAAACTGTGGTACATATACACAATGGAATATTATGCAGCTGTCAGGAGAGATGAAGTCATGAAATTTTCCTATACATGTATGTACACGGAATCTATTATGCTGAGTGAAATAAGTCAGAGAGAGAGAGAAAAACGCAGAATGGTCTCACTCATCTATGGGTTTTAAGAAAAATGAAAGACACCCTTGTAATAATAATTTTCAGACACAAAAGAGAAAAGAGCTGGAAGTTCCAGCTCACCTCAGGAAGCTCACCACAAAGAGTGATGAGTTTAGTTTGAGAAATAACTACATTTTGAACTCTCCTAATATTGAGAATGTATGAGGAAAATGGAGAGCCTGTCTAGAGTACAGGCGGGGGTCGGGTGGGGCGAAGGGAGACTTGGGACATTGGTGATGGGAATGTTGCACTGGTGATGGGTGGTGTTCTTTACATGACTGAAACCCAAACACAATCATGTATGTAATTAAGGTGTTTAAATAAATTAAAAAAAAATAAATCATACGTATTTAAAAAAAAAAAAGAAAGTAAAAGATCAAACTTGCATTATTTCTGTCTTCCCTGACTTCTCATTTAAGTAGGCAAGTATACTAACTTTGATCAGAATGAAGCTGAACTCTCCTCCGATTTTTAGGCCCACTTATAATTTAACCAATATCTTTCCTCTTGCAAGTGTCTTCTCCATCAACAAATTTGTCCTCTCCATTGCCATCTATATTCCCCACCCTAGATCTACATCTATCTCAGTTCACCTCTGTACACATTCCTCACAATATAATCATTCTCTCCTATCCCCTATTTTTTTGGTTTTTGGTTTTTGGGTCACACTCGGCAGTGCTCAGGGATTACTCTTGGCTCTATGCTCAGAAATCACCCTAGCAGGCACGGGGGGGTCATATGGGATGCCGGGATTCAAACCCCCATCCTTCTGCATGCAAGGCAAATGCCTTACCTCCATGCTATCTCTCCAGCCCCTCCCCTATATTTTTTAAACCCTAAAAAATAACAACTAAAGCTACCCAAGTATCATGTTAGTCTCCTTGCTACTTTCCTTCAGAGCAAATATCTACAAATTTCTGTTTATATTTGCTGTAATCATCTATTTTTCACCTTCTCCTTTTAGACAATCTATTTTTGTTTTATCCCTTCCACTACCAAACCCATTGTCAAGATTACAAACTACTCTTGTATTTCCAAATCTAAAACTCAGATATTGACATCATATTTCTTATTTTATTTATAGATTATTTAACTGTGTATTCTTTGTTTTTTTTGTAAGATGTTCTTCATTAGTTTCCACAACATCATGATTTCTGATAGTATTGCTCTCAGTTTTCATAACTTGAGACTTTTCTTAGCTATAGCAAGTATATTAATTCTATCTTCATCTAAGAATTTTACCCTCAATTTCATATTCATTTATCAGGTACATTTTTTTGTTGTTTGGGCCACACCCAGTGATGCTTGGGGGTTACTCCTGGCTATGTGCTCAGATATCGCTCCTGGCTTGGGGTACCATATGGGATGCAGGGGAATCAAACTGCGGTCAGTCCTAGGGCGATGCAGAAAAGACAAACTCATTACCACTTGCGTCATTGCTCCAGCCCCTATCATATACTTTCTATCTAAATTTGCCATAAGCATAAAAATTATACAAAACATATATGTAACCCCATCATCAAAAAACTTACTTTGCCCCAATGGTTATTTCCTTTGGTTTATTTCTTTTAAGATCATATCTGACAGGTCTCAGGACTTACCTCTGGCTCTTCACTCAGTGATCCACTCCTTGTGAGCAGCAGGAACCATAAGGATATTGAGGTTCAGCCACATGTAAATCAAAAACCCTACCCACTATACTATTGCTTCTGGACCTCCAATATTTTATTTCTTAAGAAATAAAATGTGGGGGCCGGAGAAATAGCATGGAGGTAAGGTGTTTGCCTTTTATGCAGGAGGTCATCAGTTCGAATCCCAGCGTGCCATATGGTCCCCCGTGCCTTCCAGGATCAATTTCTGAGTCTGGAGCCAGGAATAACCCCTGAGCATTGCCGGGTGTGACCCAAAAACCACACACACACACACACACACACACATACACACACACACACACACAAGAAATAACATGTGGGGCCGGTGAGGTGGTGCTAGAGGTAAGGTGTCTGCCTGGCAAGCGCTAGCCAAGGAAGGACCGTGGTTCGATCCCCCGGCGTAAGGTCCCCCAAGCCAGGGGCAATTTTTGAGCGCTTAGCCAGGAGTAACCCCTGAGCATCAAACGGGTGTGCCCCCCCAAAAGAAATAAAATGTGGGGATAATATTAAAAAGTTTTGATTATAGCTATTTCTGACCCCAATAATTCTCCACTTTTTAAATATCACCATAATCTATTATATTGAGTGGTAGCTTATATTATGATTGATAGAAAGCACTATTTTAATTATTGCTATAATATTTAACATTTATTAATATCTATATGTATAGTAAATTAAATTTGTATATAACAGATATATAGTGAAGTAAAACACTATAGCAAGTGAAGTGGATATTAAGTAATAATAATTGTTCTTAGCCTTCTGAACATTAAAGTAAGACAATTCATATCTAATAAGTGCTCATACTACTCACATACATGATTGAGATTGTACTAAATTGACATAAATTGTTATATTTATTTTTTTGTAATCTGCATTCAGTGTGAGTTTTTCTGTTATATACTGCCAATGAATGGGAATTTATAAAGAATAACTTACTTGCTAATAAAAATCATAGATTTAATACAACAAGCATAGCATATATTTATTTCCATGTCATAAAACTTTGCTATTTCATACTCAACATTTTTGTTTATTTTGAGCCCACAGCTAATCTCGCGCAGTACCTATTCCAGATGTGTTTCTGGGAGTGAAAGTGGAAGGGGAAGGGTCATTCTTGGTGGTGCTTGGGGACTTGAGCCTTAGAATGTAAATAATGTGTACTCAATTAGAAGATAATTTGCTCTGTTACTCCAGTTTTCACAAGTAACATTTCTTCCTGGTAATTATTTTTACTTTTCAAAATAAATCTTTTAATTGAATCACCATGAGATACACACTTAAGAAGTTGTTCATGATTGAATTACCGTCATACAATGTCCAACACCCTTCACTGGTACATATATTCCTACCATATTTCCCTGCTCTCCCCACTGCCTGCCTTTATGGCAGACACTTTTCTTTTTTTCTTCCTCTTTTTTTCTTTTAGACACTGTGGTGTAAAATATTGTTACTGGTGTCATACATATCATTTTTACCTCCTTTCATCACTCAATTCTTGTCCATGGTGTTAATTTCCAACTATCACTGTCATAGCAGTCCCTTCTCTGTCCTAACTGCACTTACCAGCTATTAATAGCAAACTTCCTACCATAGTCTGGTCCTCCTGGTCTTCATTTCTATTGTCTTTGGATATTATTTCTGTATTATCTGGATTTTATATCCTACAAATGAGTTGGAAAAACCTATACATATTTCTTTTCTTTAACTCATTTCACTCAGCATAACACTCCATATCCATTTATGTATAAGTAAATTTCATGGCTTTATTTTTTCTATCAGCAGCATAGTACTCTATTGAATAGATATATCATGTTTTCTTTATATACACATTTGTTCTTGTGCAGCTATGTTGCTTTCGGGTTCTGGCTATTGTAAATAGTACTTGTATGAATATAGGAGTGCTGATGCCTTTTGTGCATTGTGTTTTTGAGACCTTGTGTATAAACCCAGGAGCAGGGAACCCAATTTCCAGAGTTTTTGAGGAATGTCCATATTTTTTCCAAAAAGTTTGACCAGACTACATTTTAACAAAGAGAATGAGACTCCCTTTTTTCCTTCCCAGTTCTGCACTAGAATATGTTTGTTTTTTTCTTTGTTTTTTTCTTTTGTTTTGTTTTGATATGCGCCATTCTCTATGAGGCCAGATGATTTCTCATTGTTGTTTTGATTTACATCTCCCTGATGAGTAATCATGTGGAGCACTTTTTTTTTGGTGCTTTTGGCCAAGTGTATTTCTTCTTTAAGATAATTTTGGTTCATTTTTGCTCGTTTTTTATGGTGTTACATTTTTTTCCTGGTAAACTCAGTGCTTTATATGTCTTAGATATTAACCCCTTATCAGATTGGTATTGGCTGAGTAATTTATTCCAATTCATTGTTAGTCTTTGTATCATAGTCACTATTTCCTTTGAGCTACAGAAGTTTAGTCAGTTCCATTTGTTTATCTTTGCTTCCACTTTCCTGGCCAATGTGTTTCATCCTTGAAGATACCTTTAGCTTCAATGTCATGGAGAGATTTCTATTTTGCTTCAGATATAAATCTATCAAAAATAACATAAGGAAAAATAGTAACTGGGCCAGAGTGGTGGTGCAAGCAGTTAGGTATCTGTCTTGCACATGCTAACCTAAGACAGACCACGGTTCAATCCCATATGGTCTCCCAAACCAAAAGCTATTTCTGAGCCATAGCCAGGAGTAACTCCTGAGCATCACCAGGTGTGACCTCCCCAATAAAAAAGAAAAAAGAGTGATTAAAAATAACAGATCTTGAGAGAAATGGCATATTATAAATTTTAAAAGAATAAAATAAAATAAATATTTATTAAATAAATTACAGTTGAGGAACCTAAGAGATAATATAGGGAGTTAGGAGATTCTCTTGCAACTCCTGTTCAATTTTTATTTTATTTATTTATTTATTGGAGTTTTTTTTTTTGGGGGGGGTGCACACCTGGTGACGCTCAGGGCTTACTTCTGACTATGTGCTCAGAAATCTCTCCCAGTTTGGGGGACCAAATGGGATGCCAGAGGATCAAACTGCGGTCCATCCTAGGCTAGCGCAGAGAAGACAGGCGCCTTATTGCTTTGCGCCACCACTCTGGCCCCTCCTGTTCAATTTTATTACCACATATGGTCCTCATGACAGCCAGGAGTGATCTCTATGTAGAGTCAAATTAAACCCTGAATACACTCAGCGACACAATAATATCAAAGATTTTGTTGTTTCCTTCTCATGACTGGAGATATCAAGCAGACAAAATACAATAAAGATATTGAAGTGGTTTTGGAATAACTAGACCTAACTACCATGAATAAAACTTTCCACATCTAAATGCCAAGTACATATTCTTTTCCCAGCACTGCCAGGAGTGAAACTTAAGTAGGGAGTTAGGATAAGCACTGAGCACCACCAGGTGTGGCCTTTCATAAAAAGGTAAACTAGAAAATATTGACTCAAAAAGTAACTTTGCAGAAATATTTAAAAGGCACAAGCGCTGAAAGTGGAAGTGTTCAGGTTCTTGGTTTACAAAAAATTCTGGTGCAATTTAGGAATTAATCCATTGAGTTCTAGACTAAAAAGATATTGGATTTTATCATTTTAATTTAAAGCAAAAACCATGTAGACATAAATGTATTTGGCAAATGGCAATAATTTTTAATATAAATGAATTTATCTCCAGTGATCCTTGAACATGAACTGAGACAAGTTATATATAATATTATATATTACATATAAATATATTACTGTATATAAAATACATTATTAAATAGGAGATAAATCTAACATATATAATTATTTAGTCTATATATAATTACATATATATAACCCTCCTGAGCCTTTAGTGTAAAATTTTTCTAATCATAGAATTTTAGACAGTCTATTAGTTGACAATTTCTCAGTTTCATCTCATACATTCTTTTTTCTCTATGCTCTTTATGTCTTAAAAGAATATTGGGGTTTTAATACTTAATTTTACATATGTTGTTATAAAGAAAGGTAAAACTGAAAGGGACATTTGCTTCATAGAACAGAGTATCTTTTACTTTCAGTAGTACCAATCTTTTATTGCAAATAAAAAAAGGCTCTTATTTAAGTTTTAAATACTTTAACTAGAAATATATAGCAAATTTTATAACTAGACATCAAAGAAACCTTCAACTTAAAAAATTAAAGTATTTGCTATTTAACATAAAAAAGTCAGCTTCAAAGATATCACTGTAAATAATAAAAATATTTTCAAAGACAAATGAAATATGCCTGTGTGGTTACCAATCATCAGGAGAAAAGAAGAAAGATGGTAAAGAGGATTAGAAAATAAGAAAAAAGAGATTCTTATTTTTATGTGTATCTTTTCTACAGAGAAAATAAGGCTGTTTTTTTCTATAACAAAGGACATTTTATAAGAGATTGGACTGTGTTCTTTCAAAAATTATAGAATTGCTTGAGAAAAGTAAAGAATTGAAGTCACCTAGAATGTATAACACTCAGTGCTATATGTGAAAAAAGAAAAACATATCTACTAAAGTTTCTTAAAGAATTTTACATGAATGTAAAATACATTTTTAACTTTACAGTAACTGCTCAAGTATGGTGATCATATACAATCATCTAGACTGTCATTCTGAAAATGGAGCAAAAGTAAAAAAATTATTCATTTAAAATACATATTAGAATATTTAATATGTTTAGATAACTTACTTTGTAGCACATTTATTTTGTCATAAATATATTTTATATTAGCTAAATTTTTTAGTAGAGTTTAAGTAATAAGGATCATATCTTAAACAACACTTAACTTTATATGGCTAGAATAAAATTAGTTAGTATAACCCTAATTTTATTATGAGGATTTCTGATATTAATAAAGGAAAATACTAGTATATAAGACTAAAGTAGTATATATTTTATTCATAATTTTATTCTTCTTTCCAAATATGTATTGTATTGCTTATGTTTATTCTATCATCTTGCTCATATACTTGCTATTTTCTTCACATTAAAAGGACCCTTGAACTCTGGAAAATATTACTTCAGAATCATTACAATTCCTAGAAAACTATGTCTTGAATAACAAAATATGCTACTTATAGTATAAAACTTATAAGATAAAAATATTTGTTTTTACTTTTTAAACTCATTGATTTCTTAAATGATCTAAACAATACTTTAAAATTCATGTAAAATTTATTCTATAACAGAACCACTAAGAGTAATTAATATAAATTTGATTAATAATTAATTAGTGTTTTATCAATGAATGGTTTTATTATTTAATCTATTAAACTAATAACTTAATTAAAATAATTTCATTAAAATAAAAAATTGATCATAAAATGCTATCTCATTTTCTTTTAACATATTTTGCTAATGAATATTTTATAATATTTTTTATGAGTTAGGCACTGAAATTTATTCGGTATGCATGCTTCATCTAAGTACAACCAAAATGAACCTCAAAATGAACATAATTGAGACAGAGCCATATTAGTTATTAGTTTACATGCAGGATATATCATAGCTATGAAAAAATTTTTATCTAACACAAAAGGTGGCTAATCTGATTGTTAACATCCATAGTTGGCAAATTAGTGATTAATACAATAGTTCTAACTTTCATGTAGATTTTTTGGTGATCCTATTCTATATCTGTCCAAGATCTACCTGCTGAGACTTGCATTGCAGCTCTGTTTTTGTGCGATTTAAGGCCTATTATTCTGTTTTCATATCTAGAATGGGTCACTCTAAGGTGCTGTGTCTAGTTTCTTATTTATGCCTGTTTATTTTTAATAATAATTTATTTACTTAAGCATCATGGTTTCAAACATGTTTGTAATAGAGTTTCAGCCATAAATTGCACACACCCCCTTCACCAATGTATTTTTCCTGCCAACAATATCCCCCATTTTCCTCCTCTCTTATTCCCTGCCTGTTTGGTATTTCTCTCTCTATTGTTGTTTTGGTAGATGTTAGTGGGTCGGTCCTGGGTCACTGCATGCAAGGCAAATGCCCTACCACTGAGATATTGCTCCAGCCTCTGCTTGTCCTTATTCTTTATCATCATTTCCAGTATCTCTTTCTCTTGTTCTCTAAATTTTAAAAGTTGCATATACAACTTGACAGATTTCAATGAATCTATTTGAGATAGCTATATTTTCAAAGTGAAAGAATTTTGTTAAAATACTAAATGCTTCACTATGTACCTAAAATATTACTATAAAAGATTTGTGATCCACTTTGATCAAAATAAAAATATAAAAGAATACTAAATGCTTGCAAAACATACAATTTTTATAAGTTAAATAATCTATTCAATTGAAAAAAAGAAATTTAGTGTCAAAATCAACACTGTTTATAAAAAGAAAGGGAAATTTTATCAGATAAGTTATAAAACAAAATAGAGATCAGCTTACTGTAATTTTAAAGGTGAAATTCCTATAAATCACTAGCATTAGGCCACAAAAGACACTTTTGTGCCTCAAATATATATAAATTACTATTGCATTATACATTCACTATATAGTAACAAAGTAAATTTAGAAGAGCTTGCTAAGTTTTTCTTTAAGGTATCAAGAACCAAATAGCTTTATTTAACATTGCTTAAAACACCATCAAGGAAAAATAATATCTATATTAAGTACAAATTTAGTTTTATCATTTACAATCTGCATTAGAGTAGCTTCTGGGAGATGATGAATATAAAAACCCCATTTATGCTGTACACTGATTATGATATCATCTTGATCCAATAATCCAAGGAATCAACATTGCTATTTTTGAACAAAAGATAAAAAACAACCTAAAATTACTTAGATTGCAATTAAGAGTTCTATTTTTATTAGAAACTTAAAATAACTCCAGTATTTCCTACTTTAAATTTATAAAGTATATTTTGTTTTATGTGGCAGAATTTCATTTAAAAATTAGAAATCATTGTATAAGCCATAAATATTAAATGAAAAGTCAGAGTTAATTTGCTATCACAGAGAAATTAAGCTCTCTATCGAAAAGAAAGTGTAACTGCAGGAGTTTATAAATACACTGGCTGTCAATAGCAAGCAAACAAAACATCATTTGTTTAATGTTGCATAACTGAGAAGAAAATTTACAAAATGTCCACCAAAATTTCTTTATAATTATTCTACTTAGTTTAATTTCAACTTGAAAACATAATAAATAGACACTTTCCAAAACCTAATGTGAAACAATTTTTTAGTATTTTCTACTATGGAAATTTAATGAGGCTTACATTTATGTGAAAGAGAAATTAAATCTAAGTGGATTTTTATTTTAATTAGAGGGAGGGAGTAGAACTGGAGTTTGAGTAAATATAAGGTTTTGATTTTGCATCAATGTTGGTTTAGCTTTAGTCAGTTGGAAGCCATGTGTATATTCCAACTATGAAAATATAGGGGGAAATGGAAAAAATTTGTATTTGCTGCCACATGAAACATCAAAATTTAATATATATCTTTATAGTATACACTTTTATCCATTAATACTGTCTAAAATTATTTAATTAAAGGAAATATATATGCCTAAACTTTTCTTTCCTTAAACTCATCAAAATAATAGGCATTCACCTTTTTGTAGTTAAACAAGGATTGACTTAAATAAGGATTGAGAAAAAAACATATTTGAAGGGTCAATAATTTATTTTATTTATTTATTTATTTATCTTGGTTTTTGGGCCAACTCGGCAGTGCTCAGGGATTTCTCCTGGCTCTCTGCTCAGAAATCGTTTTTGGCAGGCACGGTGGACCATATGGGATGCTGGAATTCGAACCACATTTGATCCTAAGTTGGTCACTTGCAAGCAAATGCCCTATTGCTGTAGGGGGCTTATTCAGCTCCCCTATAATTTATTAGCTTAAAATAATTTAATTTGCTTTGGTTTGAGGTTACATCAGGGTGTTTAGGGACTACTAGTGATTCTATATTATTATGATTTCTAATTTTTTCTTATCTTTTGTTCACAGTAATCAAACAAAATAATAAAGAAAGAAGAGTAATAAAGCTAAGAAATTTGAAAGTCATAGGAAGATAGATAAACACAGAACAGTATCACATCTGTGAGATTTAAGAAAAAGTAAAAGAGTATGATAATAATACCTAGAGACAATCGAGATAAGGTTTGGAAGAACCAACCCATTATAAGAAGCTTATCACAGGGCCAGCACAATAGTGCAGTGGTAGGGCATTTGCCTTGCATGCAGCTGACCCAGGATGGACCTGGGTTCAATCCCCAGCATCCCATATGGTCCCCCACTACAGGAGCAATTTCTGACTGTATAGCCAGGAATATTCCCCCTGAGCATCACTGGGTGTGGCCCAAAAGCCAAAAACCAAAATAAATAAATAAATAAAAAGAAAGACAAGTATATAATTATTGCAAGATTATTTTCCTTCAGGGTGTGGTAGGAAGTTTTCAGGGAAATTACTCATGGAATGCTTATCAATAGATTCCTGATAAATGTTTAAAAATCCAATTTTGAGACAACAGAATTATAACAGAATAAGTTTATCAGATGAGGCTTAAGCATAAATAACTCTTTTTAAACCTGCTGTCTTTTTCTTTGTCAGAAATAACTAATCCACTTGTATACATTTATTTGCATATATTAAAATATATACTTATGTTACTAGGACATCTTAAGCATTTATTTATCCATTGCATTTATTCTGTGCCTTACCATACCATAAACTTTACTTCAGGAGTCATGGAACCCACAGTCTAATCAGATGAAATATGAACCAGTGTATTCTTATCCTATTGTTTCTGTAATAAATCACAATTAAAATAATAGCTAAAAATTTGAATCTCATGTATGATAATCAAGAATCCAAAATATGCCATATGTGGCTAAAAGATGTTGATTGGGCTGTGTCCTTCCAGAGACCTGGAGAACAGAAACCATTTCTTACCTTTGTTTAGTCTCTAAATTCTAGAGCCCTTTTTATCTCTAAAGCTCAGAGATAGCATCTTTTAATGTTTCTTTTTTTCCTCATTTCATGATGCCATCTTCTCTCTTTTCCTCTTCGTTCTCTTTTCTTTCCTCTTCTACCTTTCCCCCTCTCTCTTGCTCTTTTGCTTCCTCAATCCATGGTAAATTCTCCTTTTCTAATTATGTCACTTTCTTCTTCCTATTGCAAGAATGCTTGGGTTACAGGAGGCCAATATATATTATATATAGGCAATTATAGAATTTATCTGTATTTATTCTATAATGAACTTCACATTCACAAGATTTTGAGCTTCACTTCCTCAAAATAACTCAAAATAACTTTTTTGTTTGTTTGTTTTGGGGCCAAATATAGTGGTGCTCTAGAGTTACTCCTAGACTTGCTCTCAGAAATTATTCCGGGTAGGCTTGGGGAACCTTATAGGATGAAGGGGATTGAACTCAGGTTGGGTGCATGAAAGGCAAATGCTCTAATGTTGTGCTAACATTCTGGCCTCCAAACAACATCTTATATATGAAGCAACAAAATCACAGTTTGAGAGAATTCTGACACAATAATCTTGTTTAATGAGTGGCAGAAATTTCGGGACATTACCTACCAAAGCCAGTAATTGTGTGGTGTGGTAGACACAACATAAGACGGTACACAATTACAACGGAAATACCAAAGAACAATGAAGTAAATGCAGGGATATTGTAGATCATTGATAATCAAAAAAAGGTTTCTTGAGAAATGCAATAATAAAACAAGAAGAATTGAAGAAAATATTTTAAAAGTTATTTTCTTGTGTCACTATCTGAAATAGGAATATGAATCAGTGTTGATTGTGGTTAAGACATTCAATCTGAAAATTAAGCTAAAATATTAAACTGAAATTTGTCACTTCCCTTTTTTTGAGTCTTTCTACAAGAATGAAGGGACATAGAGCAATAGGAATAAAAGTTTGTGGTGAGAAAATCAGCTTCAAAATCATCAGGTAGCTTAACTGACATTAGACAGTGGAGCAGGGGTCAGAAATTGTCCCAATATAAAATGGGGAATCATTTGCATTAGGGATTATTGGAAGAACTTTGAAACAAATGAACAGTCTTGAGTTCCTCAGAGGAATACACATAGTAAGAGAAGTAGTGTAAGCTATAGTATATACATTTTTTCCTTTGGATCAAAATTCCTGGGCTCTCCTGGTGAGGATAGGGCCTCAAGAACAATAGCTAGTGTTACTTGGAGATCTCCTGAATTACATATTTTAATGTTGGGAATCACATGGCATCACACATTCAGCCTGAGTCAGATGCAATTTAAATATCTTTTATCTTCAGGTTCCAGAAAAATTAATATTTGTGTTATTTTAATATTTAAGGAACCATTTAATTTACAGCAGAATGTATGTTAAGAGTAGAATTTTATCACCAAAATAACAGTATCAAAATACCAAAGTTCATTGGACTGCTTCTTTCTTCCACTATCACTGCCATATAATTTCTCTTCTATGATGTCAAAATATTTGAAAAAATATCAGAGATAAACTGGAGAAAGGGAAAATTAGATAAGACAGATCACAAGAAATCTGAAATTTGCATGAATTAAACATTTTAAAATAGTTAAAATTAAAATGTTCTTATCACAGACTGGCACACATAAAAAAACAACAACAAAATAAAACAAACAAACAAAACAAGAACAAGTGCTAGAGTGAATGTAGGGAGAAAGGAATTTTCATTTACTGCTGGTGGGAATGCAGACAGATCTAGCCTTTTAGAAAACAATATGGGAATTCCTCACAAATCAAGAAATTGAGCTCCCATAGGATCCAGCAATAAATACCCTTCCTAGGGTTATACTCCAGGAGCACAATACAAAAGTACTCTCTGCACTCCATGTTCATCACAGCACTAATTACAGTAGCCAGAATTGGAAAAACCCAGATGTCCAACAGATGATTGACTAAGAAAACTGTGGTACATCTACACAATGGAATACTATGCAACTATTTGGAGAAAGAAAGTCATGAACTTTGTTTATACCTGAAAGGATATGAATATTTTGTGCCAAGTAAAATAGTCAGAGGGAAAGGAATAGGTATACAGTAATCTCACTCATTTGTGGTAATATAAGAAAAACAAGAGACAGTATGGCTATAATACCCAGAGATAATAAAAAATAAGGGCCAGGAAGGCCACATCAGGGTAAAGAGCTGGCTAAAAAGAGAAGTGGGTGTAATTAGAGTAGAGAAGGGTCTACTAAGACAATGATGGTTTGAGCTGATTACTTTGGACAAGTACTTGGTGCAGAAATGATAGAAAGTGACATGCAAGTCACCCCTCCATTAACACTAGTGCAATTCATAGGGTCAAAAAGGAAAAAGAGAGAAAAAAGGAAGGAAGGAAGAAGAAAGACAGACTGAAGAAGAAAGAAAGAAGAAAGAAAGAAAGAAAGAAAGAAAGAAAGAAAGAAAGAAAGAAAGAAAGAAAGAAAGAAAGGAAGGAAGGAAGGAAGGAAGGAAGGAAGGAAGGAAGGAAGGAAGGAAGGAAGGAAGGAAGGAAGGAAGGAAGGAAGGAAGGAAGGAAGGAAGGAAGGAAGGAAGGAAGGAAGGAAGGAAGGAAGGAAAGGAAGGAAGGAAGGAAGGAAGAAGAAAGAAAGAAAGAAAGAAAGAAAGAAAGAAAGAAAGAAAGAAAGAAAGAAAGAAAGAAAGAAAGAAAGAAAGAAAGAAAGAAAGAAAGAAAGAAAGAAAGAAAGAAGGAAGGAAAGAAGGAAAGAAAGAAAGAAGGAAGGAAAGAAAGAAAGAAAGAAAGAAGGAAAGAAAGAAAGAAAGAAAGAAGAAAGAAAGAAAGAAAGAAAGAAAGAAAGAAAAGAAAGAAAGAAAGAAAAAAGAAAGAAAGAAAGAAAAAGAAAGAGAAAGAAAGAAAGAAAGAAGAAAGAGAAAAAGAAGAAAGAGAAAAAGAAAGAAGAAGCAAATGTCTTCCCTAAAGCACGGTGGGGATGTAGGGTGGGAGACAGATGGGAAACTGAAGACATAGGTGGCTAGAAGAATTAACAATGTTGTAACCACAGTACTTAAATAAAACAATTAAAATATAAGAATAAATAAAATGTGCTTTTTAGGATTTAGAACATGCGTCTTAGATTCTAAAGCTTTGGAATAGAATTATTATATTTATCAGCTCAATTAGAGAGTAAATAAATATATTTTATATTCTTCAATCACAGATAAAATTAAAATACAAGTTATTGTATAACTATATATAATATATGTCATACTTAGTTTTTTGCCCTGTTATAGTCATCAAAATTGAAAACTAATTTTAAATAAGACAATTGCATTTTAGAGTGAAACTATTTACAATACACTCTGGATTCAATACTAAAGACCTATCAACTTCTAGATAAGATATAATTATTCAGCAGAAGCCCACTATATTTCTGAACTTATTAATCCATTTAACTTTACTATTTTATATCCATATCAAAATTTAAGATCTTTGTTTCTCTGGTTATAATTATTAGATTTATTGAGTAATCATTACTGAACAGGTTTCAGCCTCCACCCTTATCTAGTCTCCCCAACACTTTCCACATGCCTGTGAAAAATCTGAGATCCCATCTGATTCATCTTTCCTATTATGCCAAGGATTCTTATCCTAACTCTGGTATTGATTTCAACTCTTAACTACTAAAATTCTTAGTTACTCTAGTCTTGTGATTTTAATGTCACTTCCTTGAATCATTTTCCCAAATTAAATAAAAAAAAGAGCTTTAATTCTCTGTATCCCTGTTATCATTTTACCAAGCTCTTGATGGTTTAGATTTCATACCATGCTTATGTTGTTCTCTCTGATTATTGTCATGCTCCTGATTTATCTGCCTTAGTTTTTCAAACTTCTTTTAATTGTTGACTCAATGGTCAAAGGCCATTTTTTTAAAATTTTTATTTTGATCATAATGGCTTACATATCTTTCACAGTAGTATTTTAGGTACATATCAACATTGAATCAGGGGAATACCCATCACCAAATTTGTCCTCCCCCCATCCCAGTTCCCCTTCTGCAACCCATATACCCCACCATCAATCCCCGGACTGCTAGAGTAGGTGGTCTCCTCTTTGTCCTGCTCACTGTTAGTGCTCATATATCTGTTTGGTCCTGGTACCCTCCCTGTCTCTCCATCTATTTAAGAAGCGGAACTAGATAAATCGAGTTATGTGGCTTTGTTTGAAGGAAAGAAAAGCAATAGATTGGGGTACAAAATAAGAGAGAGAGAGAAAAAAAAAAAGAAGTCAAATATGCTGAAAATAGGTGGAGTCCTTCCAGAGGATTTCAACCTCTGTTTGAGAGAGGATGTGAAAAGGGCAATTGAAACACCACCACAATACAGAAAGAAATATCAAATTAAATATTCAGTGAGCACCACAGCAATAAAGACAAGCACCACAGAACAGTCTCGGTTCTGAAATCAACTCATGCCGGTGTGCAAAAAGAAAGAGAAAGATAAGATAAAATAAAATAATATTGGAGACATCAACTTCAATCTCTACACTAATATAAAGACGTCAAAATCGATCAATCGATAAATATATGGAAAAAGGATTGTTTTGTGTTTTTTTTTTCTCTTTTCCCCCTGCATAGGCACAGTAACTATTAGGGATATTATAGAGGGAATTCCCTTGGCAAAGGCCATTTTTAAATTTTTTTTCAATCTTCCAGTGGAATAGAAACTTGAAGCCTCTACACAAAGGTGAGGCATTTGAAAGTGATTAGAAATTCTGGATTCTATCTTCGAATCTGCCATTTATTAGCTTATGTGATCAGAATAAACTACTTTGCTTCTCAGAAATTCTGTTTGTTCATCTTTAAGCAAAATATCATACTTATTATCTAAAATATATACTTAAAATTCAATAGGAATATGTATATATTGCTTCATTAAGAATCTGACACATAGAAAATAAAACAGAATGAGTATTTGTTGTTCTTACAGTTGATCATCAAGCTGAACATTTACTCCTTGTCCTTTTATTACAGACAATTGGTCCTTGATTTTTTAGTATGTTGAGTACTGGAAATTTCTCATCATTTGCTCATCATTTGTACAATAAAAATGAAGCTAAAGGGAGAAAATTGTCTGACATTCTATCTTAATGACTGACATATTCATTTTAATTGCCAGCTCATTTCTCAGTTGCTGAGTCCTGTCCCCCTTCTGGTTTAGTTTTCTTCCCTCATGAGAACTTTTGGACATTGTTATTACTTTCTATGTTTCATTTATATCTACTTTATTTTTCTGGAAATTATGTCTTTGAATGCATTTTCAAAATGAAACTTCATTGGAGGTTCATGTTTATTTTGATTATTTCCAATAGTAAACCTTCTATTGAAAAGTTTCTGCCTTTACAAGCATTCAGGCTAATATGATTTCTTACTGTTGAGAAAAGTCTCCTTGCTTTGTTCTTGGCAAACACTGACCAAAGAATTGTAAACTTCATACCATGGAGCTAAGGTGATTGTGGCAGAATACACACACAGAAAGGACTGAAATAGATTGCTTAGAAGTGACAGATCATTCAGTATGGCAGACTGCCATGATTTTTAGAGAGGGGAAACATGCTTTCTACTATAAAGTATTTGAATGCATATTTTATGGAGATAAATAAATTTTAAAGAAGCCTTTGGATAGCACATACATTATTTTGTATATTCTTTGTTTCATAATTAGCCACGTGTTGATTATGTAGCCACAATACTAATAAATCCAAATGTTGAGCAGGCAAGGCACTTTCTTTGCATGCAGCTGATTTGGGTTCAGTCCTTGGATCCCATATGGTCCCCTAGCATCTCCAGGAGTACTTACTGAATGCAGAGACAGTAGTAAACCTTGAGAAGTCTTGCCTTTGCCAAAAAGAAAGAAGAAAGAAAGAAAGAAGAAAGAAGAAAGAAAGAAAGAAAGAAAGAAAGAAAGAAAGAAAGAAAGAAAGAAAGAAAGAAAAAGAAAGAAAGAAAGAAAGAAAGAAGAAAGAAGGAAGGAAGGAGGAAGGAAGGAGGAAGGAAGGAAGAAAGGAAGGAGGAAGGAAGGAAGAAAGGAAGGAAGGAAAAAGAAGGAAGGAAAAAGAAGAAGGAAAAAGGAGGAGGGGGAAAAAGGAAGAGGAGGAAAAAGAAGGAGGAGAAGGAGGAAATAGGAGGAGGAGGAAAAAGAAGGAGGAGGAGGAGGAAAAAGGAGGAGGGGGAGGAAAAGAAGGAGGAGGGGAGGAAAAAGGAGGAGTGGAGAAAAAGGAGGAGGAGGGGAAGAAAAAAGGAGAAGGGGGAGGAAAAGAAGGAGGAGGGGAGGAAAAAGAAGGAGGAGGGGGAGGAAAAAGGAGGAGGGGGAGGAAAAGAAGGAGGAGGGGAGGAAAAAGGAGGAGTGGAGAAAAGGAGGAGGAGGGGAAGAAAAAAGAAGGAGGAGGGGTAGGAAAAAGGAGGAGTGGAGAAAAAGGAGGAGGAGGGGAAGAAAAAAGGAGGAGGGGGAGGAAAAGAAGGAGGAGGGGGGAAAAAGAAGGAGGAGGGGGAGAAAAAAGAAGGAGGAGGGGGAGGAAAAAGGAGGAGGGGGAGGAAAAGAAGGAGGAGGGGAGGAAAAAGGAAGAGTGGAGAAAAAGGAGGAGGAGGGGAAGAAAAAAGAAGGGGAGGGGGAGGAAAAGAAGGAGGAGGGGGAGGACAAAGAAGGAGGAGGGGGAGGAAAAAGAAGGAGGAGGGGGAGGAAAAAGGAGGAGGAGGGGGAGGAAAAAGGAGGAGGGGGAGGAAAAGAAGGAGGAGGGGAGGAAAAAGGAAGAGTGGAGAAAAAGGAGGAGGAGGGGAAGAAAAAAGAAGGGGAGGGGGAGGACAAAGAAGGAGGAGGGGGAGGAAAAAGAAGGAGGAGGGGGAGGAAAAAGGAGGAGGAGGAAAAAGAAGGAAAAGGAGGAGGAAAAAGGAGGAGGAGGGGGAGGAAAAAGAAGGAGGAGGGGGAGGAAAAAAAGAGGAGTGGGAGGAAAAGAAGGAGGAGGGGAGGAAAAAGGAGGAGGAGGGGGAGGAAAAAGAAGGAGGAGGGGGAGGAAAAAGGAGGAGTGGGAGGAAAAGAAGGAGGAGGGGAGGAAAAAGGAGGAGTGGAGAAAAAGGAGGAGGAGGGGAAGAAAAAAGGAGGAGTGGGAGGAAAAGAAGGACGAGGGGGAGGAAAAAGAAGGAGGAGGGGGAGGAAAAAGGAGGAGGAGGGGGAGGAAAAAGGAGGAGGAGGAAAAAGAAGGAAAAGAAGGAGGAAAAAGGAGGAGGAAGAGGAAAAAGTAGGAGGAGAAAAAAGGAGGAGAAGGAGGAAAAAGAAGGAGAAGGAGGCGGAGGAAAAAGAAGGAGGAAAAAGGAGGAGGAAAAAGAAGGAGGAGAAAAATGAAGAAGGAGGAGGAAAAAGGAGGAGGAAAATGAAGAAGGAGGAGGAAAATGAAGAAGGAGGAGGAGGAAAAAGAGAAGAAGAAGAAGAAGAAGAAGAAGAAGAAGAAGAAGAAGAAGAAGAAGAAGAAGAAGAAGAAGAAGAAGAAGAAGAAGAAGAAGAAGAAGAAGAAGAAGAAGAACGAAGGAAAAAAGAAGGAAAGAAAGAGAAGGAAAGAAAGAAGGAAGGAAAAAAGGAAGGAAAAAGAAGGAAAGAAAGAAGGAAAGAAAGAAAGAGAAAGAAAGTAAAGAGAAAAGAAAAGTTCAAAAAGACTTCCGGCCTCCCAGCTTCTTGAAGGATCTCTTTCCTTCCTGGGAGCCGGAAGTCTCTAGCAGCATGGGGTTCTTAACCAGGCCTAGGGGCGGTGGGGGACTTGGGTGACCCCAGCACCCCTCTACCACCTTGCTCCAGATCTCCAGGGCTTCCCCGGGGCCACATGCCTGGGCAAGCCAGCGAGGTGGTCCCTTGGCGGAGCTTGAAGTTACCCTAGGCTTCCCCCCATTCCCCACTGGGCTCCTTAGGGAGGGTCTGGATGGGGCTCTGAACTACCGGCCTCCCAGCTTCTAGAAGGATCTCTTTCCTTCCTGGAAGCCCGGAGTCTCTAGCAGCATGGGGTTGGTAATCTCTTACCAGTCAATATTTTCAAAACAAGATACATTAATAATACTCACTATCATTTAATTATGTTTTTATGTATGCAGAATGTCTATTTTGTACTCTGCCCTTTTGCACACTCCTACAAAAGATCATTTTTCTCTTTAACTCTCTTACCCCCTATCATCATTACTCCACATTTACCCTTTTTAACTTAAGTATTGTAGAGTCCTAAGTCACAGACCAAAGTGGTGCCCTGGAGTTAATACGCACCCAACTCTTCCAAAAGGCATAAAAAGGACACATATGTCTTTTCAACATTTTATGTGTGTTTTCTTTGACGGCTGTAACTTTTGCTGAATATTTTCTTATACAGTGACAATTTCCCCCCCCTCCTTTTTTTTTTTTAACTTTTCTTCTCTTTGTGAACTGTTCAATAGGGAATTTGGTGAAAGAGTCCCTCAGTTTAATGCTTATGTTTGAACTAAGTCATGGGTATTGTTGGACGTGTTCTTACACCCCCATATACTCTGATAACACCACGTGGCTTTATTTCTTGTTTGCATAGGCACACTAAAATGGGAAAATACTATACATACAAATAAGTTCTTATCTAATAGAGATGGGAACATACAAATCTTGTAGTGCAATGGGACCTTACACCCTGAACATTACATAAAGACCTGGCACAGGCCTCAGAAGAATGGGAATTCTCCATTCACCCCTGATCTAGGGAAGACATCTACAAAACATCCAAGGTTGTCTATAACATCACCTGGAGGCAATCCTCTATCAGGGAAGACCCTACCGCTGCTCTCACATCGACCTACTCAAAAGAGACTTCCCTTAACACTGAGAAGACTTAACAACAACAATGACCTGCTTACTAGACAGGGCTTTCTGTATTGCTCCTTAATTGTGAAGTGAAATTAGAAGATACTCCACACCAGCCTGATTTCAATGTAGGTTGTGCAGATTCCAGGATCTTTAATACAGAAACCTGATGCCAACAATAGAGACTGCATGAAAAATAAAACTGTATTGGCACTACAGACAATGACTTGGATTGAATAAACTAGTTTGCCTGGAGCCTAGAGTTGGTCTTATGCCAGGAAACTTCAGGGGTAGGGTCTCCTTGTATTTAGACCAAGGCTTTTCCTTTCCATGTCCCCCATATTTTGGTGGGCCTATGCAAACAATATTTGCCACTCTAACACCATTTTTACTGTGCTCTTTTGACTAACCTTTAAAAAAAACTCTTAAACTTTTGATGTTAACTTAAACTAATATGCATGTGCATGAAAATATAAAAAATACTATGCCTTCAATGTTTAAGGAGTCAAAAAAAAGAAAAGAAAAAAAAGTTCAAAGAGAAGTTAAATGCAAGAGAAATGTTGAGAAAACTACTGCATTAATTGGAAGGGTGGGACTTTGTTTAAAATGTACTGATACTCCTTGGTTATTTATTACTATTATTATTATTGTTATTATTTTGGGACCACATAAGGTGATGCTCAGGGGTTACTCCTGGCTCATCACTCAGAAATAGCTCCTGTCTTGGGGACCATATGGTATGCCAGGGATTGAACTGAGGTCTGTCTTGGCAAGGCAAACACCCTACCATTGCGCTATCACTCTGGCTTCTTTCATTCCCACAGAATAGTATCTGAAATGTTTCTGGACTCATGAACATCTATATTATATCTTTTGAAGAAAATGAATCATGAGGCTGCAGTTATAGCACATCTAGTAGGGTATTTGCCTTGCAAGCCTCAGACCTGGGTTCTATACCTGGCATTCAATATGGTCCCTGAAGCCTGCCAGAAGTGATTTCTGAGTGCAGAGCCAGCATGAGCGCTGCTAGGAGTGTCTCCCACCACCCCCCCAAAAAAAAAGAGAGATAAAAAATAAAAGAAAAGAAAAGGAAAGAAAGACAAGACAAAATAAGAAAAGTTTGAATCAGGGACTGAAGTGATAGCTCTGGGTAGGGTGTTTGCCTTACAAGCTGCTGACCTGGTTCAACTGCCCCCACCCCCTGAGCTGGCCAGGAGTAATTTCTGAGCATAGAGCCAGGATTAACCCCATATCACCATCAGCATGGCTCCAAAACAAAACAAACAAAACCACGTTGAAAATGTTAAAAATAAAATGTCAAATCATTGTGATTTACAATATTGTCAGAGATAAGGTTTTTTGACTATAATATTCCAACACCATACTCCCTAAAGTGTTTTTACTCTCTACCCTTGTTTCTAAATTTCTTTCCCCATCTATTTACTACAATAAGCTTATCTATACTATAATTTTGATAGAAGTAATAGAAAAAATGTAATGCCCTAACTATTCCATACTGGTAAGTTTTGAAAATATTACAAAAAACAGATTTATGGATAAAACAAAAAGTGCTATCCATAAAAGTTACTGTTTTGTGGTTATATTTTAAATGTATTCTCCATAGTTAATTCATTCAAATGAACCTATTATTTAATATTTCTGAATAATATTTAGGAAGTTAAATTTGAATTAGAATACAAAATACCCTTCTCCCTCTGCAGGCCCTTCCCTTCCCTTCTCTTTCCTTTCCTTTATTTTTGAGAGACACTTCTGTTGATTGCAATCAGGAATAATTTGGGGATGTGTTCAAGGGACCATATGGGATGCCATGACAAGAACCTAGATTGGATGCTGGGAAAGCAAGCATCTGACCTGCTGTACTATCTTTCTGGTCTCCTCACTGCAGACACCTTTAATCTGAATATGTATGCTTTAAAAAGAAATATAAGTCAAGTCATTAAAATCTACTAATAAGGGACCGGAGCTGTAGTGCAAGCGATTTGGCGTCTGCCTTGCGCGCGCTAGCCTAGGAAGGACCTGGGCTCGATCCCCGGGCATCTCATAGGGTACCCCAAGCCAGGAGCGATTTCTGACTGCATAGCCAGGAATAACCCCTGAGCATCACCGGGTGTGACTGAAAAATAAAAAAATCTACTAATAAAAATCATACATTATCAAAATTATGTTCCCTGAATAATTGTACACATCAGAAAATTAAATTTTTATAATTTCCATTTCTATAATGTCTCAAACATTATTACTTACTTGAAATCTAGTAATTTATACTTAAATCATTCGTTTAGAATTTACATTTGTGGAATTCTAAATACCTTGTATATTCCAACTTTATAGACAATAACAGTATCAAATGATATTATTAATAGATAGCAATTTGAATGCATTTTATTTGTGCCACAAATGAAATGATGTTCAGAGGCTATTTCAAATTTGGTGCTCAAGCATTGCTTTTGGTAGATTACCATTACCATGTAGTGCCAGGGATTAAACCAAGGCTTTCTACATATAAAGCATGCATGCTACCTCCATGCATTCATCTCTACTTCCTCAAATACATATTTTACAAATCCACAAACAAAACAAATTTCACAACCCAGGGTACAGAAAGGTATGATCTGTCTTCCTGAGTGGTAAAAATAAGTTGTTTAGGAATTCTAGAAAGTGTCTTGAGCCACAGATATACAGCAAATAAAACCTAAAGAAAGTTATTTTCCCTGATACAAGGATGTTGACAAAATAAATCTTTTAGTCTTCTAGAATACAGCCAATTTGGAAGCTAATTTACCGCTGGCTGATGTCAGAAGCAATCTAACTTGTCCACCCCAGAAGCCACACAAAGAACATTATTCATAAGCAACCTACCTTGATAAGAAGCCATCCTCTGAGAATAATTAGGAGATACAAAGGCCAGAACCAGTGCTGGAGTTCTATAATAAAAGATGGCAAATCTTTTTTATAACTTTCATGACATAAATGTAAAATATAACACTGAAGATCAGATTATTCCAAGCTGATGTCATCCCAAAGCAGTTATAAATATAAAATAGTTTTTGCAAGACTAAAAAAATTGACAATATATTTTAGAGATAGCAAATACAGTTTCTAGAGACCTCCAGATAGACTATCATTTTTATTCACTAATTTAATCTGTAATTGCTATATCAGACATCAGCAAATAATTTTTATACAGCATTTTGTTCGAAGATTGCTATTTTAGTTTTTGAAATTTCCAAAAGATATGCACTAAGCCTTAAATTTTACTGTAGCTTTCAAAAAAACTACATTGATTTTTCTTGGCTTTTAAAAACTATAATTATTCAAACTCACTTTTTATAACCAAAAATTAAATCTCTCTCTCATTATAAATTCACCATAACTAAAAGTATTTATTATGGTACTAAAGTTCTGAATGATTATACTAAATAATTTCAGAGGCATATTTTTATTTCATGTTCTTGTAGTTCACAGGAATGAGTTTAATAAATATTAACTAGGTCAGGAGCAGTGGCACAAGGGGTAAGGCACCTGCCTTGCCCACACTAGCCTAGGACATACCACGGTTCCATCTCTTGGCATCCTATATGGTCCCCAAGCCAGGAGCGATTTCTGAGCACATAGCCAAGAGTAACCCCTGAGCATCACTGGGTGTGGCCCCAAAATAAAACCCCAAGAAATATTAACTATACTCAAATTTATTTTATGATTTTATTGTGACCAATGTGAATTACAAGTCTTTCACATTATATTTAAGGTACATAGTGACAGTGAATCCTGGCCATTCCTACCACCAGTGTTGTCTTCCCTTCATCCCTGGTCCAGCATGCAGCCTATACCTTTCCTCTTTGCCCCGTGGACTGCTAGTGTAACAGGTCTCCTTTGTATTTAGCTTATTGTAGAATGGGGATCTTGATTCTATACTCAAAATTTAAAAAAAAATTGTTTTTGATTGGTTTCCTAAATTTAGTTCTAAGCCTAATACTGATCCTCAGGTCTTTCTAGATATTTAAAATTGATTAAATCTTTACTTATAATTTTTGTTTTGTAGATAACTTTAATATTGGTTTACACATATTGTATCAGCTATTTTGCTTGGTAATATTTTACTTGGAATTTTAGCATTTTATGGGATTCATTTTGCACTCAGTTAAAATGACAACAAAAATTATAAAAAAAATTTTTTTCAGATCCCACCCAGTAATACTCAGGAATCAGGTCAGGGGTATTGTGCTGTTTGAGGTGCTAGATTTCACTCTGACTAATATGTTAATATTAAAAGATTGGCATTTGGGTTAAAATTTTCATCTTTTGCCTTCTTGGAATAATTGAATAATATTGTGCTAAATTGTTCCGGGCAATTTTTTATATACATATATATATATTTTATATTTTCTAACTAAACAATTTTTAAGGAAGTTCTCTTGCACATTGCTGACCTGGATTTGATTTCCAGAACCCTTTATGGTCTTCAAAACTTACAATGACTAATCCTGAGTGCAGAGCTAAGAGTAAGCCTTTAGTACTGCTAGATGTGTCCACAAAACAAAAACAAACAAAACACAAATGAACAAAGCAAACAAACAAGCAAATAAACTTTAGAAGTAGAATTAAATTTGGGGGAGGGGTTTGGGCCACACCCATTGATGCTCATGGGATACTCCTGGCTCTGCGCTCAGAAATTACTCCTAACTTGGGGTGCCCTATGGTACATAGGCTATCGAACAGTGGTTCATCCTAGGTTAGCATATGAAAGGCAAACGCCCTACAGTGGCGTCACTGCTAGAAGTGTAATTAAATTTGAGAAACTATTTGCTCTTAGTAATTTCCAAAACTGTCCTTATTCATGTTATTATACTAAATTTGTATATATATATGAGTTATATATAATATTTCCCTGGGGATTAGATAACTTGGAGTAATATCTAGATTTACAGTATTTGAAAATGTATATCTCTTTGAATAATAAATAGAAAGCCTTAGACTAACTAATAGCTATATTGCTAGTATTGAAAAATACTTTTATAACAATTTAGCTCTCATGAACATGAAATACGTTGGATAACCTTCAATATCATTGCATATTATACATGAAATGAAGTTAACCCCAAACACAAGATTAAAAGAAATCTTTTCAAATCTTTAGTTGATAAACCAGAAATCTGATTCATTCACCAAAGGTACCTAGGGGATCATGCAGCAGAATAATCTCCTATTCAGTCATGAAAGATAGCATGACTTTTTTTGATCTGAGGATTTTGCTAGGACTTTGAGCATGATAGATGCCATTGTTCATTGGATAATACTGAGGATCATCAGTACTTATTCTGATAAGTAGCTTCATATAGTGCTGCTATTTTACTCATAGACATAAATCACATCAGTGCTATTTTCATAAAACTAAATCTAAGTTATCCTAGAAATAGTTTAGTTATAAAATATTAGATTAAAATTTTAAGCATCAAAATAGACATGATTTATTCATTTTATAATTACTAAGAAAATTAGCTGGGTTATTAAGTTATATTATGAATGATCTCATTTATTTTGAAAATACAACTTATGAAATCCTAACAGGAGTTAATATCTTGAGAGTGAACTAGTCAGGTGGTGATTTTTGTGAAGATAATCCTCTGAATAGCATAATTCCAATAATTACAAGAGAATATCACATTAGTTTCTCAGGAAAAAGACTAATAAAACCTGCAACAATTACTATTAGGTCATATCAAGTTATTTCCAAATGAATGCCTTAAAATAGCCATTTGGGGACCAGAAGGTAGCTCAAAGGTATAGAGTACAAGCTCAGAAGTGCTGCTAGGTATAACTACCAAACAACAACAAAACCAGCTGTTTTATGCTGTAAGAATTTGAAGCAAGGTCCACTGATAATGACTAGTTTTCATGTAGAGACCCATATTAAGAACCCAATGTAGTAGTTTCTTGATAGTTGGTTAAAAAAAACACACACACACACATGGATTTTCTTCACATACGAATAATATGGTTTATTTCAGCTTAAACTTCCGTGTGGTATGTGGCCTGGATGTCCTAAAATTTGGTCATTTTGAGGTATTTAGACGTTTTTTTGTGTGTTTTTTTGTTGTTGTTTTTTACCCAGCAGCCCAGGATACCAAAGTAGAGTTCTATATACAATACCTTCCAAATGTATGCATTGTTGCTGTCTCCACTTGATTTTGTGTTTTATTGAATGCAAGTATGACCAGATTAAATACAAGAAAAGATAGACACCATTTTTCAGTAATAAGTGTCAAAATGTATGTGCCCATTTCTTTAAAAGACCACAGCTCTAAACAATTCCAATTTTGGGATATTGTCAAGAATTTCAGGTTAGATCTCAACCCTCATCAGAAAGCAAAAGTAGAAAATTACAAACATCTGTTCTGCAAAAGGCAATGTCAAGATAATAAGAAGACAAGACATACCCTGGGAAAAGCTACTTATAAAAAAATAAAGAATAGTTATATAAGAAAATTTTTGGGGCCGGGCGGTGGCGCTAGAGGTAAGGTGCCTGCCTTGCCTGCGCTAGCCTAGGACGGACCGTGGTTCGATCCCCCGGCGTCCCATATGGTCCCCCAAGCCAGGAGTGACTTCTGAGTGCATAGCCAGGAGTAACCCCTGAGCGTAAAATGGGTGTGGCCCAAAAACCAAAAAAAAAAAAATTCTTAAAACATTATAAAAGTAAAGTATATTATAATTATAAAGTGGCTAAAAATTCAAATAGATACCTCACCAAATAAATATACATAAAGAAATAATCACTTGAAAGGATTTTATCTATTGAACATCATCAGGGAAATCACAACTAAAGCATTAATGTGATATCACTAAGATGGTCAAAATTCAGGTCCTTGAAAGAACAGAGAGCAAAAAATTTATGAGAGCTTCTAAAAATGCCCAAATGGTTCAGTTACTTTGGAAGACAGTTGATGGTTTCATAGAAAACTAAATGAACTCCTACTATATGATCTAGCAGTTGTGTTTCTTCATAATTCCCCTCAGGATTTAAAACTTTTATGTCTTCAAAAATAAAAATTTGCTTTTACAGTAATGTACATAGGGACTGAAAGGTGTAAGAAAGAAAAAGCAAATCTGATATAATTTTTATTTTTATGTTTGGCTTAGTAAAGAAAAACATTGAAACAGATAATAACAATGGAAAATAGCTCATGCATTCAATTTTGAAGTTCCTAGTTATCCAAGAGGGAGGGGAGGGAATAACCAAAGTTGGGGAGGGGTTTCTATGACAGAGATATATTGATACTTGGTGGTAGTTGTTATGTGGTAATTAATGTACTTTGAAAAGGCACAAATGTATACTCCTAAAACATAGTCATCAAATTTTATATTGATAAAAATTTTAATATAAAATATGTCTATACCAAAATTTTACATGTATGTTTATAGAAGCAGTTTTTAAATTGTCAAAACAAAAAAGCTACCAAATATTAGTTAGTTAATGTGTGGGTAAACTATGATACATCCAGACATTCAGCTATCATTTGTTGCCAAAAAATATGCTATTAAATTATAAAAAAAATGGCAGGAAATTGGGGGTTGAAGCTATAGTACAGCTAGCAGAATATTTTTCTTAATTTGATCACTGCCAACATATGTTGGAGCCTCCCAGTAGTAATTCTTGACTGTAAAGCAAGGAGCACCGCCAGGTTTGGCTCTGAAACAAAAGAAAACAAATGAAAAAATAGAAATTTATGTATCCAGAGAGTTTAAATAGAGGTTAAATCAAATACTTTGCATGCAACCAGTCACATAATTCCTTGTATCATTTGATCTTTCTACCATTTACTTCTTCTCCTCTCAGTTATGTTAAGATGGAGCCATAGAGGCCCCTGAGTATTAATGGGATGACCTGGGCAATCTTTGCTACTGAAAACCCATATTTTCGGGACCCAGCTCTAAACTGCTGTCCCATTTGGCCAAGAATTGACAAGATTGGGGCTGGAGAGATTATACAGCAGGTAAGATAGTTTGCTTTCACACAATCAAACAAGATTCAACACGTGGTACCCGATATGGTCCCTTAGTTCCTCAAAAAGTGATCCTTGAGCACAGATCCAGATGTGGCCCCCCAAAAAAACAAAAAGAAATTGTCAAGATATAACTGTGGGTTTCCAGAGCATCACTTGTGCAAACCTCAGTTTATATTTTCTAAATAATAAGATTTTAAAATACCTAATTTATTTTGATTTATCATTTTAATTTTATTATTTTTCTTTTTTTTTAATCACGGTGATTGCAAAGTTGTTCATAATACATTTTTTTACAAAGTTATTCATGATTTAGTTTCAGTCATGAAATGTATAATACCCTTCGCCAGCACACATTTTCCAAGCAAGACCAAAGTCCCACTTTACTTTCCACATTCCCCCATTCCTGCATATGAGGAAATATTCTCTCTCTCTCTCTCTCTCTCTCTCTCTCTCTCTCTCTCCCTCTCTCTCTCTCCCTCTCTCTCTCTCTCCCTCTCTCTCTCTCTCTCTCTCTCTATCTCACTCTAACTTTCTTTCTTCTCCCAACCCTTTAAGACACTTTGGTTTGTAGTATTGCCTATGATGGGTATCATGCCTATCACTTTATTTTCTTTCAACCCCCAATTCTCTAGAGTTAACATTTCCAACTATCATTGTTATGGAAGTCCCTTCTCTGCCTTATATGTTCTCTCCTGCTACTGTGGGAAGCTTCATGCATTGGACTGGTCTGTTCTACCTATTCTCTATTTTCTCTAGATATTATTGCCATACTATCTTTTTTATAATTGATATCCCACAAATGAGTGCAATTGTTCTATGTCTATTTCTCCCTTTTCTCTCTGACCCAATTTACTCAACAAAATATTCTCCAAATACATTCAGGAATAAATAAATTTCATTAATTCATTTTTGTATTCCATTGTGTAGCTGTACCACTGTTTCTTATCAATTTATCTATTCTCAGGCACTCAGATTGTTTCCAGATTCTGGCTGTTGTTAATAGAGTTGTGATGAATATTGAGACACAAAGGACTTTTCTGCATTGTGTTTTTGGACTCCTGGGGAATATTACTAGGTATTGTTGGTCACAGAGAAACTCAATTTCTTTTTTTTCTTTTTTGGTTTTTGGTTTTTGGGTCATACCTGGCAGTGCTCAGGGGGTTACTTCTGGCTCTATGCTCAGAAATTGCTCCTGGAAGGCTTGAAGGACCATATGGGATGCTGGGATTCAAACCACCACCCTTCTGCATGCAAGGCAAATGCCTTACCTCTATGCTATCTCTCTGACCCCCAGAGAAACTCAATTTCTAGCTTTTAAGAAAGTATCTATCTATCTATCTATCTATCTATCTATCTATCTATCTATCTATCTATCTATCTAATATACTC
This sequence comes from Suncus etruscus, assembly GCF_024139225.1. Taxonomy (NCBI): domain Eukaryota; kingdom Metazoa; phylum Chordata; class Mammalia; order Eulipotyphla; family Soricidae; genus Suncus; species Suncus etruscus. Next base: position 42,060,464 of record NC_064857.1, read on the forward strand.
ATTTTGTTTTTTCACGAAGGTAGGGCCAATCAGGTAGAACCAACCATCAGTGGGATGATTCACTGTCATCTCACAGCAGTGAATGAATGCTTGTGATAAATCTGCTGTAAATATTAAATTTGCTTCTTTGTATGTAATTTTTCTTTTTGATCTTTCTGCTTTCAGTATTCTATTTCTATGGGTTTCAACATTGTAACTAAGGGTGCTTTTATTTGTATAAATTTTATCTGGTACTCATTGAGCATCCAGAATGTGGGTGCAAGCAATCTTCAGCTTTGGGAACTTCTTAGGAATGATGTCTTTGACCGTTGCTACTTTGTAAGGTTTTTTTTTTGCACCCCTGGGTCCCAATGATATTTATATTGTTCCTGTCAAATTTATCACAAAGGTCTGTTGTTGTCTGTTCACTTATTCTGAGAAAATTTCCCAACTTTTGTTTATTTTAAGACTCTTTTCAAATTCTGTTGAATAGAGGTGTTCTGCAGTTCATCTTCCAGCTCACTGATTTTTGTCTTCAGTAGCTATAAATCTGCTGGTGAGATTTCAAGATTAATTTTTCTTTTCATCTACCAAGGTTTCAGCTCTGATATTTCTGTTTGAAGTTTTCTCCTTTCAACTTATATCCTGATGAATCTTATTGGTTGCCTATCCATGGTTACTTGAGTTCTTTTAGCAGTTAAACATTTCTTCTTTAAAGTTTATTAGAGAGGCTATATAGCTGGCTGATATTAGATGAGTATCAAAACTACCATCTTCATTCACCAAGTGTGGTAGGATTCTGTATTGCTTTCTCATTATGATCTTTGTGGCAGTGGAATTTCATGTTGTGGTGGGGTTTCTTGACAAAAAGTAATGTTTTGTCTTGACTCTTGTCTGAGTGTATTCACCTCAGTTCAATTCAAAATGCCACTTTTTAGCCACCCCCTCCTCCACACACACATCATGTAGCCATTCTCACTCCCCTTGTTATCATTCATTTCTTTCTCCTGGCCATGCTCTTGTCTGAGTGAACTTCACATAATATTTAAAAGGAGTAAAGAATTAAGTTTAAAAAGGCTACATAGTTCATTGCAGCGCTATTTGCAATAGCCAGACTCTGGAAATAATCAAGATGCCCTTCAACAGAAGAATGGCTAAAGAAACTGTGGTATGTATACACAATGGAATATTATGCAGCTGTTGGGAAAGATGAAGCCATGAAATTTTCCTATACATGGATGTACATGGAATCTATTATGCTGTTATGGAAATAACTACACTAACAACTAGCATGACAATGTAAAGAATAAGAGAAGTAGAATGCTTGTCGCGAATATAGGCAGGGGTTGGGTGGGGGCATTGGTAGTGAAATGTTGCACTGGTGAAAGGGGATATTCTGTTTATGATTTAAGTACAACTACAAACATGCTTGTAATTATGGGCTTAAATAAAGATTTAGATAAAAATAATAATAAAAACAAGGATTGAATGATCTGCTCTTCATTTCTTTCTGAAAATGGCCAAAAGAGCCGAAAATGGATGTTTGGTAGGAAACTTATGAAAGGGGAAGTCAGGGAAAATTAGGATGGACTAAGTCCAGAGTTGGGACAGTGGTGGAAGGAAGGGGACAATTTGAGGGAGGAATGGTGAGTGCTGTGTTATACATGGAACCCATAGTGGAAACCATGATGCCTAATATAAAAAAGATGTTTTTAAAAATGAAAGAATGCTCAAAGAGTATCAAGTACTCTGCATGCTCTCTGATTCTTAAATAATATATAATACATGTCTTTATTATAAGTTCCTATTAGTATTAAAATTGAGGGTCTATAAAATTCCCAGTAGTTGAATGCCTCCCATGATTAATTCTCTTTTATTGATCCCATGTTTGAAGCTGAAAAAAAACAAACATCAATTGAATGTTTTTCCTATAAATGTGTTTTATGTAAGTTCACCCTAACACCAAAATCACTGAGCAAAGAAATTATTTGTGAACTCAGGATAGGATAAAATGTTCAGCTCTCCTTTGGCCATTGTTTTCAGTTGCTCCTAGAAGTGGTTTAAATGATTAAGGCTTTTTAAATAAAAGATATTTCAGTCTGAAAAATAAAAAGCTACATAGTGATGGTTTTACATATGCAAAATTATGGAAAAAGTAAAATAATAATTATAAAGTCATTATGGTGACAATATGGAAGTGATAAATAAATGGGGGTACAGAGGGCATTTAAGGCAATATGGGCACTCTATAAAAATTTAATAACTTTATGCCTACTATGCAATTAATATTTATGCAACCTATAGAAAGTTGAAAACAAGTAAGCTCTAATTACATTAGAGCTTAGAAGTAACGTATTTGCAGTCGTAATAGTGATCTTTGTTGATTGGTTTGGAGGAGGACACATCTGGTATATACACAGGAATTATTTCTGGATCTATGCTCAGATTCACTCTTGGAATAAACAACCAAGAAATTTGTAATTAAAATAGGAGAAAAACTATACATCTATTAGAAACTTAATAACATGGTTTGGAGTTTCAGGGTTCATAAAGAAAGTCAAAGTTAGACTAGAATTATTGAGGATATAATCATATATACAAATACAGCAATAACTTATAACAAACTTGTGATATTTTTATTATCTGACTATGTCTATTTGGCAAACAAGAAAATTAATAATAAAAATTAAAAACATATATATATATATTTATGCTGTAAAACACAGATTAAACCTATTAGAGTTAGACTATGATCTGATTACATTCTGATTTGTTTTTTGTAAAATCACCCCTTATCTCCAATCCCAGATAAATGTGTGAATCAGGGCCACCTATGAAGTAATGCAGATCAGCTGAGAGTGAAACATGGATGGTCTGGCCATCTTCTACTTGATATCTCCACCAAGTTGCCTGCCTGAACTGTTTATATTGACTACAGGGACCACCCCCCAGGTAGGGCAGCTATCCTGAGCCTGTACTGCCCAGGTTTACATATAAGACAATCTTTGTTTTGGGGTAAATCCAAGTTTTAAAAAAAACATACAAAGGAACTAGAGATGGTCTTTGTTTTAGGTAAAATAAGTTGTAACCTAACAGTTTTAATTTTTATTTTTGTGAAAAAGCACATCCAGCAGGCCTCAGAGCTTAATCCTGACTGTATTCAGGAATCAGTGCTTATGTGGCTCAGTGGTTCTATGGTGTTTCTGGGCTGGAACCTGTGTTAGACATCTGTAGTGCAATCTCTCTGACCCTATGTTTTATTTTTTTGTGAAAAATCGTAAATGTTCCTGAGCTGAGTGGTCTAAGTTCCCCATCAGCAAGCAAAGGGCCCAGGGGCTGGGGCCCTGGCAGCAGATCTCCCAGCCCAGCAAAGGAACGAGGCTTTCAGACGACAATGGATTCAAACGGTGCACAGAAACCAGAATTTATAACTACAGAAATTTCACAACAACAACTGTGAGACTGAAGAGCTGACCACCAAAAGTGACTAGTGGGTTGGACAAGCAATTATGCCTGGAGCCTTGAGTCAGTCTTATGCCAAAGTACTTTGGGGGTAAGATCTCCCTGTTTTTTAGGTCAAAGATGTTTATTTCCAATTTCTTTCATATGTTGCTGTGCCTGTGCAAATGACAATTGCCACACACACACACACACACACACACACACACACACACATCTTTTTTTTTTTAAGTTTATTTTCCTTCTCTGGAGGAAATAAAATGGGAGCATACTAAATCTTTGACTATTGCATTAATGACTTTATTAGTGATACAATAATTTTCACAAATATAACTGCTAATGAACTCTCTCTCCTTTTTCCATTTTTTAAATTCTCTATTCTCTATTTCTTAATAACTTTGCTTTCTGTCATCCTGAAATAAATGATCAGTTATGACAACAATGTGATACATTTTCTTTAAATAAATAATTTAAAATAGGAAAAAAGTGCATAAAAATTTTGGAAAGCATCAAGAATTTTGTTTTCAAAATAAGTTTGCGATGACCAGTAGCAATAAAAAGGTATATATGTGGGACCAGAGCAATAGCACAAGTAGGGCATTTGCCTTGCATGCTGGCAATCAGGGTTTGATCTCCAGCATTCCATATGTTCCCCTGAGCTTCCAGGAGAGATTTCTAAATGTAGAGCTCTCAAGAGTAACCCTACAGAGCTGCCAGGTGTGGCCCCAAAACAGAACAAACCAAAAGATGCCGGAGAGATAGCAAAGGACATTTGTTTGCACGTGGCTGACCCAAAATGGACCTGGGTTCAATTTCCGGCATCCCATATGGTCCCTTGTGCCTGCCAGGAGTGACTTCTGAGCACAGAACCAGGAAGAAACCCTGAGAGCTGCCAGGTGTGCCACCCCCCAAAAAAGATCCAAAGAATCCCCAAAACAGACCAAGAGAGGGATACATTTTGACATAGAGATACTAGATGCATTTGGTTGTTGGAGATATAAAAATGAGTGTAGATTCTAGTTGAGTACATAAAGTTTAGAATTAATACATATGCTAGTGAGAGGAACAAATTTCACATCCAGGCTATAAAAAAGTGATAGATCGAACTGGGAGTTATCATGCTAAGTAAAGTCTGCAGAAGGAAATGGGCACATACAGAATGATCTCTCTCATATGTGGGATATAAAGAATGGAATAGCAAATGTGCAAAAGCAAACTAACCTTTAATGATACTGAACTGGAAGATGGCGAATTTGGGGACAGATAAGAGATTTGATGAGACCATAATGGAGGTAAGGACACTCTAGTGGATGGGGTAGGTTTGGAATGCTGTATGCATGAAACACTAACATTTACAATATTATAATCATGGTGACTAAAATAAAATAAAATAAAATATAACGGTACTACTACATTGTGCTCCAGCCCAAAACAAAGAAAACAAACAAAAAAATAAAGAAGTGGTTTTCAAGCTTCTTTCTATCAGGTAATAGAACCAGAAATACTTGAGAAACAGGAAATAAAACAATGTGAGCCTTATTTGTGCCAGTTTACTATCTAGAAGTTTTCAGGTTTCATGTAGTCATGGGAACTTACATAAAATCAGAAGACTTACTGACTAGCAGGCAAAGCCAAAAATCTAAGAAAACCAGTGAAAACAAACTTTACATAATAAAATTTTAGAAAGAAGTTTCACCAAATTCATATAAGGAAGAAAATATTCTTTATTTCAACTAGCAAGTCTGGCAAGGACATCATTATTTTTACAGCTTTCAGTTAGATTAAAATTTAGCATTCAACTATTAAATTAGTAAATCCTATTACTTGATCCAATATTGCCAAGCACTCACACAAACAAAAAAAATACATGTGATGAAAAGGAAAAAAATGTGATTGATCAAAACTATTCAGAATTGGCACAGTATTGTAAAAAGAAGGCAAAAAAATTCAAACAATGGTCATAATTTTATATTTCATATGTGAAAGCTATACATATAGATTTAAATAAAGAATTCAAGGAAAAAAATAGTACTTTGGATAGGATTAAGGTACATAAGTTGTATCACAATTAGATGTGACAGAATACAATGACTTTGCACTTAAAGGCATAGTTTATTTTAGAAATATAACCAAAATATTCATATATCAACATATAATTGATATTTTCAAAGGAGTGGCTAGAGATAAAATCTAAACAAAAATGACCAATAAAAATCTTGATGAGCATTATAAATCTGCTTACAAATTAATTGAAACTTATTTAAGAAACATGGCTTCTTCTGAGAAAACTGAGGATCTGAAGGGAGCTCTGTCCTGTGCTTCTCTGTCTTTCCTGAATTCTTGAAGCTCTCCTCAGAGCCTTGGGAAGTGAAGCCCCAAAAAACTGCATTTTGAAGCTGCCCAGTGAGCAAGTGAATGAGTAAAAATTGGCTGGCTGTGGTGGTTGCTAGGTGGAGTGCTGATTGCTCTACCTGAGAAGACTCCATCCTGTTGTGCTTCTTCTGAGGAAACTGAGGACCTGAAGGGAGCTCTGTCCTGTGCTTCTCTGTCTTTCCTGAATTCATGAAGTTCTCCTCAGAGCCCTGGGAAGTGAACCCCAAAGAATTGTCACCTAGAGGCCCCAGGGCCGCTCCGCTTCGCTTTGCTGCCTCACACTCTTTCTTACAAATAAACCCCACCACAATACGCAGGAAAAACCACACTACTAGCATGACAATGGGAAAAACTCATAGGCAAACACCATGCACAGAGAATGAAGACGATAGCTTGGATGACCTAAAATTTCCAACCATCTGATTAACCTCTTGGATAAGGAACTTAAAATAGAAATATGGAAGATGTTTGTAGAACTCAAAGAAAGCATAGATCAATCTGAACAGAACACAAAGACAGAAATCAGAAAACTCCAAACTGAAATAGCAGATCTGCAAAACATAGTAGCTCAACTGAAAACCTCAGTGGATGGCCTCGACAGCAGGGTAACAGCAGCTGAGACAGAATTGGAGTACTGGAAGATGAGTTGCAGAAAAACACAACACAGCAGAAGAAACTGGAAAAGAACCTTAGGACAAATGATCAGGCAATGAAAAAAGTATTCAAGGAATGTGAACAGATGAAAATAGAAGTCTTTGATAAACTCAACAGAAACAACATAAGAATCACCGGAGTTCGTGAGGCCCAGGTAGGAGATCTCCAGGAAGAATCAACTGTCAAAGACATCATCAAAGAGATATTCTCAGAGTTAAAGACTACATGCAATCAAATCCTGCATGCCCTAAGAATATCAGCTAAAAGAGACCAAAAGAAAAACACCCCAAGACATATTCTCGTTACAATGACAAATCCCATAGATAGAGATAGAATACTGAAAGTAGCAAGATCAAAAAGGGAAATTACATTCAAAGGGCATCCCTAAGACTTACAGGAGACATGTCACAAGAAACTCTCAAGGCCAGAAGACAGTGGTGGGATATTGTGACAAGACTGAATAAAAAGAATGCCTCACCAAGAATACTGCACCCAGCCCGACTCACATTCAGGTTTGAAGGAAGGATACATAGCTTCATGGATAAACAACAGCTCAGAAACTTCACAGATGAAAAAACAGCCTTAAAGAAAAAAAATGACAGGTCTACTTTAAGATAAGAGAGATAAAAAACACAGCAAACTTATCTACAAAGATGACATTAAATCTTATGACAATCATCTCCCTCAATGTCAATGGACTAAATTCACCAATTAAAAGACAGAGAGTGGCAAAATGAGTCAAAAATATGAATCCAACCTTCTGAAACCTACAAGAAACACAGCTGAATAGTCAGAACAAACATAGACTCAAAATCAAAGGCTGGAGGAAAATCATCCAAACAAACAACACCCTTAAAAAAGCTGGGGTGGCCATATTAATATCTGATGACACCAAATTTATACTCAGAAAAGTGGTAAGGGACAAAGATGGACACTATGTACTAATCAAGGGATATGTGCAACAGGAAGAAATCAGACTATTAAACATATATGCACCCAATGAGAGACCAGCAAATTTACTAATACAGTTACTGACAACTCTGAAAGAAGACAACAATAACAACACAATAATGGTGGGAGACCTCAACTCGGCCCTATCAACACTTGATAGGTCAACCAGACTGTAACCCAACTAAACAAAAACATACTGGTCCTGAAAAGAGTAATGGAAGAAAGAGGACTAGTAGATATATATAGGACACTCCATCCCAAAATACCTGGATACACATTCTTGTCCAATGTACATGGATCATTCTCCAGGATAGACTACATGCTGACACATAAAATATACCTCCATATAATCAAGATGATAGAAATCTTGCAGGCTACCTTTGCTGACTACAAGGCTCTGAAATTAGATGTGAACTACAAAGTCACACAAAAGTAAAACTTTAAAATTGGAAATGAAACACCCTGCTGCTGAACAACCAGTGGGTCCAAGATGAAATCAAAAAGGAAATCAAAACTTTCCTGGAAACAAATGATAATGAAGACACAAACTGCCAGAATCTATGGGACACAGCAAAAGCGGTCCTGAGAGGAAAATTTATAGCTCTACAAGCACACATCAGGAAGGAAGAAGGAGCATACCTGAATAACTTAATGACACAGCTCATAAAATTAGAAAATGACCAACAAAAGGAACCAAAAATAGGGAGACAGAAGGAAATATCAAAGCTGAAAGCAGAAATCAATGAAGTGGAAAACCAAAAAACATCCGAAAGTTCAACGAAAGCAGAAGTTGGTTCTTTGAAAAAGTAAACAAGATTGATAGATCATTGGCAAAACTTACAAAAAGAGAGAGAGAGAGGACTGATAACCCATATTAGAAATGAAAAGGGGGAGATCACGACAGATATTGCAGAGATCCAAAGGGTAATCAGAGACTACTTTGAGAAACTTTATGCTACAAAACATGAGAACCTAGAAAAATGGAAAAATTCTTGGACACTTATAACCTTCCACATTTAATTAAGGAGGATGTAGCATATCTAAACACCCCCATCACTACTGATGAAATTGAAACTGTAATCAAACATCTGCCCAAATAGAAAAGCCCAGGCCCAGATGGATTTCCTAATGAATTTTTTCAAATCTTTCAAGAGGAGTTACTACCAATCCTAGCCAGGCTCTTCCATAAAATTGAAAAAACAGGAACACTCCCAAACAGATTTTATGAAGCCAACATCACCTTGATACCAAAATCAGAGAGATGTTGCCAAAAAAGAAAATTACAGACCAATATCTCTGATGAATGCAGATGCAAAGATCTTCAACAAAATCCTGGAAAATAGGATCCAATGCATCATCAAGATCATACACTACGACCAAGTAGGTTTCATCCCAGGAATGCAAGAATGGTTTAACATCCATAAATCTATCATACACAACATCAACAACAAGAAAAATAAAAACCACATGATCATATCAATATACGTAGAGAAAGCATTTGATAAGGTCCAACACCCATTCTTGATAAAAAAAAAACTCTCAGCAAGATGGGAATAAAAGGAACCTTTCTCAATCTAGTTGAAGCCATATACCACAAACCAATGGCAAATATTATCTTCAATGGAGAAAAACTAAAAACCTTTCCTCTAAATTTGGGTACAAGACAAGGCTGTCCACTCTCACCACCCCTCTTCAACATAGTACTGAAAGTGCTTGCTATAGTGATCAGGCAGAAATAGATATCAAGGGAATCCAGATAGGAAAGGAAGAAGTCAAGATCTCTTTATTTGCAGATGACATGATACTCTACCTAGAAAACCCTAAAGTCTCTACCAAAAAGCTTCTAGAAACAATAGACTCATATAGCAAGGTGGCAGGCTACAAAATTAACACACAGAAATGATAGGGAACAGATGGACGTCAAGAACGCAATCCCATTCACATTAGTGCCACACAGACTCGAATATCTTGGAGTCAACTTGACCAAAGACGTGAAGGACCTATACAAAGAAAACTATAAAGCCCTGCTCCAAGAAATAAGAGAGGACACACGGAAATGGAAACACATACTCTGCTCATGGGCTGGCAGGATTAATGGCAATACTCCCCAAAGCATTATACAGATTTAATGTGATCCCCTTAAAAATACGCATGACATTCTTCAAAGAAGTGGATCAAACACTTATGAAGTTCATCTGGAACAATAAACACCCTCGAATAGCTAAAGCACTCCTAGGGAAAAGTAAAATGGGAGGCATTACTTTCCCCAACTTTAAACTGTAGTACAAAGCAATAGTTATCAAAACAGCATGGTATTGGAACAAAGACAGACCCTCAGATCAGTGGAATAGTCTTGAGTTCTCAGACAGTGTCCCCCAGACATACAATCACCTAATTTTTGACAAAGGAGCAAGAAATCCTAAGTGGAGCAGGGAAAACCTCTTCAACAAGAGATGCTGGCAGAACTGGTTAGCCACTTGCTAAAAAGCAAACATAGACCCCCAGTAAACATCATGTACAAAGGTTAAATCCAAATGGATTATGGATTAAAAAACCTTGATATCCAACCTGATACTATAAGATATATAGAACAATACATCGGTAAAACACTCCATGATATTGAGACTAAAGGCATCTTCAAGGGGGAAACTGCACTTTCCAAACAAGTGGAAGCAGAGATTAATAGATGGGAATACATTAAGCTGAGTAGCTTCTGCACCTCAAAAGAAATAGTGCCCAGGATACAAGAGCCACCCACTGTGTGGGAGAAACTATTCATCCAATACCCATCAGATAAGGGACTAATATCCAAAATATACAGGGCACTGACAGAAGTTTACTAGAATAAAACATCTAATCCCATCATAAAATGGGGGGAAGAAATGAATAGACACTATGATAAAAAAGAAATACAAATGGCCAAAATGCACATGAAAAAATGCTCCTCATCACTAATCATCAGGGAGATGCAAAACAAAACAACGATGAGATACCAACTCACACCACAGAGATTGGCATGCATCAAAAAGAATGACATCAATGCTGGCGGGAATGTGGAGAGAAAGGAACTCTTATCCACTGCTGGTGGGAATGCTGTCTAGTCCAACCTCTATGGAAAGCAATATGGAGATTCCTCCAAAATCTGGAAATTGAGCTCCCATTCAACCCAGCTATTCCACTCCTAGGGATATACCCTAAGAACACAAGAATACAACACAAAAGCCCCTTCCTCACACCTATATTTATTGCAGCACTATTCACAATAGCCAGGCTCTGGAAACAACCAAGATGCCCTTCAACAGACGAATGGCTAAAGAAATTGTGGTACATATACACAATGGAATATTATGCAGCTGTTAGGAGAGATGAAGTCATGAAATTTTCCTATACATGGATGAACATGGAATCTATTATGCTGAGTGAAATAAGTCAGAGAGAGAGAGAGAAAAAAATGCAGAATGGTCTCACTCATCTATGGGTTTTAAGAAAAATGAAAGACATTCTTGCAATAATAATTTTCAGACACAAAAGAGAAAAGAGCTGAAAGTTACACCTCACCTCAGGAAGTTCACCACAAAGAGTGGTGAGTGCAGTTATAGAAATAACTACACTGAGAACTACCATAACAATGTGAATGAATGAGGGAACTGGAAAGCCTGTCTAGAGTACAGGTGGGGGTGGGGTGGAATGGAGGGAGATTTGGGACATTGGTGGTGGGAATGTTGCACTGGTGAAGGGGGTGTTCTATACTTGACTGAAACCTAATTACAATCATATTTGTAATCAAGATGTTTAAATAAAGAAAAAAAGAAACATAATAAACTCCAAGCACAGAATAGAAATGATAATATATTATGATTATCATAATTAAAATGCTGTGAAGCAATAATAAAATTATTAAAGGAAATAAAAATTTACCTTTAAGAGGTATGGAATTTAACTCTTATAAGTTTCATTCCTATATATCAAAGAAAAACAAAAAGTTGTGTTAGGTTATTAGACCATTCTAGTCAGCATTGAGAATCAGAGGCCACTTCTGATAATGCAAGATGCAGAAGGGAGTTTATTCGGCTAGCCAAGGTCCTAGTACCATCCAACCAGTGGAGGTGACCTGGGTCCCGAGTTAAATCTTCAAGCAGTTTATATAGAGATTTACAGGCTTCAACAACTGAAGTATCTCATTTGTTCACACAGTAATGCAAGCATTTTAGACACTTGAACAGAAATCACATCATGCTTAGGGTTGATGTCCCAACTTATTGCTGTCCTAAGTTTGTGTCAGGGGGTCCTTGCTGGTGGAGCATGTCCTTATCTAGTAGAACATTTCTACTAAACAAGTTTCTCTTTTTCAGCTGGACGGGGGTAGGGTGAGGTTTTTAGTTCCTGTATTTTTGTTAAACAGAGAGGGTCCTACCCTTTACAGGGTAGGTAAGTTTTGAGGTTTGATCTTTGAGCCAACACCAGGGAATTTATAGAGTGGAAAGTGTAAAAATATTTTACAATGGGGGTGCTCTGGTCTGGGCTCTCGCTTCTGTTCTGTTTTTACAGTTGCTACTATTGGAAACTATAGATAGTAAAAAGGATACTTAGAGACCACAGATTACTTATATCCTTATTACATTGCATTATTACACACTTACATTTGATATCCCTTGTAATACTTGTTTTATATATGAAGTTAAGTACCTTACTGAAGTTGTTAGGTGCTATTACTGAATATGGATTGTGTGTCAAGGTATTTATTGCTTATATATTGAATGATTATATCATGATGTTGACACAATATAACAAGTTCCCATTTTCGGGATCCAAAAAGGTTCTGCATTAAATTTGTATATCAATTACATTTAAATTTAATGTGATTGTTAATATATTTAATTCTATAATCTTACTCTTTTTTTCATATATTTTAAATTATTTTTCCCACTTTTTGGGAGAAATTGGGCACTTATTTTATTTATCCATTTTCTTAGTTAAAAATTGTTGTCTTTATTGCTGTGGTGCTTTTCAGGTTTTTTTTTTTTTTTTAGTTCAAAACTGATTCAAGACTTAAGATTCAGATCCAAAACCATGAAATATATTGAAGAAAATTCATCACAATCACTCAATGGTAAATTCTGTGATAATTTGACCTCATTTCAAAGGTAGGAGTAAAAATAGACAAAAAAAGATTGCAGCAAACTAAAGGGGAAAAAGATTTACTAAAAGAGAAATGAAAGGTAACACCATACTGTAAAATAGAAAATGTTAACAATTGATACATCTGGGAAAAGGGTGATATCCTATAGATATGAAGAATTGAAAACTCAGCAGATAGGACAACAACAACAACAACAATTCTATCAAAATATGGGAAAGAGCTAAATAGATACTTCCGTAAAGAAGACATACAGGTGGTTAATAGACACACACACATATTCATTATCTATATTATAAAGGAAATGCTAAGAAAAATGGGAAGGATCTGTGAGAATGACTGCTATTATAAGACCAGAAATAACAATTCGAGTGCCAATATCAAGAGATGTTCTAGGAGCTCAACAACATGAGTGGATAGAAAAATGTTGCATTTTAACACAATGAAACACTACTCATCTGTAAATAAAAAAAAAAGATGAAATATTTTAAGTTGCTATAACTTGGATCAAACTTGAGGGTCTTATATTGAGCAAAATAAGTCAGAAAGAGAAAAACAAATACTGAATTATCCCTATCATTTGTGATATATAACAAAACAAAGCTAAAGAATAGACTGGAGCCAAAGAGAATAAGCCTTCTTTGCTGCAAGCCTTAAATTGGAAACAGAATGGACCTTAACAAAGTAGCTGAAGGACTTGAGGGTTCTTGTGAAGAAACCCACTAGTAATTTGGCTGTGTGAGTATGTGTGGTGTAGTGATATTGTACTCATAAAATATGTAAGTAGTAACACTATTACTCTCTGTTAACATCACTGAGTTTATGGATAAGGGGTAGGAGTGGGGATCTGCGAGGGAAGAAGGAGAACAGATAAAAGGAATCTATGAATAGCGATAGAAATATAATGACATTTGGTGATGGGTATCATGAAGTATCAAATAAAGACAACTGTTATTGCCGCCAAAATATAGGAGACTCAGCTGAAGTAAGAATATTTTTATGATGATTTATGCTTTTCAGACTGAGCAATATTTTAATATCCTTTGAAAACACTAAGGCTAAATACATATATGACTTTTAATTTTTTATTTTGACCCAGAACATTTAAGAAAAATTTTGACTTTTTAGCTTATAAATCTTGATTGACATTTCGAATTAAATATGTTTTATGCCTGACATTAATAGCTTGTATCTTTTTACTTTCGAATATTACTTTATGTTTACTAAAAAATACTCAGAAAACACAGCATTTTCTATGCTTTTAACTACATTTTTAACATAGTGCATGATTCTTAGGAAAATAAAACTGCACTTGGAATTTTTGATTAAATTATATAAAATTAATATTAACTAATCCATGTGATAAAATATGTAACTTAAATAAATGTCAGTGAGATAGATAGCTTAATGAGTTAGAGAACATGAATTCCTGAGATTATTCTCTGAGCACCCAAGTATCCTATCCAGCTCTGCAAATTTGAAAAATCAATCTGATCAATTATACAATGTTCACCAAGGACACTTATTCTCTTACATTTTTTTGTATTTACAGCAAATTTTTCTCTTTACTTATATGACCACATATATTACATATGTTACTTATCTTACCACATAATTACTATATTACAATTTTCTCTTTACTTATATTACTTTATATAAAATAGGTTTAAAACTATGAAGATAAGACAAAAGTTGTGCTATTGGGTTTGTATCATCATAGGTAAAAAGCTATAGAAAAACAACGATGGTGCTGGTATTTTGTAGGCCATGTAGCTTTTTTCTTCCAAATAATGATGGATTCAAATGAAATGTTGACTTATTAGAACTGATTAGGTTCACTTAGACTTATCTCTTCTTCTAGTCTGGCAATTAGGCCATGTAAACTGTGTATGTCAATAAAGCTAAAGCTATAGATCTGCAAATAAATGAAAAGAAGGCAAATCAAGTGCTATCTAATTACAAAGCTTAACCTTTTTCAGATATTGTCTCATTCTGGTACAAGAACACAAAGTGAAATCTTAAAAAAAAATAAACTTATTAAGTAAGAGCAATAGAACAATATACAGAAGTATTACAGAAACGTACATCTCTGAAAATGACTTAACAAGAAATAAAAAAGTAAAAATAAGCTTCTTTCACCAATTATATATGTGGAAAATAAACTATTAAAATACAAGGACACATTTATAGGAAAGATAGAATGAAGAGGAAACTAGAAGAGAGATGAAGGGGGAACTAGATATAACAAAACTGGTTATCTAATTAGGTTATATAAACAAATTAATTGATGGTACAGAATACTGAAAGTTCATTATAGGGGTAAAATTTTAATTCTCCCATATATTAAAGAAAAATAAAACCATGGTATTAAGCTACAAAAATCTCAATAAATATACTAAAGTAAAAGTTGTGGTGGACAATATTTTAAGAAAAAAATACAAAGCTAAAAGTTAATAATGCAGTTTACACATACATACATAAAATATGTATAATATATAAACCACTCAAGAATTGGAGTAAAAAGTAGATTTGTCCTAATCTTTGAAAATAAAATCAAAACTATTACAAAACACTTGGATGCTAATGTAAGAACTTCATCTTAAATTTAAGAATGCAGCCTAAAATGCATAGCCCTCAATAAATTTGGGTAATTCTAATAAAAAGTAGAATACTTTTATATGATTATAGTCAGTTTTCAAAGCTACGGGAAGAATTCTATAATGTCATAATTGATAGTTTTTCAGAATCTTATCTAATTTTGAAAAATTTCCTTGCATTAGAACAGTTAGTCATCACAGGTTAAGTTGCGTTTCTAATCTCTTATTAGCATAGGCTATGTATGTCATGTTGAGTTTTTACCTTTGTTAAGTTTAATTACAAATTCCCTGGTATTAATACTGGTATTAAATACTGGTATTAAATCTTTCTCCAACTGTACCCCTGCTTCCAACTTCTACCCTTGACATTTAGAAGTCAATGTATATAGTCTTGGAATAACATTTCTTGTCTAAAATAGTTAATATTTTTCCAGTCAAACATGGTATTAGCTCTTTAGATAAAATATATGACACTTCATTTTGAAACTGCTAGGGAAGTTGAAAGTTATTCCAACATCAGGGCATATTCTCAGACATTGAACAAGTGTTCAAAATTTTTATTTTTTATTTGTTTGGGGGCCATAGTGGGCTGGGTTTATAGAATCATATGTGATGTTAGGGATCTAACCCAAGCCAGCTGCATGCAAGACAAGCACCCTATGCATAAATAATTGTGCTTTTCTGGATCCACTTATTTCATTTTTAACAATCTTATCTTTTTGGATTATGCAATCAACAATAGTCTCACAATTAACCCAGTTGGCTATACATATTTTATGTATCTCAGAAGTTTGAAAAGAATCTAAGAAATGTTGATGGAAAATTTTCTAGGTGAACAAAATGCTGAAATGTCTTAAATTACCTAGCATAATCTACTTTGCAAGTGCTTTATCCTTCCCAATACAAAGATCAAATTTATTTTAATTTGTCTAATATATTGTAGTAAATTGTTATTAAGGCTAAGTTTTTTTAAATAAGGGTAGATCTAATCTGAATAGAACTGGTATTTTTATAAGACTATGTAGACAAATAGAGATAGCTCAGTGCTTAAGAGGCATGATTTCGGGGCTGGAGAGATAGCATGGAGGTAAGGCGTTTGCCTTTCATGCAGGAGGTCATCGGTTCGAATCCCAGCGTCCCATATGGTCCCCCGTGCCTGCCAGGAGCAATTTCTGAGCCTGGAGCCAGGAATAACCCCTGAGCACTGCCGGGTGTGACCCAAAAAACCACAAAAAAAAAAAAAAAAAAAAAAAAAAGAGGCATGATTTCCAAGCGTGAATTCCTGAACAATCTTGCCATTGCCTGATTCTCCAAATAATAAATGCAAAATGTATGCTTGTGGTAACTAGAGCGTTGATGGGCCCAGCCAATGCCATTTTGCTGAACTGTTGCAGTGAACGGTCTACCTGGGTAGACTAGGTCTGACCAGGATTGATTATCAGACACCTTAAATATTGCTTGGGAACTAAATTAGTGGTCCTCAAACTATGGCCCGCGGGCCACATATTGTATTTGTATCTGTTTTGTTTCTTCATTGCAAAATAAGATATATGCAGTGTGCATAAGAAATCGTTCATAAGTTTTGTTTTTACTATAGTCAGATCCTCCAATGGTCTGAGGGACAGTGAACTGGCCCCCTGTTTAAAAAATTTGAGGACCTCCCTGCACACAAAAAAGAAATAGACATGATAGTCTTCAAAACAAATCCTTACCTCTCACCTATGAGTAAGAAAAGTAGATCTCAACAAAAATCAACCCTGATTTCAATTTGATCATGGACTTCTTGGCTGCAGACTGAGAAAATAAGGTTTTAATGATAAGCTACTCAGTCTGGGATTTTATCATGATAACTTCAGCAGAATAACATAATGGTATCTTTCTTAAAGAAAAATCTTGAATTACATAAAATTAAAAACCTAAAGATCTTCTACATGGTTTTAAGATCACTGTAAAAAGTAAAGAGTATGAAAGTTGAGTGCAGAGAAATGGAAAGGAACTTTCTTTCTATTCTATGATCACTACTTAATCTAACAGACTCACAATTTTTCTGAGTAAATTATCAAATAGAGTTTAATTATGAGGAACTTCAATCTTATAGAATGAAGAGATTAAAATATTAGCTGAAGTATTTCTGTTTCTCTATATTATACTTTAATCTTCAGGAGTAATCAGAACTCAATAAATAAATAATATAGTAATCAAAATCACTATATTACTAGTGTTGCATGAGATCACTGTTTGTGATTGCAGTTCTCATTTTAGTCTCACAGTAAACAGAGCTAACATAGATAGAAATTCATATAATTAAACATCCAACTTGCAAACATGAATATATTATGAACTGTTAATATGATACATTAATAAGTTATATCATGTGGCAAAGACTTTTATATTGGTAAGGAAATAATATTTTCAGTTTCTTTTTAACTTCAAGGCAATTGATTCTGACAAATTAGAAGGAGTAATAAGTTCCAGAGAAAATTGTATAGCAAAAAAAACCCAGGATAAAACTCTAGACTTTTGAAGCTTCATCTACCCTTTGGGTTCATCAGTTATGATATTTAGTCTATGTACAAAGTAATCCTTGTTGCCCCAGATATACAATTAATTAATTTTTGATAAAGGAGCAAGAAATGCAAATGGAGCAAAGAAAGCCTCTTCAACAAATGGTGTTGGCACAACTGGGTCAGCACCTTGCAAAAAAGTGAACTCATATCTCCATCTAACACCATGCACAAAGGTCAAATCCAAATGGATTAAAAACCTTGATATCAGACCCGAAACCATAAATATAGAACAACATGTAGGTAAAACACTCTATGACACTGAGACTAAAGGCATCTTCAAGGAGAAAACAGCACTCCCCAAATAAGTGGAAGCAGAGATAAACAGATGGGACTATATTAAGCTGAGAAGCTTCTGCACCTCAAAGGAAATTGTGCCTAGCATACAAAAGCCACCCACAGAATGGGAGAAACTATTCACCCAATACCCATCAGTTAAGGGTCTAATATAGAAGATATACAAGGTACTGACAGAATTTAACAAGAACCTAAGAAGAAAAGAAATCTAACCCCATTAAAAACTGAGAAGAAATAAACAGACATTTTTTCAAAGAAGTAATACAGATGGCACATGAAAAAATGGTCCACATCACTAATCATGAGGGAAATGCAAATCAAAACAACTATGAGGTGCCATCTCACACCAAAGAGGGTGGCATACAAAACAGAATAAGAACAATCGGTGCTGGTGGGAATGTGGAGAGAAAGGAACTCTCATTCACTGCTTTTGGGAATGTCCTCTAGTCCAGCCTTTATAAAAAAAACAATATGGAGATTTCTCAAAAAACTGGAAATTGAGGGCCGGAGCGGTGGCTCAAGCAGTAAGGCATCTATTTGCCTTGCCCGAGCTAGCCTAGGACGAACCACGGTTTGATCTCCCAGTGTCCCATATGGTCCCGGAAGCCAGGAGCGATTTCTGAGCGCTTAGCCAGGAGGAACCCCTGAGTATCACTGGGTATGGCCCCCCTCCAAAAAAATTAAAAAATTAAAAAACAAACAAAACTTGAAATTGAACTCTCATATGATACACTTATACCACTCCTAGGGATATACCTTAAGAAATACAAAAATACAATTCAAAAATGCCTTCCTCACACCTATATTTATTACAATAGCCAGACTCTGGAAACAACAAAGATGCCCCTCAACAGACAAATGGATAAAGAAACTGAATGTATTGTGCATATGAAATATAAACAATGGAATATTATGCAGCTATCAGGAGAGATGAAGTCATGATATTTTCCTATGCATGATATCTATTATGTTGAGTGAAATAACTCAGAGGGAGAAAGAGACACGCAGAATAGTCTCTCTCATCTATGGGTTTTAAGAAAAATAAGACATTATTGTAATAATGACCAGAGACAAAAGAAATGAGGGCTGGAATGACTGGCTCACGATATGAAGCTCACCACAGAGTGTTGAGCACAGTTAGAGAAATAACTACACTAATAACTATGGTGACAATGTCAATGAATGAGAGAAGTATAATACCTGTCTCGAATATAGGCTATATGTGAGGGGGTGAGGGAGATTGGGGATATTGGGAATGGGACTATTGCACTGATGCAGGTGTGTGTATGTGGTGTGTGTGTGTGTGTGTGTTCTTTTTATGTCAGAAACCCAACTGCAATCATGTTTGTGATCAAGGTGCTTAAATATAGTTTAAAAAAAGTAATCTTTGTTTTCTTATGGAATTTACCACATAGCAAGCAAGATATAGTACTTTTGCTTTTCTATCTGAAAAAAAGCAGATAACCAATAGTTATTCATGAGTTAAAGTTTACTCATGAGGTAAAGTTTACTATGCAAAGAAAATTTTTCATTACCTATCATATTACATATTACCAAGAATTTCTAGCTGAGATCACAACAATTTACCAGGACATTATGTGGTTTATGATTAAATATTAAAGTTTAAGTGGAATCTAATGGCATAGAATTAATCAAGAATCACTAAGATATCTATTGTTATTATAGCATCAGGTACTCAATAAACAAAGTCAATTTATATGTTTTCTGGAACCTAAGTCTAGAAAACCAAAATATGAAAAATTATTATCAATTGTAATACTCTTAGACATTCTGTAGTAACACACACTTAGATATTCTGAAAGCAATTTAGAGAAATCACTCTATAAAAATAGATATATGGAAGAATTCAAATGAGTTCTGTTAAAGTTTATGTAAAAATTTGCCATATAAATACTATAAATCAGAAAAGGAATGCTCATTAAAGAGGAAGTAGCATTTGTTTAATGGATTAAGAAGCCTGGTATTTTCAGTCACTAAGCAAAGACCTATTAAACATCAACTATATTATGGTGTCCTGAGATGGATTAACACAAAGAAGAATATAATCATATCATTTTGGTCATATTTTGATGCTCCTTTAGTCAATATATGTCTTCCAAAATAATATCTGCATTTAAAATATCAGATTTAATTTAGAACATTTTGATAAAAATTTCTGAAGCCGTAATATTTTATACTCTCTTAGTAGATTTATTTTACAATACAAAAGGATATTAACAACTAACATTTTCTCGCTCATGTCTCAAAAATTTTTCTCTACCCAAACAATCTTATTCCAAATCAGAATGACTGATACCTGATTTTTCTATAAAGTGATAAGCCAGGACTGACTCATGGGGCTCAGTTTTCTGAGCTAATGTAATTTTGTTTCCAATAACAATGTAGTTATTTCTTTTTGAAGAGCAAAGATTTCATGCTAGAAGTAGTGATGTGGAGATTAAGGTGATATTGCACAAATCACAACAGACCATAGCAAGAAACATTTTGGAGGAAAAAGTGATGGTGACAGTCAACTCAGATATTCCAAATTACCAGAGTCCCTGAAACAACAGTCAAAATTTTTGGCATTTCTCCCCACACATAATATATATTCTCATTCAATAAACATTAGATTATGAATATTTTCAGCAGTCATGGACAAACTGTAGTTTTCTTAATTCATTATTTTGTAACACTTTAAGTCATCATACATGATAGATACTTTAGTACTTTAGTTTTTCCCTGAGAAGGCAGAAAGCCTCCATATGTGATATAAAATGGTATACTTTGTGAAAGATATGTAATCCACTTTTATCAAGAATAAAATTTAAAAAATGGTATACTTATGACAAGATTGCCTTGTGTATTTTTAAATTTTTTAAAATGTAATGACTGTGATTGACAAAGTGATTAACAACAGAGTTTCAAGTATTGAATGTTCCAACTGTAAACCAACCTCAAATCTCAGCATCTCTCCATCAACCAGCCTACGTTTTATCGTCTTCCTTGACACATCTCTATAGAATGAATCTTATTTTATTTTTATTAATTAGAGTTTGAGTCACATGCCTGGGATACTGTTGAGACTTTCGATTTGACCATTGTTAACACCACCAAAATGTCGTAAACACTTATATTGTCATCAGTCCACCTCATTCTCACCACTGCCTTCGTTCCCTTGCATTCTCACTCTATTATCCAGGACTAAATAATTTTCTCCACAGTTCAGTCATTCCCATTCCCTTCCCTTGTCCTTCTATATATAACAAGTAAGTGAGAATATTCCATGTTTGTCTTTCTCAGGACCTATTTTATTTAAAATAATGGGCTCTCACTCTATTCAGTAGCAAACTACACTATTTAACCATAACCTAATTGAATGCATAATATTCTATTATAAATACATACATATATACCACAATAAGTCAATACATTTTAAACAGTTCAGATCATAGAATATGATTTAATCATATTTAATCATGAATAATCATTGCATTTAGGATTTGTTTATAAGGAAAAAGGCAAAAAATAAAGTTTATACTTAGCTCTGTTTGTTGATCACACCTAGGATTATAGGGACCATATGTGGTGCTGAGGGTCAAAATTAAATGGGTGGTATTAAAAAAAAACTGCTTTTCTTACTGTTCTCTCCATCCCTATCAGTGTTGGTTTTGAAAACAAATTGGTAGACCGGAGTTTAGGACAGACCGCAGTTTGATCCCCAGTTGTCCCATATGGTCCCCCAAGCCAGGAGCAATTTCTAAGAGCATAGCCAGGAGTAATCCCTTAGCATCACTGGGTGTGGCCCCAAAACAAAAAATCAATTGGTTTCTTTTTACTACTTCATCTTAATAACATGCTTTTTATGTTACATGATATTGGAGTCACTGTATTTATCCAAGGACCTCTCATTGATTTATGGATGTGGTACCTCGACTATGCTTAGAATTGACTATTTTGTCCTCCTTAAAATGGAATTAATAAATAGTTTAAAATTAAAAATAGTGAAGCCAGAAACCAAAAACCTCAAGCAGGTTCCCTCTTCACTCTCTTGAGATTTCTTAATCTAAATAAAAATAACTTCCAGAGTATTTTGGCCAACTCCTTCATATTTAGAAAGAAATGTTATTCAAATGGCCTAAAAATTACCTTTTTTAAATACTAATTGTAAAACAATGCCACAATTTCACCAGAAGTTACTATTGGTGATGTGGCAGAGACTTCAGAAGATCAGACATTTGTCATTCACCCCTGAACCTTGGATCCCATCTATGGAACCAGCAGGTTTTCTGCACCAGCACCAGGAATCGGACTTCTACTAGGGAAGGCCCTAATGCTGCTCTGTCACTAACTTGTTGCAGAGTGGGTTCTTATGACACCCTGATGACTTGTAATAGCAACAATTTAATTTCCGGTTTCCTTTCATTTCCACCTACTGGTGAGAAAAACCAGAAGATGCTCCATGTCACTCTGAATTCGACACAGGGTCTGTACAAAAACCAGGATCTCTAACTATAGAAACCTGACTGCAATAACAGTGATTGAGAACTTTTACTGGGATCACAAAGAAAGAATTTGGGGTTAGACGATGTAGTATGCTGCAGCCTGTAGTTGGTCTTATGGCAGGATGTTTCTTGAGTAGGGTCTTCCTGATTTTAAACCAAAGGTTTTTTTCTTTTTATTCCCCTCATCTTTTCTGTACTTATGAAAAAATGAAAACAAACAATAAAATAAAAATTAAAAAAAAAAGAAGTTAGTATTGATCTTGATCATTCCAGCATCCTCCAGAATGCCACGTCACTCAGTTTGTGAAACATGTTGTTCTAATTTCCCATTCCAATTTCAGGATCTTTGTTGCCAACTTTGAACTAAGAAAGTCACTGCTTGTATTCAAATGAAAAATAAAAGCAAATTCAATTGACATACCATGTTGAAGGCTGGATAATTCAGATGATAAAAGGGAGGAACCGATCGTTATTAAACTGTAATTTTGTCATTGCAAATAACTTAAACCTGTGTTAGAACAAAAATTAAGAGAGGCTCAGTGATAGTTCAGAAATATTTATACTGTATCTACATGTCCAAGGCAAAGAGAATAAGGGATAACCTGGTCTAATTTTAGCTACAGTCAATCAAAATGCTTCAATCACTGACTGATGGTGTAAATAAATAGTTTCCAGCCACAGAGTTTTCAATTCCCACGTATGGAGATATAGTATGGATTATACTATTCTGTAGAAAATTATTTATAGTAATTAAAATATAAATATCAGTGGCTGGAGAGATAGCCCAGCAGTGGGGCGTTTGCCTTGCAAGCGGCCGACACAATACCATTGGTGGTTTGAATAACGGCATCCCATTTGGTCCCCTGTGCCTGCCAGGAGTGATTTCTGAGCACAGAGCCAGTAGTAAACCCTGGGCGCTGCCTGGTATGACCCCAAAATAAAAATATATAAATATCAAATATGCAGAATTATACAAATAGTGTAATATATGTAAGCTTTTGATCATATGAAATATATTCCCAAATAAGAAATTTATAAGTTTAAACTGAATTCTTTAATTTTATTCATAAGTTAAATATATATCTTGTATAATACAGAGATGAATATACAATTATCTATAAATTCTATGTTATAAGAAGCTATTACTAATGGGTATTTAGCATATTTGTATAATTCTATTAGTGACACAATTACAAAACAGAACAGGTTTACTTATTTTGCACAGCTTGTGTCTTTTTCTTTTTTAGACCTATTCTCAGAATTACACCTTTCAAAATCTGTCTAACTTTAATACCAACAGTGAATTCTGCTTTATAACTAATGAGTCATGAGGGTTGAACTTCACATATTTTTGGATGATGCTATATTTTTTAATCCACTGTGAAATAAATCTGATTGAATGGCTTCATTACTTTGGGAACAAAATAATCAACTTCTGCTTTCTATATGTTCTCATACACAAAGCCTTTTGTTGTTTCTCCACTATTTTATACAACATTCCTTACAATAGCACATTACATTTTGAATAATAATAACGTATCTTGTAGAAGGGACTCCAAGAATGATTGATTTAATAAAAAAAATATGTAGTGCAGAGAAGTCTAGAAATAGCTCTTCCATACTGCTAGAGAAATAAAAAAAAAAAAAGGAGATTTGGCACACTATATCAGCCAACCAGTTTGCTTCAATTCTTCTCTCACTTCATATTCTAAATACTTCTTTTCTTTAATATTCAAAATGTTCTCAGTTTTTTTTACCCACAAAAGAGGAGAATTCCTGCCATCGTTAGT
The DNA here is from genome assembly GCF_024139225.1 of Suncus etruscus. Lineage (NCBI taxonomy): Eukaryota > Metazoa > Chordata > Mammalia > Eulipotyphla > Soricidae > Suncus > Suncus etruscus. Next base: position 42,084,770 of record NC_064857.1, read on the forward strand.
CCCAAATTCATTCTTAAGAGAATGTGATTTTAAGTTTTAAATTTTATGGTAATAGCTATCTTCTGTGAAATAGCTTTGCATCTTTCAAGTTCAGTATCTCTCTTGCCATTTGAAATTCTTATAACTCAATTCAAGTAAATTACAGGGAGCTGGTATGTATAACTTTACTTCATTATACATTTTAAAGAGAAAGTGAAAATAATTGAGCAAAGACTGTGCTATTCATTGATTTCATAGGATTTTAATCCCTACTTATAATGACCAGGTCCCTTACTTCTGAATCAGTGTTTTGTATGCTGCAAGAGTCATGAGAAGATTTCATACAAAAATCTACAAAGTTTAGACAATAAAAAGTTTTAGTATTTGTTCCTAGTTGTTTCTCAGTTTCTTTCAATTCATCATGAGAAAGAATTCCACTTTTTTCAGTCTTAAGAAAAGATTTGTAATCAGCTATGTTTGTTTAACTATCAACCTATAAAAGTTTTAAACATAGAGCAGTTTGCAAAAAATAAATTTGGAAAAATAAATACATAGTGAATAATTTAAACGTATTAACCAAAAAAAAAGAAAAAAAGAACACCATAGCTTAAACATAAATAAGTAGCTTTTTTTTTTTAAACATTTATACTCCAGATTGAATGGTACTTTCTGGGAAAAATATCTTCCTGACTTCTCTCTGCAAGTTGAAAATCTTTTTTTTTCCCCCCATAGGGGCAGTTAGATAAGAAGTTCTTCTCAAACTAGGCCTCTTTACACTGACTAGAGAGAATGCATAAGACAAGACTGTTGGAGAATTGAAGACAAAATCTTGGGGTAGTTCAAAACGTGTGAAGATTGTACAGTAGCATTACTAAAGTAATATAAGTCAGTGAGGTTCTAGGAAAAATTTGAATAGGAGTTCAAAATTAAAGAAGGGTGTTCTGTTTATGACTGAAACCCAACTATAATCATGCTTGTAATCATGGTGCTTAAATAAAGATTTTATATATAAAAAATTAAAATATATTTTACATTCTGAGAATCAGATCTCTAACCAGTTTTATTTATATATTTTTATAACTTAAAGGACTATAGAAATTAGCTTGATACTAGAATGGGTGTTCTTGAGCAACATCAAATCTCAGGCTGTCCTTCATTTCTAAAACTGTGGGCAAATTACTTAATCTTACATCACTCAGTTTTGTCATATCTAAAGTGAGAATAATAATAAACACACCTAACTCATAAATCTATTATGAAGATTAAATAATTTATACATACCAAGACTTCTATCAGTGCATGACATGTCAAAAATCCAACGTTATCTTTTGTTATTGAACAAGCAATAATAATGGTGCTTATTCTATAATGTGTGGAATTATAGTTTTCATGGGATCCTTAGGGTCAAACGCTGCATACAAAAATCATAACTGATCATTGTCATCAGTTCATCTAACACTCTACTTTAGTAGGTACTCCAGTACTTAATGTGTCGTTCCATACTAAATGATTTTCAGTCAATCACACATGATTGCACATCACTTTGAATCAATCTTAATGACAATTTTCATCCAATAGGAAGCAAATAGCAAGGTCAATTATAGCTGTTTGCTATTTCCTGATTGCATTTTCTTTGTATTTTAGAAGTAGTCATATTGTCATGATTATGCATAGCATAGATAAAACTATTGTAAACTAGAATAGAAATCATTAAATCTGAGAATAATGACCAACACCTGATCACCTGACCAATATTTAACACTTTAAACATCTCTGATGCTAAAGAGATAGTACAGTAGAGTGGGTGTTTACCTTGCATGCAACTGATCAGGGTTTGATTCAGAACCACAATTGATCCCAAGTCCCATCAGAAGTGATCCCAGAGTGCAGAGCCTGGAATATGTCTTGAGCACAGCCAGGTATGGCCCTCAAATTAAAAAAAAAATTTATGGACCAGAGCAATAGCACAGCGGTGTGGCATTTGCATTGCACACAGTCAACCCCATACTAACCCCAGCATCTCATATGGTCCCCAAAGCCTGCCTGGAGTGATTTCTGAGTGTAGAGTAACCCCTAAACACAATTGGGCATGACTTTCCCCAAAATAATAATAATTATTGTAATTATAATAATAATATTTTAAACTAGAATTAATTTCACTGAGAAAAATTCATTTAAGACTATTAAAATATTTCATGTTTCTCAGAGATTAATTTGTTATATAATTTTAGTACTGATTATAGAATTCTTTTAAATGATATACCACAGTTCATTGATCTGTCTGCCTGTTGAAAAACGTCTTTGTGGCTCCACATTCTGGCAATTATAAAAAAAACTTGCTATAATCATCAATGTCTAGATTTTTGTGTGGACATAGATTTTCAGCAATTTGAGTAAATATGTAAGAGTGTGCTTGCTAAATTTTATAAGACTGTTTTATAAGGCCCAAATATTACCGCGCAAAGTGATTTTTATAATATATTCCTATATCAGTGAAAATAGTTTATATTTTATCAGTATTTCTGGGTTTTGAATGTTCACCATTCAATTGTTATATATTGGCATTTAATACTGTTTCTTTTTAATTCAACATTCTCAATTTATAAAATTTAAAACTTAAATTGAACAGTTTATTGGTTTTAGATAAGGGATACTTTTGATGTTTTGACCATCTTTAGAACAGAGTAATTTGTTTTTTTATGATTTAGAATACCCAATCATTTAACAGATGTTTTCATAAAAATATTTTCTTGCAGTTATTGTAGCTTATCTTTTCAAAAAAAACCTGGAAAGTATTAAAAATTAAAATTTAGATAACCAAAAATATAAAAATAAAATAATTACAACATCAAGAGCACTTGTATAAATTTTAATAAGCTTATCTAGCACATATATGAATTGCATGAAGAAAGCAACATAAAAATTAATATATCAAAGACAGCAGTCTAGATATGGAACTATTTAAGAAATAACAGTTAAGAAAAGCAATTAAGCAATTTCTTAATGACAGTTTAGAAATAGCAATTAAAAAAAGAAGTGAAGGATATTTACCTGGTAGGGGAGATACCCAGGGTGAGGCTTACTACTGCACTCCATATGTGCTGACCCCTGCAATTTTTCCTAATGTGGGAAACTAAAGTGCATAATTTGTGGTAGTGGAGGAATGCATTTGTGCTCTCCTTATTTAAAAGAAAGTAAAAGAATCATAACTAAATAATTTAAATTGAAGATAAGAATTAAAATTAAATATACATATGACCATTGCATATATGAATATTTATATAACTATATTAATGTCATCTCAGGGTTTTTCAAAGAGTTAATGATTATTTATTATTAGAAATTGCAGTCTACATTTTTAATACCAATTACCAAATTAGTGTCATCTCACATGCGAAGTCCAATGTGTTGGTGATAGCTGGGTGTAGGAAATATTGAAAAGGATATGAATGAAAGGGAGCTATAATTAATTAATTTATGGACTTCGTGGGTGCAATGCCTAGTGCTCAATGATCAATTAGCTATACCCAAAATTGAAATAGCTTCTATATAAGTTAGGAATTTAATTATGAGGCCAGAGAGACAGCAAGCTGGCACGATATATCCTTTGCATGCAGCTGACCCAGATTCAATCCCAGTATTCCATATAATTCTTCAAGCACCACCTGGTATAATTCCTAAGTGTGGGACTAGGAATAAGCCCTGAGCATTACTTGGTGTGATGTAAGAATTTTAATTATGAAATATTCTGAGTTGATAGCAGAAAGGTTTAGTCTTTTGAAATAAATGATGATTTATGTCTTACTCTCTATTCTGCTTCATGTTTAACATGGAGAGATTGACCTAGTGTAGTTTCTACACTTATAAGAGCAATAGAGCAGATTGTTGACAAAAGCAAGCATGAGGGGCCGGGCGGTGGCGCTGGAGGTAAGGTGCCTGCCTTGCCTGTGCTAGCCTAGGACGGACCTCGGTTCGATCCCCCGGCGTCCCATATGGTCCCCCAAGAAGCCAGGAGCAACTTCTGAGCGCATAGCCAGGAGTAACCCCTGAGCGTCACAGGGTGTGGCCCAAAAACAAAAAAAAAAAAGAAAAAAAAAAAGAAAAAGAAAAAGCAAGCATGAGTATAGGTGGAACTTCCTTTTATAATGAATCAATAATAAAACAAAAATGCTTTTGTTAAAAGGCATGGAAGCTTTTTTTGTTGTTTGAGGGAAAGGGAAGTCCCAAGCATTGTTCAAGAAGCATAGTAGACCTTCCTAGTGGTTGCACCATGTAATGACAGGGATAGAATCGTCATTGGTTGTATGCAAGACAAGCACTTTATCCCCTGTGCTGTTTCTCCAATCCTAGATATGGAAGTCTTGTGTGTATGTTTTAAGATCTTCCAGGCCAAAAAGTCCTTACCTTAAAAAAGAAGATTAGGGGCCAGGAAGGTGGCGCTAGAGGTAAGGTGTCTGCCTCACAAGTGCTAGCCAAGGAACGGACCGCGGTTTGATCCCCCGGCGTCCCATATGGTCCCCCCAAGCCAGGGGCGATTTCTGAGCACATAGCCAGGAGTAACCCCTGAGCATCAAACGGGTGTGGCCCAAAAACCAAAAAAAAAAAAAGATTAAAAACAAGATATTCATTTCAGAATGGCTGTATAACTAACAATGAACATTCTTTCCAATTAAATCAGAATAAAGACACTTGCAAGGAACCAAATGGTGACAAGTAGATAAAATTCCATGGCAAATGTTTGACGCAGCGAATAAAAATAAGGTTTAGTGTTTATGTCCTTCAATTCAAAGTTAATATCTCAGCACAAGCTATTAATACTAACAGTCTCAATTCAAGAATTAGCTTTTCAGTATTCAAGTACAAAATCTGAGACTGACTGCTTTGTAATGATGAATATGTCTTATATGATCATATTATCTAAAACTTGATTTGAAACCAAACAGCAATCTTATAACAAATAATACTGAATACTTTCTTGGAAGAATTAAATGATAAAACTAGCTAATTGTTCCCACCCTTCCTTTTAACATGAACAGCTATCTAAATTTAGTAAATAAGTCAAATTTAAGAATATCCAAGCTTAACAAAATATGAGGGTAATTAAATCAACACCTCCCCTGCACATCAATTTTAAGAGAATATATTTTTCAAAGTCCTTGACAGTCAAAAACTATTTAGATTATTTATGACATTTCCAATGAGTTAGTAACGTTTTTTATTGCGTTAAATTTTGCATAATATAATTTGTCACTATTTCTTTATTAAGCTTGTTTATATTCATAGTTGTCCCACAACACTATATTTTTCTCTTGTCAGCTCAGAACTTCATTATGAAGGATGAGGTTTTATCGTTTCCTAGTGATACAAATGTCTACAGTGAATAAGTGTCATTATGCAGGAACAGGAATTTAGTTTTCCTCCATTAAACAGGCAGACTAATGACTCAACAAGTTTATAGCTTTCCACAAAATTTGATAGCTCAATGTAAGTTAGAACAAATGAGAGTAACAACAACATAGAGGATTATATGTATTTTGTGGTGAATTTTCTATCTTTTAAAAACTGCCAAAGATCTAGGTTAGTAATCAAACAAGATCAGGGACCCTTCTTGATCTTTTCTTTTGAGAAAAGGTAGTTTATTCCACTATCAGTTCAAAAGGTCACATATTTACCTCTTCAAATTCAAATCAGCCAGAGGATCTACAATCAAGTTGTAAGTACATCATACATACACAAAAAGTCCTCAACAGTTCAACTCCCACAAAATAAGGGAAATAATTGCTCAGGAAATAGTGAACGGAGAGTCCAATAGCAAACCATTTAAGTTTCCTTGTACCTAATTCAAAAACTCTTGCAAGAATTTTAGGCAAAAATGAGAAAAATTACTTAACTTGAAAAGGTACTATCTCTTGAATGCCTGGCATAAAATAGCCATTCAAGATTAGCTAGAGTCCATAGAAATTCATTCTCTCTCACTATTATTAATTAAATGCTGTTTATGTTTCTGATAAAAGAAAAGGATTAAAACATGTGGTTATAATGTACCCAAACATATATATATATATATATGTGTGTGTGTGTGTGTGTATTCAAGTTGAAGAGATTTAAAAGTCCACTCACTTTAAAGTCACTGGTCTTAATCTCTTAAATTTCATACTAATTGTAAAATCAGGGAAAATACAACAATGTTATCTATAGAAATATTATTTAAAATGAACACAGACACAGATATTAAATCAATAAATAAATGCTTATATAAAACTATTACAAACCAATAATCTAAGCCTCAATTTCAGGAACTTGACAAGGAAAATCAACTTAAGCTTAAAAGAAAGTAAATAATAATAGAGAAAATAACAATGAAATTGAGCACAGGAGATCAATAGAGAAAAATTGATGCAACCAAGAGCTGGCTGAAAATTAATCAGTAGGACATGGCTCAGACATGCATGAGTTCTTTCATAAAGCGGGGAGTGGACAGTCTACTACCATTATTGGAAAAAAAGTAGACATGTTTGATAAAAAATTACAATGAAGGGCCCGGAGAGATAGCACAGCGGCTTTTGCCTTGCAAGCAGCCGATCCAGGACCAAAGGTGGTTGGTTCGAATCCCGGTGTCCCATATGCTCCCCCCTGCCTGCCAGGAGCTATTTCTGAGCAGACAGCCAGGAGTATCCCCTGAGCACCGCCGGGTGTGCTCCAAAAACAAAACAAAACAAAACAAAACAAAAAAAAAAAAGAAAGAAAGAAAATTACAATGAAAATATATGTCAGAAAATGCACATGAAAATGTTTGACTTAGATTACTTAAGTAGTTACATATATGATTTTGAAGATGAGTCAACTCATCTGGAGTAAAACAACAAAAAACATTAATGAAATGACATTTGTATCCCACCCAGACACAGTTTGTTTACCACAAACATTGATATGATTAGAAGCCAGAAATATTTGCCTTCACCCCTACCATTTTCAATTTTCATTTTTTTGCACTAGATAGTTTAGGATTTAATAATTTAATGCTTTGCAATTAAGCCTAGAGAAAGTACAGAAAAAGAACAAGATTTAAAGAACTGAAATGGTGAGCATGTGAAGATTTGGGGAGAACAGTGTACCAGAAATGATCCTAGAAGTTCAGGACCCTTCCGATATCCATTTGAACCTTTCTGAATCATATCATTTTTATAGTAAATAAATAAAGATAATTTAGCAAATAAATATTTTGGTGTGGTCTGAACAGCATTCAAACAATTTAATTGAACATGAAGACTGGGTCATGGGAACTGAATTATAGGAACTTTGTTAGAAATATCATTGACACTGGATTTAGAGATTGGCATGTAAAATCTGCTTGGGGGTTGTCAGAATTTCAACTTGTTGGTCAGAAGAAACACTAAAAATCTACTTTTAGAAAGGGTTTCTGAAAGGAGTAGAGGACATTCTTAGAGGACTGTCATTAACTTTCAGATCCTGGTATTATTTTGAGATCCATAGTCTTAGAACTGATTAGAATTGTAATTTACCTCGTTAGGTTCTCAAATACTTATTGTTGGCTCATGGAAAAAATTCCCTACACATCTTGCAGATTAATATAAAAACTACTTTCACTTAAGGAATTAAAAATTTTCTCTAAATTATCAAACTTGGAAACATAATATTTGTTCATAATAAATTCTTATTATTTTTAATAAATAAAAACAATACAAAATTTCATGCAGACTAACCCTAATTTTTCTGATATCAATATCGTATGCTTGATTTTTGGTCATTTAGTCTGATTATAAATATCAGTTCTACAGATTAATTTTTAGCTCTGGGCTCAGCTCTGTTGATTTCTGTGTTCAATTTCATTGTTATCTTCTCTATTATCATTTGTTATCTTTTAAGCTTAACTTGATTTTTCCCTGTCAAATTCCTGAAATTGATGCTTAGCTTATTGATTTTTAGTTGTTTTTATGTAAGCATTCAAATATGGACATAATTATCTGTGTCTGTGTTCATTTTAAATACTATTTCTATAGATAACATTGTATTTTTACTTATTTACTTGGCTCTTGGCTATCCTTGCTCATTCCTTAAAAATTATTTCTGGTTGGGGCTGGAGCAGTGATGTAGCGGTAAAGCATTTGCCTTGCATATGGCTGACCTAGAACGGACCACAGTTTGATCCCCTGGCTTCCCATATGGTCCACAAAAAGTCCTGAGGGTCATCAGGTGTTGCCCCAAAACCAAAAAAATAATCACCAAAAAATATTAATCAAAAGACTATATGTGATGCCACGGATAGCGTGTAGATAATATACATGAAAGGCAAATGCACCACCCTTTATTTTCTACTTGGTCTTTATATTTTATTTTTATACACTTTAATAAGCTATATTTTTATTTTTAAGATGGAATATGCTCATAGTAATTATTAATGTATTTAGGAAAAATATCTTCCATGGGTAAATGTTTTGAACTGTGCATTTTTCTCTTATTATCTATATTTTTTTGCTTTTTTGCTTAAAAAAAAAGGTGCATACCAGAGAGTTTTCTGAATCTACTCCTTGCTCAGTATTTGGGACAGTGTTTGAGACTGAATCCAGCCTTTCCACGTGAAAGTGTAACTGACCTCTTTGAACTATCTCCCTGGTTCTGTTTTATTTTATTTAATTGAGTTTTTTTTAATATGTTTCTTGTCTCTTCATTTCTTAGTATTTAAGTTACAAACCTTTTAAAAATATGAGGAACAGGAATGTCTATAATTGGCACATTTAAATTAATTCAAGTCCAGACTCAAATAATATGATTTTATTTTATTTTATGTGTCATGTATGGTTCTTACCACATAAAAATCCTAATTTGTATTTTTATTCCTTATTACCCAATACATTTTGCCTATTATTGTTGTCTGAATTATATTAGATCAATTGTTAATAAGAAAAATATAACTTTACATTATATTTTACCTACCTTAACTCCTTGTATTATTCTTCATTCAGATCTTTATTATTTATCTTCTCATAGAAAAACTTAATTTAACATAGATCATTTCTTCAAGTACAAAGTACACAATAGACTCTTTAAGCTTTTGTTTCATCAGAGAAAGTAATTCTTTGATGCATTTAAAGAATAATTCCAGTTCATATGGAATATTACAAAATCTCCCCAACTCCTTGAAATTTTTATACAACACTTTTTACTTATTTTATTATTCATAAGAAGTTTAATGTAATTCCTAAGTTTTCTTTGTTGATAAGATTGTTCCCCCTTCTAATTTATTTTTATTATTTGTCTTTTGTTTGCTTGGGGTTTTGTGTAGTTTAAGGAAGACAAACTCTGAGAATTGGGGATATTTATTGTACTTATTCTGTTCTGTGTCTCCATGTCTTTAATATTCAAAGCTAATACACTATAATTTCAAGTACTTCTTTTTATTTATTTAAAGAAATTGCATCACGCAGTTGTCATAGTTAATCATAATACATTTATTTCCAGAAAACAAAGTTATTGAAAAAATATAAAATGGAAGAGAGGAAGGAAAGAAAAAAAGAAAGAAAGAAAGGAAAAAAGGAAGGAAGGAAGGAAGGAAGGAAGGAAGGAAGGAAGGAAGGAAGGAAGGAAGGAAGGAAGGAAGGAAGGAAGGAAGGAAGGAAAGAAAGAAAGAAAGAAAGAAAGAAAGAAAGAAAGAAAGAAAGAAAGAAAGAAAGAAAGAAAGAAAGAAAGAAAGAAAGAAAGAAAGAAAGAAAGAAAGAAAGAAAGAAAGAAAGAAAGAAAGAGAGAAAGAAAGAAAGAAAGAAAGAGAAAGAAAGAAAGAAGAAAGAAAGAAAGAAAGAAAGAAAGAAAGAAAGAAAGAAAGAAAGAAAGAAAGAAAGAAAGAAAGAAAGAAAGAAAGAAAGAAAGAAAGAAAAAGAAAGAAGGAAGGAAGGAAAAAAGAAGGAAAGAAAGAAGGAAAGGAAACAGTGCAAACTCATTTGTGCAAATTATTGTATCTCCAATAAAGCCATTAATGCAATGGCAGAAGTTTAGTAAGCTTTTGTTATTATATGCCTGTAAAATCACCTCATGATCATTTCTTCTCCCCATTTTTTGATGGGATTAGATGTTTTTTCTCTTTTAAAGTTCTTTCAGTGCCTTATATATTTTGGAGATTAGCCCCTTATCTGATGGTTATTGGGTGAATAGTTTCTCCCACTTAGTGGGTGGCTCTTCTATCCTGGGTGCTATTTTCTTTGAGGTGCAGAAGCTTCTCAGCTTAACATATTCCCATCTGTTAATCTCTGCTTTCACTTGTTTGGAGAGTGCAGTTTCCTCTTTGAAGATGCCTGTAGTCTCAATGTCCTGGAGTGTTTTGCCTACGTGTTGTTTTATATATCTTATGGTTTTGGGTCTGATATCGAGGTCTTTAATCCATTTGGATTTTACCTTCGTACATGATGTTAACTGGGGGTCTAAGTTCAATTTTTTGCAAGTGGCTAGCCAGTTGTGCCAACACCTCTTGTTGAAGAGAAGAAATGGACAGACACTTTGACAAAGAAGAAATACAAATGGCCAAAGGACACATGAAAAAATGCTCCTCGTCACTAATTATCAGGGAGATGCAAATCAAAACAACTATGAGGTACCACCTCGCACCACAGAGATTGGCACACATCACAAAGAATGAGAACAATCAGTGTTGGCGGGATGTGGAGAGAAAGGAACTCATCCACTGCTGTTGGGAATGCCTTCTAGTTCAACCTTTATGGAAAACAATTTGGAGATTCCTCCAAAAACTGGAAATCGAGCTCCCATATGATCCAGCTATACTACTCCTAGGAATATACCCTAGGAACACAAAAATACAATACAAAAACCCCTTCCTTACACTTATATTCATTGCAGCACTATTTACCATAAAAAGACTCTGGTATCACCCAAGATACCCTTCAACAGATGAATGGCTAAAAAACCTGTGGTACATATACACAGTGGAATATTATGCAGCTGTTGGGAGAGATGAAGTCATAAAATTTTTCTATACATGGATGTACGTGGAATCTATTATGCTGAGTGAAATAAGTCAGAGAGAGAGAGAGAGAGAGAGAGAGAAAGAAGCAGAATGGTCTCACTCATCTATGGGTTTTAAGAAAAATGAAAGACATTCTTTTTTTCTATTTTTTTTCTTTATTTAAAGACATTCTTGCAATAATAATTTTCAGACACAAAAGAGAGAAGGGCTGGAAGTTACAGCTTACCTCATGAAAATCACCACAAGCATGGATGAGTTTAGTTATAGAAATAGCTACATTTTGAACTACCGTAATAATGGGAATGTATGAGGGAAATAGCCTATTTAGAGTACAGGTGGGGGTTGGGTGGGGAGGAGGGAGATATGGGACATTGGTGATGGGAATTGCACTGGTCATGGGGGTGGTGTTCTTTACATGACTGAAACCCAAACACAATCATGTATGTAATCAAGGTGTTTAAATAAAATATATAAAATAAATCACTCCATGAATTGTATCTCCAACCCCAGGTGAAGGAGTTCAAATTAAGGTCGTGTATGTAATAATTTAGACTATCTAGAGTGAAACACTTAAAATCTGGCAGTCTTCTACCTTGTATCTCCAACCAGCTGCCTGACAGAACTGCCATTTTTATTGAGTATAGAGACAGTCCCAGGTGGGGCAGTAAGGACATAGATACCATATTTTCCAGTGTATAAGATAATTTTTTAACCCATGAAAAACTTCTTAAAAGTCGGGAGTAGTCTTATACACTGGTATACAGCATGCTGAAACTTACCTGAGATTCAGGGACTTGTGATCGCCCCCCCCCCTTACAACCACATCTCATTCAGCTGCCAGGCATCATCACTCAGTCCTCTGCTTGTCCTGATTCATCTTTTAGGGCACACAGAGGAGCTGAGTTACTAAGCGCAGCAACCCAGCTAGCTGTCGGGAGTCATCGATGCTATGCGGCTTTCCTGTGCTCAGTCCTCTGTTCAGTTTATATGGGACACAGAGGAGACGCTCTGTCTCCTTCTAGCTGTCCTATTAATCACTGCACCCCAGCCAGCTTCTCTTAGAGAAGTCTCCTCTCCCTGCTCTCATTGTAGATCACAATTAAAAAAATCACAGTCACTCACTAGAGACCAATGTAAAATTATTGTTGGAATTCCAAAGTCTAGCTTTATTAAACATATACTGTTAAGCTTTGAGGGTTCTACTCTTTTTCTCTTATGTTTTTTTTTAATTTCCATTCAGTATGTGTTAAAAGAGATGTACCTCTTATAGGGCAAATATAGCCCAAACCCTATATTCTAACAGGAAAAGTAGAGAGTCATCTGATCTGCCCTGTCATCTTATACTCTGGAAAATATGGTAGCTAAGGCTATTCTGAGCCTGTCCTGCCCAGGTTTACATATAAAAAAATCTTTATTTTGGGTGAAGCCGAGTTGTAAATAAACATTTTGGGTGAAGCCGAGCTGTAAATAAACATTTACCAAGAAACCAGGGATCTTTGTTTTAGGTAAATAATAAGTTGTAACCTAACATATACCCAGTGTGTTAATTAGGGCGTTCCTTTAGGGATGATAGCATCAAAAAAATGAAGTTGTGCAGAAAGTCAAAACTATTATACTACAAATGTTAGGGGATATATACTCAGATGCATAGCATCCTGAAAGAAGGCTTGGTTTGAGCATGGTGACTGTGTTTGTGGGTGTAGTTACAGATACCAAAGTTTCCTGGAAGAAGGAAGATATGTTGGGTAATAAAAAACATTGCTTTCTTCAAAAAAAACCCAGGTGATATCAGCCCATACCTGGCATACCTAAAATGTGATCAGATTGGTGTCCTTGAAGGGATTCCTACAGGATTAGTGATGAGGCAGGCCATTGGAAAGCCTTGATTCTGGGTGATGGAAACAGCAAATGTGGCTTCAGTGGGGTGAGGGGTTGGCCCACCCTCTCTTCCTGAAATGGCCCACTATGTGCTGCATGGGCTGGTGCACTCATAATCTTTCATGGCTTGATTTACATCTCTTTCGAGAAAAGAGTGAGGTTATGGGGCTGCCCAGGTACAAACATGGCGACTGATTTTCTTGAAATACAGTGTCCCTTCCTCTATTTCCCTTTCAGATATTCCATAATATGTATGTTATATTCTATCAACATATCCTCAAAATCACTATTATATTTCACAACTGCATCCAACATACTGATGAACCCATCAAAAACTATTTTAATTTGTCTTCTAACAGTCTTGCTTTATACAGTAATTCTTTTAATTATTTCCTAACATTGATATCATTTTGTTTTTATTACCCATCTATTCTTTCATGTTGATTTTACAATAAAATTCTTGACATTTTAGTGCTTTATGTAATTAATCAAAAAATATTGCATATGTTTCATTTTAATGTTAATGTTTCATTTTAATGTTATATGTTCCATTAAAACATAATTTTCTTTAAGTAGTTCTTGTGAAGTGGAACATTATCAACTAAGAAATAAGGTAAATTGCTCATGTGTTAAGATTTGTGTTAATCTAAGTACAAGCTGAATTGTTCGTAATATTTTCTATAGCTATAGCTATGGTGACAGAAAAATTAGTTTCCACCAGTGTAATGGGAACATTAATGATGGGAGTGTTGTACTGGTGAAGGAGGGTGTTCTTTTTGTGGCTGAGACCCAAATAAACCATGTTTTAATCAGGTGCTTAAATAAAGATAATATTTATAAAAAATAACCTGAAGCACAGTGAAAATGCAAGAGGTTTTGAAAAACATTTTTCCTGGTTGAGCTTTGTTGAGCTTCATTTCCACCTTCTTCTGTATTAGGTTGTCTTCTGGGCTGGAAAAAAAAGAATAAACAAGTTCTGAAATAAAAAGATTGCTTACTTGTTGAGAGACAATATCTCACAGTAAACAAAAAAAAAGACATATTTAAAATATGCAGAGTATGAAGAACTAAAGCAAAGCATTTGACAGTCTCCCCCTACGTACAATCCCCCCATATCTGTCCAATAATACTATGAAATTAGAAAGACCAGTGTCACCGAGGTAGTGCAAATTGTTCTTGGAAAACGATAGACTGTCTTTATGCATTGATAGTGGGTATGGCTCAATTATAAAATTATAGCATTGATATTATTATATAAAATAAAAATAATAAAATAAATTAATCAAGGATGTTATCTTCCCAAAACTGCAACTAAACAACTAACAATTGTTTTGTTTTATACACATCACTAGACTTTCCATGATGTTATTTAATGCTATTTTTCTTAAAGCAAAAATATGTCCAATCAACCTCTTGCTTACAAAAACAGGTTAGTATGATGTATAAAGTCCTACATTGTGAATATTAATCCTACTATCTGCGGTCAACCTGCTCCTTACCTCTCCAGCTTCTGTCCTGTTCATTTTCATCCCTTGCTGCTCACAAGTAAAAATATGATTACTACACCAAGATTGTTTTCTTTACACCTGCAATGATCTAACCCCAATACACAAATAGTGTACTCTCTCTTTGTCTCATATTTGAAATCTTTCTGATATTCATTTTATCCTCTATTTTTGTTTTATAAGAATTTATAAGCATATTATCAAGGCATTTACAACTTTGAAATATAACTGGTTTTGTAATTTTATAATAACTTATTCAACTACTTCTCTCTTTCAACCTTGCTTTATCATCTTTTTCTAAATATGAAACAGATTATTTTTCTTTAAATGCCAGAAATTGGTATTTAAAAGTGATTTGTTGAATGAATAAATGAGTTGACTAATTTAAATATAAAGCAAGCAAACACCATTTTCCTTCTTCTATCATGAAACACAGGGGAAATTGGCAATTCTTTAAAAGAATTATGTCTTTTAGATCAAAATTCTGCTTTGAAGATGCCTCCAATATCTTCTAAATTTGTTTCTCACTTAAGTGAAAAGTTAATTACTGATTTATCTAAGATTATAATAGCTAAAATCTGCAATCTTAACATGCATTAGGGAAAGTGACATATAGGTTTCTCTAGTCGTGGGTCACTTTGTCATAATTGGACTCTCTTAATAGAACCTATATTGAATTTTGTTGCTACCATTGTTTGCAACTAAAGGAATACAATTTTCAATGAGGATATATACTGTCAAATTTACAAAATCAAGAAAAAAAGCATTTACTAGCCATGAATTGGAGCACAGAAAATTCTACATATTAACATAAGCAAAATGAGGTTCCTGGCCTTAGGCATCAAATTCAATCATTTCATCTCTCCAAGTAGCTCTCTCTCTATTTTAATATCCCCACAGGCACACACTCACAAGGATAGAAATGATGGAAGTGATTCTGAATTTTAAATCCAAATCAAAGTCTAAATGGAGTACAGAATACAATATTCAGCACATCTGGCTTAGCATTCTAGCTTTTACATCTCAGAAAATGGAAAAATCTATTTAAAAATTATGATAAAATAGTGTTTACTTATTGAAGTTCCTAATATAACTTGACCTTTAATTCTTTGGCAACAAAATTAAATGTAGAAACTGATTAGTATACAATGAAATATAGCTATTATTTCAAATTTAATATTAAAATATGGTTTACTTAGACCTCTGTGCAAGTTAATCAACTGAATATTGTAAAAGAACCCTCATACGGTTAACTTAAGTAAAAAGATATATTAAATATATACACATAACCAAACAACTCATGATATATAAAAAGATAAAATTTATGCACCAGCAAATCAAACTTTAGTTAAATATTCACTGTTTATCTAAATTAACATGCCATTATATTATATAAGTTGAATTGAACATCAAAGAGAAATTAAAAACCCAAGCCTCATGTTAATTAGGTGATGTCTAGACTTATATCATAATAAAAATCAACTCACCTTCAAAATCACCAGTAGGTTAATCTAATTAACTCTGTTTATTAGCAAACTGCTCTATTTCTGAAAATTACTTAGTGGTTTCCCACAACATAGGAATAAGTATATTTATTATGCTCAGATTTAAAGCCATCTCATCATCTTAGTGCTTTAGCTTCTGCCTTTCTCATCTTCAGGGATTTTTGCATCTGAGGCTTAAATTAAAGATTGTTATCATATACAAAATAAAAAGAAAAAAGAGAGAAACAAATTTTATAAAACTTTGTAATAAATTAGTGAGGGATACATTAAAAATTTTCTCTACATGGCAAAAACCAGAGAAACATACCAATTAACTCATCAAAGCAGACCTGAAGAAAATTAATGTTTCTTTTGGAGTATATAGTTTTATACCTGGAGGGTTTTCATAGGGGCCTTTGCACTTACATAATAAGTACAACTATAGGGTATCAAAGTAGTCCTAGAGAGTAAATGCTGTCTTTTAATAAAATTCCTTAACTCATTAAGTAAAATATCTTAATATAAAGAATCTCAAAATGTGCTCGTAAATACTGCATATTTTGCTCTATAAATGCATAAGATGAACATAGTTTTAGATGCTCTCCTCCCCTACATTCAGGCTTCAGTTACATAAGACAAATATTTTTTGGGAAAAAATATGGTATGTTAATTTTTGTTACATTAGATGCACACAACTATTAACTATGACTTCATGCAAAGAAAACTTAGTACTAAAGAAAATTCACTCAAAGTTACTAATAGCTATGAAAAACTGACAAGTAAAATAAGCAACATATAAAAACAAGTGTGTAATTTTTTTTCCTGACCCACAATGACTATGTTATTGGCCAAATACTGTACTGAATTAATCATAGAGAGATCAGTTTATTCTCTAGTATAATCTAGATTTTATCTTCTTGTTTCATTTTATGAATCTCTAGAACCCTTAGATAAGTTAACTTATAACTATCTCCATCTAAAACTTTAATGATAATTTGACATTAAAATGGGGAATTTACTAAATGTTAGGATAAGAAGTCAATAAATGTGATCTCTTCTTATGAGTTTTCCAAGCAAGAGAGCCCACAGGGAATGATTTCAAAGGCATTCTTTGTAGATTGAATGGCACTGGGTAAACTATAAAGAAGTCAATTCAGTCAGTGAGATTGAGATTGACTTTATCTAAATTCTAGAATTACCAGTTGAGCCACTCCTTCGGTTCAGTTAACAAACTTGGCAAGGGGGGGGGGGGTGTCTCTCACTGAGTCTTACCCCCACCCTCTTCTGAGCTGAAATTGGGGGAGGAAGACAGAAATAAATGCCTTAGTCTAGTATAAATGAATAAAACAGTGCTGACTTCTCTGACATCTACAGATGTTTACAAGCTGCAAATCTTCCAAAGATGATGCTCTGGGGGAAATGGGGACTACTGCCTGCCTAGATCTTCCCCAAACATCAGAGTCCCTAGACAGTTACTGTGATATACAGCCATGGTGGTGCAATCCATACCAAAAGCTGAGCTTCTAACTGTTCTCACAGTTCTAGCAATTGTCATTAATAAATGCCTCCTAATTTGTTGTAAACTTGTAATTCAATCTCTTGAGATTCTAAATGATTTTCTTTTCTACTTTTAACCTCCTCAAAATCTGTGCCTCTGGGGGAGTCAGTTCTCACTGATTTTGGGGTACCTTTGTGTTCCTTTGTTTTTTAATAATATGCATGGTCCAGGTTAAAAATTCAGTTTCAATTTCTCTAGCCTTCTTTATTTTCTTTTTGATGGTATCTGGGGTTAAACCCAGGGTCTCATACATGCAAAACAAATGCTCTATTACTGAGCTAGACATTCTGTTCCCACAAATGTCTTTAACTTTTGAAGTTTAAAAGAATTATTTTGATTCATGTTCTTCATCTGTAAAGCATCGTTGAACTGTGTTGTTAATTATTTTTTTATTTTGTTGTGTTTAGGGACCACACCTAGTAGTGCTCAAGGCTTATTTGTGGCTCTGAATTCAGTGTGAGGCTGGGGTCCCTATGGGGTATCTAGGACAGAACCCAATTTATATGTGTGCAAAACAAGCATTCTGTCCAGTATGCTATCTCTTAGAACCAAATGTTTTTATTTTTAGAGTACATTAAAAACACTATTTAGATCTGATTTTGTGTTGTTTTAAAATTATCAGTTTTCCAATCTAGGTATGCAAGTTTCAGTGTCTAAATAGGACAAGTGATATATATATATATATATATATATATATATATATATATATATATATATGCATGCATATATATGACCTGTCATTATAAAATATAAAATAAAGTTTCTTCCCTTAAGAACCAAGGAATCAGGAATAAATTCACCTTTATTTTCTTTTTTTGTTGTTCGTTTGTTTGTTCTGGGGCCTACATCCAGCATTACTCAGGAGCCATCCCTCACTCAGTGTTTAGGAATTATTCCTTGATGGCTGGGGGACCATATAGCATATAGAGGACTAAACCTAGTTAGGCCGTGTGCAAGGCAAGTGCCCTACTCACTGTATTTTTGCTCTGGCCCATCTTCATTTTCCGTTGATGAACTAGTCTACCTTCTCTCAAAATAGTTACCCATTTAACATCAAAGGATAGCCAATCTAAATAATCAATGATGTACCAGAGGAGGAAGAAGCAAACTTTAGCTAAGAATTGAATAGAGAGTGTTTTCGGGGTAAAAAAAACAAACCAATATAAAGAGGAACTAATCATTCCTTTTTCTCAACAAAACTGCTCAAATTTTTATATATTTTATTTTATAGTGTTTATTTTTGTTTCCACATATCTGCAATTTTTTGGAAGTAATGTGCAAAAGTCCTTTGAAAAAATACAACACATGAGTAGGAAGGCTAGCATAGCAGAAGGGCAATTGTCTTGCACACAGCCAACCAAGGTGCAATTCCTGTCATATCACTTGGTCTCTTGAGTAAAGCTAGGAGTGATTTCTGAGCACCAG
Organism: Suncus etruscus; assembly: GCF_024139225.1. Lineage (NCBI taxonomy): Eukaryota > Metazoa > Chordata > Mammalia > Eulipotyphla > Soricidae > Suncus > Suncus etruscus. The sequence goes on from NC_064857.1 coordinate 42,103,592, forward strand.
GTGACCCCCTAGCATCTTTGGATGTAATCCAAAAAACAAAACAAAGAAGAAAAGGTAGTACAGATAATTTCAAACAATTATTATTTTAGTTTTGTGAATCTTAGACATAAGCTTTTCAATCTTATATGCTTTTCTATGTTGTTTCTCTAAGGGGATCTGTGAGAGTTCTATCTACTGAAACACTTAAACCCAGTTGGCAGGGGGGATCTCATTAGACAGAAAATTACAAATAAAATGCTTTAAAGAAAAGAATTAAGGTATATATCAGAAAATTTGATGGCAAACTGTAAAACAAGAAGTAAAAAAGAACTTTGGCTTAGAATACTTCAAGAAATATCTGGAAATTAAATGTTCATGATACTTATTTTTAAATATTTGTACCATAAATGTGTTACTATATTTTAAAAATAACTAACTTTATTTTGCTACAGTTTCAGCATAGCTGGCACTGATTTGTAATGTTTTATACATTCATTTAAAATATTTGCTTCTTATGAATATCAAGATCAGTCTAGTATTCCTTTTTTAGTATAACATAAAAATATTCAATAGTTCATATCCTATTCTGATGTTTTATAAATCATTCCTTTTGATTTCCTTGTGCCATAAGTCACCTTCACTAAAAAGTTGATATTTATTTGTACAATTTATTTGAGAATGCATATTTCCTAGCTTTTTAATTTTATTTTCTAAGTCTGTTATCAGCACAAAAAGTAATGATTCATTCAACTAATCCTTGAAAAATGAAGTGATTCAGCTAATAAGGATCCAAAAATACCTGAAACAAAGACAACGAGATAGTGTTGCTAATAGTTTTTATTTTCTACTTAATTATACATTTAGGGCTTGATATTTTAAGATTCTGTGCCTCAGTTCTCTGGCCTGCAAAATAAGTGTTGACTATATCTAAACCTAGTGCTTCCTGACAACAGAATTACCTGAGTGCTCTCTATCAAAACTCCTTCCTGGAATTCACCTGAGTGAAGCTGAGTTAAACAAGAGGGAATTTATTTGACAATGTATACTAAATCTTATCATGTCCATTTTACCGGCCTTAGTTTTGGATATGACCAAATCAGATCAAGTATGCTTAAATTATATATATTTTTATTTCATTGTGTTTATTTTTATTTCTACACATCTGCAATTCTTTGGAAGGAATGTAAAAAATTTCTTTGAAAAATACAACAAAAGTTTAGGAGAGCAAGCATATCAGAAGAGTGATTTCTTTGCACACAGCTGACCAGGATGCAATCCCTGTCATACCATATGTGGAATGAAGGTATAAATTGCCCTTATTCTCAGATATGCTACCATTATAAGAGTATGGGAATCTTACATTTATTATTAGATAAATGTGCATTTACTTCCTTTTGTAGCACAGAGCTAAGAAAACACGGGTTAATTTATAAATTTACAAGAAGAATCACGATGAAAGTTACTGCACTATTCTCCTGCCTAGGTGAGGTTCACAGCTAAATCAGAACAATCAACCTGAATCTAGATTCCAATTTAAGTATACTTAAAAGTTCACCAATATTGTCCTTTCCCATAGACCCGACTTTCAACTTTGTGACTGCTTCTCAAAATCACAGGCCATTCTGTACTCCAGAATTAAAACTAAATGGGATATTTTAAATTCTTTCTACTGCTAACACATTTCAGGGTACCAATTGCTATCAAGACATTATACAAGCTGTTCCCAGTTTAATGTCTATTTGTGCCAGACCATAAATTTCAAGGTCAGCTCAAAGTCAGGCAGCATTTTGCCAGAGAATGAGAGAATCTGTGAGTAAACTTCCTTGGCAGTTCTCTTCCAGTGGTATTTGTACATTCTTCTTACTGTATATGAAAACTGTATGTAAGGACTGTATATAAAAGCGAAGGATGTTCACAAATGTTACAGTTAGGAGAGCTCAGTCTCAAAGAGATCTGATCAGTTGTCCTAGTTTATACTATTATTTTAATATATACAAATGGGATTATGTTCCAGTATAAATGATTATTAAAATATTCATTACTCACAGGTAATATGTGAACTCAAAGTGCACCAACATCCCTTGAGCCCAACCACTGAAAGCAAAATCAAACTATGTCTCTACACAAATGTGACTGAAAACTAGTCCTATAGGATAATCACCATTAAGATCAATGCAATTTACTGCATGATCTATTTTGCTGATGTGATCAGTATTGATCATGATGACACACTAAATTAATTTATTGGCAATTTAGCTCTTAACTGTATGCACACACAACTGTCATTGACCAGCTGCTGCCAGTATGGATATTGAGTATTTCAGGAGTTGCAGTCACCATTTTAGACCACATGGGTAACATTTAGCTTAATAAAATGGCTGTGTTACTTTCTTTTTTAAGAGAAACTTGTGTGCTGAGATAATCTAACTGCTATATGTATTGAGAATAAAGTAAAAGAAGTCATTATGTTCTGAGAATGAATAAATAACCATAAGAATGGCAAAAAAATTCAAAAAAAAAAAAAAAGAAGAAAAAGAAGTGTTAAGCCTGAAGCAGTAAGAGAGGTAGTAAAAGGAGCAAGAGAAAAAGTCTATTAAAAAGTTTCTCCAGCAATTTGACATAAACCATCCAGTAGGAATAATCTGGCAGGGCCCCTGCTGCTGCAGATTCTCCTACCCCACACCCCAATACTTCAGGGGCTGTATATACCTCCTGGGGGGGCATTAAAAGGGGCAGGCACATATCTTTACCCTTAAAGGGACAGTGGCTCTCTTAGAGCTATCCAGGGGCCATAAGAGTCTCTATTTTCTTATATATCCTCCCATTTCCATTTAAAAAATTTGGGGAGAGGTAGGAATAATTAACAATATCCAAGTATTGTTCCAGACTGCAAATCAAGTTTCAGGTACAGCAGATTCAAAGGATTTTAGCAGACAATGTTATCTACCTGTGCAGAGCAGTCCGGAAGTTAATGGTCCTCTGCAGGTCAAAAGAGCCTGGTCCTTGAGCCAGGCAGCAAAAGGCAGCAGAAGCCAAAAGTCTGGTAAACAGTTTCTCCTGCAATTCGAAATAATTGACCATCCAGCAGGAGTAATCTGGCAGAGGCAGCAGTGGCAGAGTCTGTTAGCTCCCCCTAGCACTTCAGCCTGCGTTTTATACACCCTTGGTCATCAGCCCTCCACCGACAGTTACAAAGGGTAGACATCTGATAACTGATGTCTTTACAATTAATGGATGTAGCTGCTATGGCTGACCAGGTGTATAAGATTTTCTATTTCCTTATTATCTCCTCTCTTTACCATAGGAAAAAATTAGAGGTAGGTAGGAATAAACTACAGTATCCAAGTATTGCTCTATACTGCTGCTTTAGTTTCAGGTACAACAAATCCAAAAGATTTTAGAAGACAATGTAATCATCCTTCCAGGGAGTCAGGAAATCAATGGTCCTCTGCAGGTCAAAAAAGGCGGGTCTATGGGACCAGTGGTGCTAGTGGTCGGGCTTTTGCCTTGCACTTGCTAACCTAGGTGGTGGACTGGTTGCAAACAGCAATTCTTTTACTCCTAATATGGAAAGGGGTGGCATTCAATTGACAAAGGAATAGAAAAGAAAAAGAAACTTTATTTTGGAACAGTGAAAATAGCAACATGTTTTAGTAAGTGTAGAACAAAAGGAAAGGCTATTTAAATTTGAAATATCAAGAAACCATTTATTTTTTTTCTTTTATTTTATTTAAACAACTTTATTATGATTGTGTTTAGGTTTCAGTCATGTAAAGAGCATCACCCATCACCAGTGCAACATTTCCATCACCAAAGTCCCAAATCTCCCTCCTCCACACCCAACCCCCACCTGTACTCTAGACAGGCTTTCTATTTCCCTCATACATTCTCATTATTAGGATGTTCAAAACGTAGTTATTTCTCTAACTAAACTCATCCCTGTTTGTGGTAAGCTTCATGAGGTGAGCTGTAACTTCCAGCTCTTTTCTCTTTTGTGTCTGAAAATTATTATTGCAATAATGTCTTTCATTTTTCTTAAAACCCATAGATGAGTGAGATCATTCTGCGTCTTTCTCTCTCTTTCTGACTTATTTCACTCAGCATAATAGATTCCATGTACATCCATGTATAGGAAAATTTCATGACTTCATCTCTCCTGACAGCTGCATAATATTCCATTGTGTATATGTACCACTGTTTCTTTAGCCATTCATCTGTTGAAGGGTATCTTGGTTGTTTCCAGAGTCTTGCTATGGTAAATAGTACTGCAATGAATATAGGTTTAAGAAGGGATTTTTATATTGTATTTTTGTGTTCCTAGGGTATATTCCTAGGAGTGGTATAGCTGGGTTGTATGGGAACTCGATTTCCAGATTTTGGAGAAATATCCATATCACTTTCCATAAAGGTTGAACTAGATGGCATTCCCACCAGCAGTGGATAAAAGTTCCTTTCTCTCCACATCCTCGCCAACACTGCTTGTTCTCATTCTTTGTGATGTGTGCCAATCTCTGGGGTGTGAGGTGGTACCTCATAGTTGTTTTGATTTGCATCTCCCTGATGATTAGTGATGTGGAGCATTTTTTCATCTGTCTTTTGGCCATTTGTATTTCTTCTTTGTCAAAGTGTCTGTCCATTTCTTCTCCCCATTTTTTGATGGGATTAGATGTTTGTGTTTTTTTTTTTTTTTTGTAAATTTTTGTCAGTGCCTTGCATATTTTGGAGATTAGCCCCTTTTCAGATGGGGATTGGATGAATACTTTCACCCACTCAGTGGGGGGCTCTTGTATCCTGGGCGCTATTTCTTTTGAGGCGCAGAAGCTTCTCAGTTTAATGTATTCCCATCTGTTAATCTCTGCTTTCACTTACTGGAAGAGTGCAGTTTCGTCTTTGAAGATGCCTTTAGTCTCAATGTCCTGGAGTGTTTTACCTATGTGTTGTTCTATGTATCTTATAGTTTCGGGTCTGATGTCCAGGTGTTTCATCCATTTGGATTTAACCTTCATACATGATGTTTGCTGGGATCTACGTTAAATTTTTTGCAAGTGGCAATTTAGCCAGTTGTGCCAACACCATTTGTTGAAGAGGCTTTCTTTGCTCCATTTAGGATTTCTTGCTCCTTTATCAAAAATTAGGTGAATGTATATCTGGGGAACATTATCTGAGTATTCAAGCCTATTCCACTGATCTGAAGACCTATCTTTATTTCAATACCATGCTGTTTTAATAACTATTGCTTTGTAGTAAAGTTTAAAGTTCGGGAAAGTAATTCCTCCCATATTCTTTTTCCCAATGATTGCTTTAGCTGTTCTAGGGTGTTTATTGTTCCATATGAATTTCAAAAGTGCCTGATCCACTTCTTTGAAGAATGTCATGGCTATCTTTAGAGGGATAGCATTAAACCTGTATAATGCTTTGGGGAGTATTGCCATTTTAATGATGTTGATCCTGCCAATCTATGAGCAGGGTATGTGCTTCCATTTCCGCGTGTCCTCTCTTATTTCTTGGAGCAGAGTATTATAGTTTTCTTTGTATAGGTCCTTCACAGTTTTAGTCAAGTTAATTCCAAGATATTTGAGTTTGTGTGGCACTATTGTGAATGGGATTGTTTTCTTAATGTCCATTTCTTCCTTATTACTATTGGTGAATAGAAAGGCCATTGATTTTAGTGTGTTAATTTTGTAGCCTGCCACCTTGCTATATGAGTCTATAGTTTCGAGAAGCTTTTTTGTAGAGACTTTAGGGTTTTCTAGGTAGAGTATCATGTCATCTGCAAACAGCAAGAGTTTGACTTCTTCCTTTCCTATCTGGATTCCCTTGATATCTTTTTCTTGCCTAAACGCTATAGCAAGTACTTCCAGTGCTATGTTGAATAGGAGTGGTGAGAGAGGGCAGCCTTGTCTTGTGTCAGAATTTAGAGGAAAGGCTTTCAGTTTTTCTCCATTGAGGACAATATTTGCCTCTGGCTTGTGGTAGATGACCTTAACTATATTTAGAAAGGTTCCTTCCATTCCCATCTTGTTGAGAGTTTTTATCAAGAATGGGTGTTGGGACCTTATCAAATGCTTTCTCTGCGTCTATTGATATGATCATGTGATTTCTATTTTTCTTGTTGTTGATGTTTTGTATTATGTTAATAGATTTATGGACGTTAAACCAGCCTTGCATTCCTGGGATGAAACCTACTTGATCGTAGTAGATGAGCTTCTTAATGAGGCATTGAATCCTATTTGCCAGGATTTTGTGAGGATCTTTGCATCTGCATTCATCAGCAATATTGGTCTGTAATTTTCTTTTTTGGTAGCAACTCTGTCTGGTTTAGGTATCAAGGTGATGTTGGCTTCATAAAAGCTATTTGGAAGTGTTTCTGTTTTTTCAATTTCATGAAAGAGTCTTGCCAGGTTTGGTAGAAGTTCCTCTTTAAAGGTTTGAAAGAATTCATTAATAAATCCATCTGGGCTTGGACTTTTGTTTTTGGGCAGACATTTGATTACTGTCTTAATTTCCTCAATAGTGATGGGGGTGTTTAGATATGCTACATCCTCTTCATTCAACCATGGAATATTATAAGAGTCCAAAAATTCATCCATTTCTTCCAGTTTTTCATTTTTAGTGGCATAGAGTTTCTCAAAGTAGTTTCTGATTACCCTTTATATCTCTAACATATCAGTAGTGATCTCTCCTTTTTCATTCCTAATATGAGTTATCAAGTCTCTCTCTTTTTTTGTTAGTTTTGCCAGTGGTCTATTAATCTTGTTTATTTTTTCAAAGAACAAACTTCTGCTTTTGTTGATCTTTTGGATTGGTTTTCGGGTTTCCACTTCATTGATTTCTGCTCTCAGCTTTGTTATTTTCTTCTGTCTCCCTATTTTTGGGTCCTTTCGTTGAGTACTTTCTAATTTTCTGAGCTGCGTCATTAAGCTATTCAGGTATGCCCCTTCTTCTTTCCTAATGTGTGCTTGCAAAGCTATAAATTTTCTTCTCAATACCAGTTTTGCTGTGTCCCATAGATTCTGATAGTTTGTGTCTCCATTGTCATTTGTTTCTAGGAAGGTTTTGATTTCCTCTTTGATTTCATCTAGGACTCACTGGTTATTCAGTATTAGGCTGTTTAACCCCAGGTATTAAATTTTTTCTTCTGTCCATTTGTAGTTCACATATAATTTCAGGGCCTTGTGGTCAGCGAAGGTAGTCTGCAAAATTTCTATCCTTTTGATATTATGGAGGTATGTTTTATGTGCTAGCATGTAGTCTATTCTGGAGAATGTCCCAGGTACATTAGAGATGAATGTGTATCGATGCTTCTGGGGGTGAATTGTCCTGTATATATCTACTGGGCCTATTTTCAGGTCTAGTATATTCTTGTTGGGTTTCAGTCTGGTTGACCTATCAAGTGTTGACAATGCCGTGTTGAGGTCTCCCACAATTATTGTGCTGTTATTGGTATTATTTTTCAGATTTGTCAACAGTTGTATTAAATAATTTGCTGGCCCCTCATTCGGTGCATATATGTTTAGGAGAGTGATTTCTTCCTGCTGTACATATCTCTTGATTAATACAAAATGTCCATCTTTGTCCCTTACAACTTTCCTAAGTATAAAGTTTGCATCATCTGATATTAGTATGGCCACTCCAGCTTTTTTATGGGTGTTGTTCACTTGGATGATTTTCCTCCAGCCTTCTATTTTGAGTTTATGTTTGTTCTGACTATTCAGGTGCATTTCTTGTAGACAGCAGAAGGTTGGATTGAGTTTTTTGATTCATTTAGCCACTCTGTGTCTCTTAACTGGTACATTTAGTTCATTGACATTGAGAGAAATAATTGTCCTGGGAGTAGTGCCATCTTTATATTGAAGTTTGGTGTGTTTGTTGGTCAGTCTTGTCTTAAAGTAGGCCATTCAGTTTTTCTTTTAAGAATGGTTTTGTGGGGCTTGGAGAGATAGCACAGCGGAGTTTGCCTTGCAAGCAGCCGATCCAAAGGTGGTTGGTTCAAATCCCGGTGTCCCATATGGTCCCCCGTGCCTGCCAGGAGCTATTTATGAGCAGACAGCCAGGAGTTACCCCTGAGCACTGCCGGGTGTGGCCCAAAAACCAAGGGAAAAAAAAAAGAATGGTTATGTGTCTGTCAAGTTTCTGAGCTGTTGTTTGTCTGTGAAACCATGTATTGTTCCTTCAAACCTGAAAGTGAGTTTTGCTGAGTGCAGTATTTAGGCGAAGCATTTATTTCATTGAGTTTTGCCACTATGCCCTACCACTGCCTTCTGTCCTTGAGTGTCTCCGGTGACAGGTCTGCAGTAAATCTCAAGGATGTTCCCTTGAATGTAATTTCTCTTTTCGATCTTGCTGCTTTCAGAATTATGTCTCTATCTGTGGGATTCGTCATTGTGACTAGGATGTGTCTTGGGGTGTTTTTTCTGGGGTCTCTTTTAGTTGGTACTCTTCGGCATGCAGGATTTGATTGCATGTATTCATTATCTCTGATAGTTTCTCTTTAATGATGTTCTTGACCATTGATTCTTATTGAAGTTTTTCTTTCTAGGTCTCTGGGACTCCAATGATTCTTAAGATGTTTCTGTTGAGCTTATCTTAGACTTCTATTTTCATCTGTTCCCATTCTTTGAGTAATTTTTCCATTGTTTAATCATTTGCTTTAAGGCTTTTTTCCAATTTCTTCTGCTGTATGGAATTGTTATTCATCTCATCTTCCATTGTACTAATTCTATCCTCAGCTGTTGTTAACCTGTGGGAAAGCTCAACCATATTTTTCTTTAATTCTATACTGAGTTTTTCAGACCTGATATTTGAGCTGAAATTTCAGTTTTGAGTTTTCTGATTTCTATCTTCATATTCTCTTGATTCTTATTAGTGTTCTCCTATATACTTTCATTGAGTTCTTTAAACATCTTCCATATTGCAACTCTAAACTCCTTATCTGAGAGACTGACTAGTTGGTTGGTCATTTTCAAGTCATCAGAGTTGCCATCATCTTTCTCTATGTCTGGTGCTGGTCTGCATTGTTTCCCCATTGTCACACTTGTATTGTGGGTTTTTCTACGTTTTGTGGTTGTATTCATTGGCTAAATGATGTGCATGGCTGCGCGGAGCGGCTGTGCTCCTCTGGCTCCTCCCTTTCTGGGCATGTAAACTAACCTCCAGGGAAGGCTCCAGGGAAGGCGAGCCATCTGTTGACAAGCCACACACAGGATGAAATCAGGCCAAAAATGGAGCACAGCACAGAAGACAGGCAGATAGGGGTGCTAGCATCTGAGTTCCAGCCGAGTTCAGCGGTTTCCCCTCAAGAAAACATTTAGAACAAAAACTTATTTTAAAGTGATTTAAGTTTAGGGGGGTTTAAAAACCCATACAAAAATGTAAAACTTATAATTATCATTCTTCAAAAAGTAAAAACTGATCTTTTAAGAACTCGGATGATGAGATTTTCTGATCCATTTAGCCACTCTGTGTCTCTTAAGTGGTGCATTTAGTCCATTGACGTTGAGAGAAAGAATTGTCCTGGGATTTAACGCCATCTTTATTTCAAAATTTGGTGTGTCTTTTGGGTAGTCTTGTCTTAGATTAGGTCTTTCAGTTTTTCTCTTAAGACTGGTTTTGTGTCTGTGAAGTTTCTGAGCTGTTTTTTGTCTGTGAAACCATGTATTCTTCCATCAAACCAGAAAGTGAGTTTTGCTGGGTATAGTATTCTGGGTGAAGCATTCATTTCATTCAGTCTTGTCACAATATCCCACCACTGCTTTCTGGCATTGAGTGTTTCTGGTGACAGGTCTGCTGTAAATCTCAGGGAAGCTTGCTTGAACATGATTTCCCCTTTTGATCTTGCTGTTTTCAGAATTCTGTCTCTATCCGTGGGATTTGTCATTGTGACTAGGATGTGTCTTGGGGTGGTTTTTCTGGGGACTCTTTTGGTTGGTACTCTTCGGGCATGCAGGATTTGATCACATATATTCTTTAGCTCTGGAAGTTTCTCTTTAATGATGCTCTTGACCATTGATTCTTCCTGGAAATTTTCTTCCTGGGTCTCTGGGACTCCAATGATTCTTAAGTTGTTTCTGTTGATCTTATCATAGACTTCTATTTTCGTCTGTTCCCATTCTTTGACTAATTTTTCCATTGTCTGCTCATTTGCTTTAAGTTTTTTGTCCAATCTCTCCTGCTGTATGGAATTGTTATGTATCTCATCTTCCACAGCACCAAGTCTATTCTCAGCTTCTGATACCCTGTCCCAGAGCTTATCCATTTTGTCATTCACTTCGTTTACTGACTTTTTCAGTCCTGTTAGTTGGCATGTTATTTCAGTTTGGAGTTTTGTCATTTCTGCCTTCATATTTTCTTGGTTCTTATTAGTGTTCTGTTCAACTCGATCCATGGTTTCTTGGAGTCTGTTGAGCACCTTCCATATTGCTAGTCTAAAGTCCTTATCTGAGAGGTTGATTAGTTGTTCAGTCATTATCTGGTCCTCAGAATTGTCATCTTCATTCTCTATGTCTGATGCTGGCCTGCGTTGTTTCCCCATTGTCACACTTGTATTGTGGGTTTTTCTACGTGTTGTGGTGGTATTCATTGTCTATATGATGTAGGCAGCACACTCCTCTGGCTCCTCCCTTTCTGGATGGGCTGACTTGCCTCTAAGGGAGGGGAGTCCTCCGTGGATGAAGCCTCACACTGGGTCAAATCTTAGGCCTGAGCATGCAACAGAGAAGACAGTCCAGAGAGAAATGTTTGCTTCTGTGATATAGCGCCGTTCTTAGTGTGATGTTTCCTTCTTGTTGCAATGGAGTTCTTTCCTTAGAAAGAGTGCACAGCCGCGTAGCGAAGCGGAGCGTCCGTGCTCCTCTGAGCCTCTTTTTGCCCCACTCGCAAGAGTTTCACGCAAGAGGACAGTAGACAGACATAGACAGGTCACACTCACAGTCTTTCACAGTTGAGCCCCACTGGGCCAGTGTACTTTCACGGATTTTCCCCGCCTGGTGTCACACACAGGGAGCCAGCTCTTGCAAAGCTTAGCCGGTTTTCATGCTCTGAAGTCCCTCCCTGAAAATGGCGTCTGGGCGAGCGAGGTTTCTGGAGGCTCTTTTTGCCCCACTCGCAAGTGTTTCACGCAAGAGGACAGTAGACAGACATAGACAGGTCACACTCACAGTCTTTCACAGTTGAGCCCCACTGGGCCAGTGTACTTTCGCGGATTTTCCCCGCCTGGTGTCACACACAGGGAGCCAGCTCTTGCAAAGCTTAGCCGGTTTTCATGCTCTGAAGTCCCTCCCTGAAAATGGCGTCTGGGCGAGCGAGGTTTCTGGAGGCTCTTTTTGCCCCACTCGCAAGAGTTTCACGCAAGAGGACAGTAGACAGACATAGACAGGTCACACTCACAGTCTTTCACAGTTGAGCCCCACTGGGCCAGTGTACTTTCGCGGATTTTCCCCGCCTGGTGTCACACACAGGGAGCCGAGATTTTCTGACTATTCCCTGCTTACACAGGCATCATGAAGCTGCAAATTTCACTTTTTGATACCTACCTAATAGAGAATAGGAAGAATGACAATATTGAATTTTTATTGGGTCAAAAATATAAATTAATACATACTGTTATTAGTATGAAAATATAAATGCAGCTGAACTGCTTGAAAACACGAGGATCCTTCACATGCTTTCTTAAAGTGATGAAAAGGCTAAAAGCCTTTCTGAGTTTCAAGATGTTGACTTATGAAAAGACATAAAGGAACACAAAGTTTTATTTTGAAAATCTCCACTGTAGAAATGTAAGCACAGCCTTTCTCTTGAATAATTAGGTTGCTCTGTACCCAATCTTTTTCAATGTTCACCCAGATAGGTTAATTAATTGTTTTCTGAGCCCGTACATCTTCTTGAAAGGTCTTTGAGCAGCTCTATTCATTCTCCTAGAGGTAAATTTTGAAAATTTAAAGAAAATAATGTTAAGAATAGGAAATCAAGTGGAGTCACCTCATTTTCTGTTTTGTAATAATTTTAATAATTTACACAAGATGATTGGAAGTCAACTGAATATAGAGTCATGGTGGGCTCTGTACCAGAGAGGTTCTGATTTAAAAAATGTGTATTCTATGAATTATGGACTAGAAAAGTGGCTGGAGTAGGAATAATAAACTCAGCGTGCCATTGTTCATATAGAACTTGACCCCATAAATTCAGGGGCAAGGTAGGTACATAAGGCTGAATTGTGGCTATCTTCCCTTAGGGCCAATGCTTTTCAGCCATCTAGCACTCTTTTGGACATAGGAAGAAGGTAACCTAGTATCAGGAAGAGATGATGGAAACACCAGCCTCTGTATCAATAATTACTTTAAATTCTTTTCTGTGTATCTCTAGAGTTATTAGTGGATGAATTTATTTTTGTAAGATTATAGGTAAGACCACTAGGGTATTCACAGAGGCTGTTATAGGGTTAGTGCTACAAAAACCTCCAATTCTTGAGTAGCCAGGCATAACAAATGGCAGAAATAAGTGTTAGGCAAATGCTCTCCTTTTTAAAATGATCATAATGTTGGTACTGTGATTACGATTATTATCTCTTCCATGTAATCAGAATCTATTATTCCCACATGCACATTGATTCTTGTAATAGCTAGACTCCAATTCTCTTCCTAAGAGTAGGCCTAATATTTTAATTTGTAGGGACACTGAGTTGGTGTTATTATTATGGTGTCAAGGGATATCTATGGAAGCACTTTCTGTGGTGGCAGGTTGCAGGAAACTTATTGGCTGTAGGGCCTGCATGAATTGGGGTCCTGATTTTTATGGGGCTTGGGATTGACTCCCTTCCCAGTTTCCAGATACCTGTTGGTTGTTGGGGTAAATCTCTTGACCAATGATCTCCTCTGTTGCATTGTGGGCAAGGTCTAGGTGGGGATCTCCAAAGGGCAGGACAAGGGAGGGTCCTGCAATCCCTGTAATAATAGCTGAAATTTTCACTATTATAGTATCTATCCCCTGTTTGTGAGGTCTGGAGTTGTACTCTTCTCCAATTTCCCCAATGGAGTAACAATCTCCTGCCCAATGATTTCCCCTGTCACATTTTGGACAAGGTCCAGGTGGTGGACTTGAAACAAATGGTTTGGTAGGGCTATATATTCTATGCACAAATAACCTGGTCTTCTAGCCTGCCTTTGCACTGTACAGGCCTTAAGGGAATTTACATGTGCTTGATGTGAGATGGACCCTATGTTTAATTTTCCAGAGTCATTTGATGGCAAAGAAAACAAAAAATAATCCCTTTAATATTAGAGATCTTAAGTAGAATACCCAAATATTTGGTCTTTACTATCAAATATGCTTGAATGAAGCTTCAACCCTTCAACCCATGAAAAATTCCTAAAAGTTGGGAGTCATTTTATGTGCTGGTATGCGGCATGCTGAAACTTATTCCAGCTTCAGGGATGAGTGATCTGCCCCCCTCTTAATTTTAAGAAATAACTTACTTTTTAAGACTTTTAGGAAGTTTTTCAGAGTTTGAAGGGTCGTCTTATATGCCAGAAAATACTGCATTCATTTTGGGGATGGTGAGAGAGTTGGACCACTTTTTTATGTTTTAATAATTTTTATTGAAACCAATGTGAATTGCAAGTCTTTCACAGTTATATTTAAGGTACATAGTGACAGTGAATTAGGTCAACTCCCATTATCAGTGTTTACCTCCCTCTGCCATTTTTTTCAGCATATATCCACACTTAGCTCTCTGGTCTGCTAGTTTACCAGGTCCCATTTGTGTATAGTTTGTTGTAGTTTGGGTCTCTTTATTTTATTGTCGCTAACTTTTGGTTTAGGTCTGATCATTTTTTATTTCCACTAATTGGTCCTGAGACCACTTTGTTCCTTTTTTTTTTTTTTCTGAATTTGTAGGAAGCATTAGAAATATGAAGCCATACAAGATGATTCATGTTCTATGGTTCTGGTATAAAAAAAAAAAAGAAAAAGAAAAAGTAGGCAGGAATCTCTATTTAAATATAAACGTAAAAGAAAAAATAACAAGAAAAAAGATGGGCTAATGTGGCAAGTTATTTTGTTTGTTTTGTTTTGTTTTTGCATAGGCACAGTAATTGTTGGGTAAATTAGAAAGGAAATTTCCTTGGCCTAAGAGATATAGGGTGTCTCCACCCTTGAAGCATACTGTCATGAGAATGACTACAGGCTTCAGACAAGTTAGTTGTCAAACCCCAAGATCTTTCTTTATGGTGCCAGGAAATGTTTAGCTTAGTCATGGTTGTCAAAGTCAGTCCCTGTAATTAGAGATCTTGGTTGTTGCACAGATCCTAGGACAAAGTCTAGGATAGAGTCTTTCTTTGTGGTCCTATGAAAAGTTCTGCTGAGTGGCAGTTGTTGTGGCCAGTCTTCTGTAGGGATCTTGGCTTTTGCACAGATCCTAGGAACGAGTGGCTTCAAATTTCCTCTCACTTTTAGTTCATGAGGTAGGGCAACCTTCCCTTAGATCTATTTGTTGCTGTATCCTTTTCATCAGGATGTCATATAAACCTACCCTGGTCTAAGTTGGTGCTGGAGCAATATTAGAGATTTCAGGGTTCAGGATTAGACAGTCAATGTCTTATCACATGAGGTTTAAGTTGAGTGGGGGGGTACATTTTTAAATAATTTGGTGAATACAGTATTATTTTTATCATTATTTTTAGATATATATATATATATATTTCAACATGTCATCACCGCTAATAACATAAATAGCAGTAGATCTCTCAAAGACATGGAATAGAGCAAAAGACTTCCATTAAATATCCAAGAGTCCAGCATGGATTTAATCCACCACAGCCTTGACCCATGAAAAGATTATAGTTTAGATGAATGGGATCACAATTCTGATTTTCCTGAGAATCATTACTCATCACCTTTTCTGGGCATTAACTGTCAGGCCTGGAGCAATAAGAGAGGCAGCAAAAGGCAGCAGGAGCCAGGTGTCCAGTAAACAGTTTCTCCAGCAATTAGGCAGCAACCATTCAGCAGGAGCAATATGGCAGGGACAGAGGTGGCAGAGTCTCCTAGTCCCTCTGGGGCTTTATATACCCTCAGGCCAAAGGCCCTCCAGAGACAGTTACAAGGGGTGGGTATCTGGTAACTGACTTCTTTACCTTTAAAGGGATATAGAGGCTATGTCATAAGACTCTCTGTTTCCTTAAAATTAAGTACGTTTAGGGACTGGAGTGATAGCACAGTGGTAGTGTGTTTGTCTAGCATAAGGCTAACCCAGGACAGGCCTCAGTTCGATCCCAGGTATTTCATTTGTTCCCCAGAGCCTGTCAGGAGCGATTTCTAAGTGCAGAGCCAAAAGTAACCCCTGAGCGCCACCATGTGTGGCCCAACAAACAAACAAACAAACAAACAGTACCTTTATAAGTTATTAAAATTCCCAATAGCTTGCAAACCTTGACAGTTCTTTTTCAAATTTGTTTGTATCTATTTATTAATTAACTATTATCTATCAATTCAATAAAAGGATCTTAAAGTAGTTTCATTATTTCATGTGTATTTGGCAAATGATACCAGTTTAGAAAACTTTGGGCTGATTTTACTATATTTCCCTCCACAAAGAAACAGTCTATATGAGATTAAGTATGAGTTTTAGTATTGAAATTGTCCTAGAGCAGAGAAAACTTTAAAAAGCATTTCTTGACAGGACTGAATTTTTTGGTAGCAGGCAGGACAGAGGATGTGCTCAATTTTTACTCTTGGAGCAGATGAGGGGCTGTAAATTGAACGTAGAGACTCAGTTCTTTTATAGATGTCTTACTAAAATTGTATTAAACAACTAATTTTAACACTGTACATTACCACTTGCAATAACTTTTATTCATTGTTTTCCATAAAGTTTAAAGTGTTGTGTATCTTGTAAAATATAAACATCATTTTAAAAATTATGTGTTTAAATAATAACAAATTATCAAATTTGATGTCATAATAATATTCAATTTAAAGTTTAGGAATATAACACATATACCAGATTTTCTTGACTGTGTGTGTGTATATATATACATATATGTATATGTGTAAATGTGTGTGTGTCTAGGTGTATGTTATGTATATGTGTGTATTTTTTCTTTGTCAGTTTCTAGAAAGAGTTTGACAATTTTTCTGCCAAATTTTTCTTTGCAAAAGTTTAATCCCAAGAAATTCCTGCAAATGAAATTGCTGATATTGGCCACTGTTGCTATATTTTCCATATAATGTTGTTAAAATTCTAGTACTTGCTGCTTTACTTGTTAGTTTCTCCCAGAAAAAGCAGATTTTATTTCTATTTAGTTTCAGAAATATATTCACAACTTTTGGGAACAAATTTAAAGTGGTATGGTATATGTTTTTGGTTATGTGTAAATCAAAAGTCTCACTTTTAGATTTAATTTTAAGAATATATGACAGCTGCAGTTTAAATATACTGATTTATTTTTACTTTAGATTTTTTTGGTTTAGCAGTTCCTAAATATGAACACATATTCTAATTAGTTTTCAAATTTTGATTAAAATTCTCTAATAACTCTTGTCTTCCTGACATTTAACTTTGGAATAGAAATAAAAGTAGTAAAATTCCTATGTAGGAGGCAACTAAGAACACAACAGTGATGCTAATTTAACTAATACAAGTAATTATATGCTTTATTGTTATTATTATTGTTATTGTTTGAGCCTCTGTCTGTCACTTAGATGCCAATGGGGCTAAAGAATATTTATTATGAGGAGCCGGAGAGATAGCACAGTGGCGTTTGCCTTGCAAGCAGCCAACCCAGGACTTAAGGTGGTTGGTTCTAATCCCAGCGTCCCATATGGTCCCCTGTGCCTGCCAGGAGTTATTTCTGAGCGGACAGCCAGGAGTAATCCCTGAGCACCACCAGGTGTGGCCCAAAAAACAATAACAAAAAATATTTATTGTGGTTGAACAACAAAGATGTGTTTATTACCATAGATATTTGTTTGTCAAGATCCATAATTATGTTAAGGATCAAATATGAATACTTTTATTTAAAAATTAGATTTGTATGTTAATATCACAAAGATACAATATACTCTAAGTAATAGAGTATATTTATATATTATATGATATGTATATAATATATAAATATATACTCTAACTAATAGAGTATATTGGAGTAAAAAGTAAAAAGTAAATAAGTAGTTTATGTAAAACAGTTAAACTTTTAACTTTATGTTTTTATATGTACATATCATAATATTAAATTTTTTAAATTTCCATACATTCTGTACCACAAAATATGAAGAAAATACTTGTATAAATTATAATATACCATTTGTAACTTTGCAAATTATTATTTAAATGCCTCTCATTTTCTTTTTCAATGGAATGTAAAAAGAGAAAATAAAGTTATTGAATAGATGAAGCTACTAAGATCTTATAGATAGAACAATTGGTGTATCTTGAAGGAAACATTTGAATTTTTGTCTGAGGGAAAAAAAATTTAGTCACTGAACATTCATTGTTCTAGCCTTCAAGATACAAATGTTCACATGGACTGAAAAAATGTATAGACTCTACTTTTCCAGCATACAGTGTATCATTAAAAAAAGGCACTTCCTAAGGGAATATACCTAATATATTTGGAAGATAACATTCTCCAAGTTGGTGGAAGAAATGTCAATATCATAAACACTGTGAAGATGATACTGGAAAAGAGCCCAATAGTGCCACAGATGCCTTTATTTAGAAAAAGAATGGGGTGGGGGAGGGAAGTAGCATTACACTACATGAAATTCTAAAGAAAAGTGGCTTTAACAAAAGTATATAGAATATAAAACCATGTCTTAGTGAATAAAAGGCATGAAAGAATTAAAAAATCGGTTCTTAGTTTTCAATTATTTTTTCTTTGAAAATGAAACTATTTACTCAGTAGCACTATAAATTATTCAGGTTCCCTTTCTTTACTACAACCTTTCCTTTGTAACCTTTACATAAATACTCGGGGAAATACATAAAACAGTATACAAACAAACATGAATTACACACACAAACACACAGAATACAGAAACACATGCCTTTGATTTGCATATTGAATCTTATTTTGCCAAAGTTTTTGTGATGTTTATAGTATATTATCCATTATTACATTAATGTTAAATTATATTTAAGTTTAAATACCCTTATTTTAATAAATAACATATCAGTTAATGCCAAAGTATCTATCATTGCTTTCTGAAGATTTAAAATGTAAAGAACATCTTTGGCAAGTAAATAGATAGAGGAAGAATAGGTTGAATACCTGTAAAGATAAATAGATACAATTCAGAAATAATAAATTAAAATATTTGGGGGTCCAGATAAAAACAAAACTACAAAGTTTATATTTTATTCTTAAATATTATTATACTAATGAACAAAACTTTTCAAATTACAAATTATAAAATATCATACTTTATTTTTTGGTTTTGGAGCCACACCTGATGACGCTCAGGGGTTACTCCTGGCTATACACTCAGAAATTACTCTGGCTTGGGGGACCAGATGGGATGCCAGGGCAATTGAACCGTGGTCCGTCCTAGGTTAGCCGGGTGCAAGGCAAACAAATGCCTTACCGCTTGCACCACCGCTCCAGCCCCAAAATATCAATATATTTTATTTGTATAATATGTTGCCCAAAAACAGCATCTTAAAGTAAAAATAAATTAATTATCTCAAAATTTCTAAAAGGTTAGGAATATTGAAAAAGCTATATAGGTTCTCAGTTTTAGGGTATCTCACATAATGGCAATTGAGGCATTGGCTATGACTATAATCTCATCTGAAGACTCAATTAGAGAAGAAATCATAATTTCATAGTAAGATTCTTATCTTGTGTATTTTTGAACTGAGAACATTTTTGCTTGCTTGCTGCAGACTGGTGTCACCATAAGGTCCAGACCTTATGGTAATTTCAACATGGCAGCTTGCTTTAATTCAATCATGTAATCAATCCAAGAAAGCAATAAATAATCTAATCATAAATGTCACAGTCATTTAATAACACAACCATGGGAATGACATGACACTCTATTTTTTATACTCTATTACTCAAACACAAATCATTAGTTTTATCCCCAAATCAGGTGTGGTGTTATTTTACAAAATAGTGGTAATCATTGAGTACTATTTTTGAAAACTTTGTTCTGTACACTAATGTTATCAATGAGAAACTCTTGGTATATGCACAATCTTGTCTCTGATGATTTGCAAAAATTTCTACTCTTCTATGCCTTGATGCTATCTATATCTGTATTTATCTGGCCAAATATTAGTATATTGTTTAGTTATCTCTTTGGCAACAACAAAGAATAAAGTAAAAAGCCTGAGAGAGAAACTAAATTTTTTCACTGAGAATAAAAGCATGCTGGCATGTAACTGATTTCAAATCTTGGCACTGCATATGGTAGTCTGAGCACTACTAGGGAATTTTTTTTTCACACAGCCAGAAATAGTCTTTCATTTCAACTGGTATAACCTATCCTATTAAGTAAAACAGACAAAAAACAAACAAATAATTGTATAATGACTTAGAATAAACATTTTAAAATATCTCTTCACATAGCATTTTTTCTGGATTTTCTTTTCCCAAACCACTTCAGTCATCAAGTTATTAGTGATATGAATAGTCCTCAAAATGTTTCACTGATTCAAATGCAGTTAATTTTTACTTCCTAAAACTTGTCCTGAGTATTCTCAACACAATTGCTGTTCCTCTAAATATAAAAATCTAAGCATTAAACAAAAAAGAATGTGAGCCATTAGAAGAACAATTTTAATTTGTCTATTGTGAAATATATTTTCCAATGAAATAATGAGAGTTATGAATTCTAGGTGATCTCCATCTTCGGTTTCAGGAAGTGTGGCAAAATTTATAGTGCTGAATTAGTGTTTTTTGGTTTTGGATCCTTCAACCACCTGCAGCTGTGCCTCAGAACTTGCTTCTGGACTTTTGCTAGGTTTCACTCCTGGTGGTTCTCAGGTTGCCATAAAGTGAAGCCAAGAATAAAGCCAAAGTAGGTTGCATGCAAGGCAAGTGCCTAAACTTCTGTACTGTCTTTCAGGCTCTATTGCACTGTGTACTTTACATCAAGAATCGACTATTATACAGCAGCCTTTGCAAATTAAGCAGAGAACCACTCATGCCCACAGTGTAAGGAAGCAAGCAGAGCTCATTACAAGAAAATCTGTCATGAAAGGTATAACTTCTACTTGAGGGAAATCCTCAGAATACATTTTATAGGAAAGAGTGCTGCTGGTCATGCTTGGCAAGAAAAGGTACTGATCAGTCTCGATTCTATTAATTTTAGTCACCTTGCCAGGTTAACTGAATGTTAAGTTTCTATATTAAGAATTTCTATATTGGGGGAAAAAGAAAAAAATAATTTCTTTATTAAGAATATAGAATTTTTGGGCTGAGAGATAGCATAGAGGTAAGGCGTTTACCTTGCATGCAGAAGGACAGCAGTTCGAACCCCGGCATCCCATATGGTCCCCCAAGCCTAGCAAGAGTGATTTCTGAGTGTAGAGCCAGGAGTAACACCTAAGCGCTGCTGAATGTGACCCAAAACAAAACAAAACAAAAAACAAACAAACCAAAAATATAGAATTCTTATATTAAGATTCCCCAGAAAATTTTCCTTAACATATAAAATATCATTATGATATAGTGATATAAATGAAACTCTTAGAAGGAATAGTTTGGGGACTTGAGCAGTTAAACCAAGGGGCTCACTTAAGTTTCTGTCAAGCATTTGCAGACCCTGTGTTGCATTCCAGGATTCCAGGTGCTGATGATCCCCTGGTCAGTGTAGCTCGGATGCTCTCACATCCCCTATAGCCAACTAGTACTTTATCACTGTGTTTCAACATTGAATCATTTGACCTGCACATTCTGCAAAGTATCACAGAGAATGGCCTTGTACTTGACCAATGCTAGATAACTCCCACATCCTCAAAAATAAATATAAAAAGAACATAGTCTGTACATTATATTTGCAGTTTTGGGGGATTACTAATTATCAACTTGAAAATATACCCATTTCAATCTGCACAGTAATATTGAGAGGAGTTCAACATTACACATACAGAAGTTTATGCATGCAATTGAATCAGTTGCTAACATTTTTTAAATTTTCTATGCCTTTATATATGCTTCAGAAAATATTTTTAGTAAGCAGTGCTTTCCAGTTAATCCTTATTTTTTTAACAGTATTGTCATCACCCTAATTCAGATCTTTTATTCCTATCTAAATAACCTAAAGTTCAAATCAGAAGACGTTTCTTCAACTGCACACCATTCATTTAGACTTATTAAATTGAGCTAGGAAAAGACACTGGAAAGGTAGGAGTAGCCTCCTATATAAAAGGTGTGTGTGTATGTGTGTGTGTGTGTGTATGTGTGTGTTTGTGTGTGTGTGCACAATCTATTAATCTGCTTGAAGAAGGTTGATTTTCATGAGGTAACTGCATTTTATTTTGTGAAAAGGAGCCCATAGACTAAATAAGAATTTTGAGATTTTGTTTTTAGATCATATACTAGAGATTGTAGAAAGGTTATATTCAGATATTTGGATATGCTTGGGCCAGAGAGATAATTCAACAGGTTTACTGTTTTGCATTCAGGAGGCTTGGATTCAGACCCTGGCACTGCACGGTATCCATGTGTTGCAAGTCAGCCCCTGAAGAGGTTGACTGATGGAGGGATGGAGGATGAGATCTTTCCCCTCCAGCTTGGAGCATGTGTCTGCCGGCGATTCTGAGGTGAAACGGCAGGTAAACAGCTCGCAGTCAAGTTTTTATTAGCTTTATTCGGTGGACAAGACTGAAGTCCAACGTCTCAGCATCAGTTCCAACCAAAAGCCCCTTCACCTTCCACAGACCCTTGTTTTTATCCCCCAGAATCAGGTACCACCCAATGGTGGGATCAGATACCACCCAATGGTGGAAGCAGAATCAGATACCACCGTAGGGTGGGGGCAGAATGCCAGGTCACACCCTAGGGTAGGGCACAATCACCGATCAGGGTAGGGTCAGTAACATAATAACCCCATAAAATGTTTACATACACAACATCCATGTTCTGCCAGGATCAACCTCCAAGCATAGAACTAGGAGTGACCCTAAGCACTGCAGGATGTAGCACCAAAACTAAATGTAAAAATTTAAAGATACAACTTTCTTGCACACTGACGTACTTCCAGCTTTTATGCCCTGGTTTAATATCAACTGAGATTGTGTATTTTCAGATCAAGTGTCTGTATTTTATAATAGAACTTTCTTTTAGTTTTAATTATAAAATTATGTTTATAGCAAGTACTCAAATATTACATAAGTAAGCATGAATAGTCAAATCAATTTAACTAATGGTAACTAATAGAAAAATTTTAATCAATAAAATCCAAGCCTAAACTTTTTCAGGATTTTGTACTCATATATTGTAAAATATTGTTTTAAGTAATATTATTTTCATAAAAAATAATGTATTGCCTTTGCCTCTAGCTTACCAAGATAATTAAGCCATAAGATAATAAAATCATAGATTAATATTTAATCTTGAATTGTATATAAGATACAGTTGTATATGTTTTGAACATATCAACTATTTTCATTACATTTGAGCAACTGATATCTCATTTTTTAAATCTGGAGACCTAAATATTATAGTGTTCAAGTAAGCTATTATAATTCAAGCAACTCAATATTTCTACTTGGTATTAACTTTAAATACTGATCCCTGAGTCCAAAGTATTATCTAAGATGATAAAATACTTCAAATTTACAGAATAATTTTATGTCCAGAAATTATTTTTGCTTTGTGATGGCAATAAGTATACTAGATTGATTTCTATATTGTAATGTATACAAATATATTCATAGGAATTCAGAAAATAAAATGATTATTTTTTTGAAAAAGTTTGATGGTGCCATGGAATGAAGTACCATTTGTTCTAAATCTGTAGAGCTAGGTAGAATTTCCAGAAAAAGAAGTGGACAGAGAGAAAGATGGCATGACATAAAGGCAGAAGATGGCTTGTTATTGCTGTTCTTTTTTTGGGGGGTCATATCCTGAAGCACTCAGGGGTTACTTCTGGCTCTGGGGTCAGAAATAACCCTGGTAGGCTCAGGGGACCATATGGGATGTGGGGATTTAACCCGGGGAGCCACATGCAAGGCCTATGCCCTACTCGTGCTATTGTTCCTACCCCTGCTGTTCCTTTTGACATAAGGTAGAAACCAGTCTGTCAGTCTGGGTAGAAAATTAGTGGTGAATAGTGACAACAGGACAGTTTTCCAAAGACATAGTCTTCCAAACTGTTGTGTATAAACTCCACTGAGATGTCAGCATGGAACTGATAATTTCACATTGGAGAATCTTTATTAGTAATGTGATAATTTGTACATACTAATATGGTTTAGATGTGAGAATGCCAGAATAGAACCAGCCTGGGGATTTATATTTTATAAATAGAAGTACTTTGACTTCAAAAGAGGCACTTAATAAATATTTTATTCTTAAGTCTAGATAAAGTTAATAGTGTAATATATTTCAGGCACAGAAAGGGATATCCCCCAAAAGCAACAGAAGAGGAGAAATAAGTCCTAATTTTATTTTGTTTATTTTGTATTTTGGTCACACCCAGCAAAGTTCTAGGGTTACTACTGGCTATGGCTATGAGCTCAGAAATTACTCCTGCTGGCCTCAAAGACCATATGGGATGCCTGAGATCAAAATTGGATCAGCCACATACAAGGCAAATGTCTTACTATCATTCTGACCCTTATGTTCCAAATCATGTAAATTCGTGAACTGGAATGAAAGGCAATTGGTAAAGGTAATTGGTAATGTAATTGGTAAATACTTAACTATTTCTTGAATCTTTTGACAGCCATAAAATTTTGAAGTTTTACACCTTATAAGATATTTTTGGTTTATTTGGTTTTTTAATTTTTGGGTCATACCCGGCAGCTCTCAGGGATTATTTACTCTGATTCTGTGCTCTGAAATCTTTTCTTCAGGCACAGGAGACCATATGAGATGCCGGGATTCAAACCACCATCCGTCCTGGGTCAGTTTAGTGCAAGGCAAATGCCCTACCTCTATCTCTCTGGCCCCAGATATTTTTTAAAAAGCACACATCAAAGGAACACATGTTTTTCAAAAACAGGCAAAATGTCAAACTATATACTTCCTATGGTTTTTATAACTTGCAATTTTTAGTTTATAAAATGTAGTAGGTATATTTATTTTATTTTTGCAACTAGTCATCTTTATTTTACACAATATAAGCAATATCATAATTCTACCTTAGTTTTATTTTTTCATATCTTTTACCTCCATTCCTTTTTAGTGAAACCATTCCTCCAACCCAAAAGAAATTGCTCCAATAGAAATTTCTAAGAAGTTCTATTATAGAAAATAATTCTACTGCTTGAAATTGCTAAAACGGAATTTCACCCTGTCTTCTTGGCACTTCTTTAATTAGAATATACAATCTGTCCTCAATTGGAACCCAGTATTGTGAATACATTATTTTGCATGTGTTTTGCGTCATGATTTTTATTTTCCAAATATATATTATAATGTAATAATATATTATTATTTAATTATTATGTAATCAGAAATACTTACATTTATTCCCAAGTCAGGAAAAAACACCAAAGCTACAAATGTGTGTATTTATATGTATGTGTATAATATATGCCGCAAGTGATTAGACTAAAGACACTATTTTTGTGGCATATTTAGTTTAAAACTTAGATTATTTTAAATAAAATAATGGGTCATTATTAATCCATACCAACTGTCTCCACTTTGTTTACCTTCATAATTTTATCATAATTGATGTACATAGGTGTGCTTTCCTTTACAAAAATCTAGTGGTATACACAATAAAAAGGACAAAATAAAATGTTATTAAGAGCAAACAAATACTTTAGCAATTAGAATGTTGACTTCTTAATTTAGGTTTATTAATCACTTTATATGCTGCATAGTGAGAAAAGATATGCTGTTCTGAAGATGAATTTTATTACTTCATATACATTTGGATAAAGGACATGTTCATATTTGATTAGCTATATAAACAGTTTGAAATCTACTAGATAATTTGCAGTTATTTGCACTATTTCCTTCAGGCTTGCTATCTGGTGGAAGCATAAGCCAGTTACATCAGGCTAGAGCAATTAACTGGTAATTTGGAGCATTTAACTGGAAGATTGGCTTGTGGAGAGGTCTCTGAGCCAGGATGCTCACAGGAAATAGGTTCTGTATGTAATCTGGCTCAACAAAATGGTCATGAACCAGTTTCACAGCAAGACCGTATCAGAAGCCAATAAGCTTTTGTAAAAATGCTTGTTGGAAAAAATTTGGAGTGTAAACCATCTTTAAAACAATTAGCAAAATTAACTAGATAATTTTATTTTTATGTTAAGAAATGCTATCTTTAATATCCAAAAACAGACTGGGTAGGAGAATTTAAAAGGTCTATAAATTAATGAGTTATTATATACTATCACTTACTCTTTGTTTTTATTAATTTTGTTTTTGCCTTTTTTAAATATAGTTTTTATTTTAATCATAGTGGCTTACATATCATTGACAATAATATTTTAGGTACATATTAACATAAAATCAGGGGAATTCCCATTACCGAATTGTCCTCCCCCCACCTCCGTTCCTGTCCTACCTCCCATATCCTCTTCCCTCACCCTTAGGGCTGCTAGAATGAGTGGTCCCCTCTGTGCCTAGCTTACTACTTAGTGGTCCTACCCCTATTTGGTCTTGGTACCTCCCTTAATTCCCCCTCTTATTGGGAGGCGGGACTAGATAGTTCAAGTTATGTGGTTTTGTTTGAAGAAGAGAAAAGTAATAAACTGGGGTAAAAATCAAATACGCAGCAAATGGGCGGAGTCCTAATCTAGAGGCTCTCATCCTAGGTTTGAGAGACGAAGGAAAAAAAAGGTGAAACACCACAACAGTACATAAAGAAGTGTCAAACTGAGAACACACCCCATAAAGGCCAAAGTATCAGTAATAGTGCTTTGATTTTCTAGCCAGCTTTATTTGTTTGAGTCTGTCATCCCTATAGGAGCACACCAATTTTGATGTCACTATGTAGCTGAGTCAGTTAAAGTTTGGAAACAAATAAAATAGCTATGAACAGCTAACAATAAGAGCTTACCTTTCTGCCATTGTCTTAATGACTTCTCTGGTGATACGATTATTTTCACAAATTTGCTTTCCTCTGTACTACTTTTTCTTTACCTTCATTTTTTTTTAAATTTTCTTCAATTTTAAAAACTTTAGTCTCACTTATATAGAAACAATTATATATCTTAATGACCTCATTGGAAATAAAATATCTTTCACACACAAAAAAATATATCCAGTGAGCACTGCAAAAAGAAAGAAAGATAAGCGAGATAAAAAACGTGGCATAACACATAAAGGAAGAAAAGAAAAGAAGAAAATAAATAAATAAATAAATAAATGTAAATGAAGACAACAACTTAAATAACCACACCAAAACAAAGAAATTGACAAAAACTAGATAAATAAATAAAAAATTGTTTTGTGCTTTTTGCCTTTTATTTTTCTTTTTTTCTTCCCTCCTGCACATGCACAGTAAATATTAGGGTCATTTGAAAAAGAATTCCATTGGCCTAAGAGATACAGACAAAATCAGAAGACTTGTCACCCTTCGGTCTGTCCAAATGCCAAGATCGCGATTTACAGATAACTGGCTGACAGAACCATGACCGGACTGTATGTATCCTGGGACCAATAAAAAGCCCTAATCTAGGGTTTGAGCTACGACCTGCACAACAACCATGATCTCTAGTTCTAGAGGTCTGTCTGAGACGATTGCAACGGAATGGGTCTTCCGGAAACATAATGAAAAACGCTATCCCAGGCCCCATCCTAGGATCAGCGCTAAGACCAAGGCCACCAACCACAGAAGACGGATTACAATGACACTGAGGGAACAGAACTTCTAGAACCACAAAGAAAAACCATCATAAGTTTCATTCCTTGACCTGTGCAGATACCGAGATCTCTCGATACAGAGGTCTGATTTAATCACCCAGGATGGAGCAGAAGTCTTCCATATACCACAAAAGCACCAAGGGGAGAGTAAATTAACCTAAAAGGAGTCTATAGTTAATCCCATGACAATATACTTCAAGGGTGGAGAAACCCTGTATCTCTTGGGCCAAGGGAATTGTTATGCTTTTTGGGCCGCACCCAGTGATGCTCAGGGATTACTCCTGTCTATGTGCTCAGAAATTGCTCCTGACTGGGGGGACTATATAGGATGCCGGGGGATCCAAGCCATAGTCAATGGCAATAGAATCAAGAGACCCAAATTATAACAAGCTAACACAAAATGGACCAGTTACACTGGTAGTTCAGGGGGCTAAGGGTGGATGGAGGTATGGGAGGCGTGCTGGGAACTTTGGTGGAGGGAAGTCAACAATGGTGGTAGGAATGGCCCTAATTCATTGTCACTATAGGCCTGAAATACAACTGTGAAAGACTTGTAATTAATTAAATTTAAATTTAAATTAAAATTTAAATGTAGAGGCCTGAGAGATAGCATGAAGGTAGGGCATTTGCCTTGCATACAGAATGGTGATGGTTCGAATCCCTGCAGTCCATATGGTCCCCTGAGACTGCCAGGAGCGATTTCTGAGCATAGAGCAAGAATTAACCCCTGAATGCTGCCAGGTGTGACCAAAAACACCAAAAATAAATAAATAAATAAATAAATAAATTTTAAATGTAAATAATGGGGCTAGAACCATAGAAATAAAAGGAGAAAACAACAAATTAGCTGGTTCAAAAGAGCACAAAATTAAAGTTTTGATACAGATAACCTTTATTTAAAAAATATTTCTCATTTATCCATTTATAACAATTCCACTATTCCAGGTAATTATGAAAAAATAGTTCTATAAGGACATAGTTGGGTAGTCATGAGTTGATAAGTATTCTAAGATTAGGGCTGAGCGGTGGTGCTAGAGGTAAGGTGCCTGCCTTGCCTGCGCATGCCTTGGTCGGATCGCGGTTCATCCCCCGGCGTCCCATAGGGTTCCCCAAGCCAGGAGCAACTTCTGAGCGCATAGCTAGGATTAACCCCTGAGCGTTACCGGGTGTGGCCCCAAAACAAAAACAAACAAAAAAAAAGTATTCTAAGATTAGAATAGTAGTCAGATACTAAGAAATATATTTTCATGGAATTTAAATGCATTCACAGAGCATTAAGCTTCCTTGATTTTGCTGAGTTATTAAATCAGATAATTAATATGCATCCTATATAGCTTTGATTAAACATTGAGAATTGGAGATAAACTTTACTATATTCCCTTCAGTTTTGAAATGGCATATATTTTAATATTATAAATTCACTAATTATAATAAAAATAGTTATAAGGTCATTGTACTCGAAATATATTTCAAATGTATTGTCTTCTGAAATATGTGCCATTCCATTATGTAAAAATATTTATATTCCTGATATTAAAAACGCTTTTATGTAATTCATTGTTAGAAAAGTTATGTGTCATTTCAGGGGTATATGTCTCCTATAATAATACATTTACATATTTGATTTTGCATTATTTTTACATTTGACTTCTATAGTACAAAAATTTAAGTTTGATTAGAACTTATCAAACCTGAAGTCTATCATAGGGTTTTCTGTGGACTCATTAGCTGCTTTTTCAAAGAAAGGAAGTATATTTCTAATCTCACATGGATTCAATTTTTTTATTTACAAAATGAAAATAATAGCTACTAGCAACAACTAAGATCTAAATGGCACAGCAAAATAATATATTTATGATAATAAAAAACATGGTGATTGCATAGAGTAATACTGTAAAGAGCTCTTCTTATTCCTTAACTCACTCCATATTTAAAATGACCCTATGATTTAAATACAATAATTTTATTTGAAATTATGGAAATATAAAGAGGGCTAACTGAATAAAATAATTAAACACACTATAGTTACATTGAACTGATATGAATATTACTGATTTTAATCACTTAACTACATCTAGACTTTGTTCTAACTGTGCTGATGAGATAAGGGGAATATAATGAATATACTTATAAGGGCCCAGGAAATGGTTCAGGGCAAAAAGTACCTGCTTTGCAAGTGTGAGACTGTGAGTTTAATTTTTCAAATGAATGCATGCATTCACCTAGCTCAATTACAGCAGCTAGACTTTTGAGAACTTTTGGCCTGCAGTTGTGTGATCAGCAAACTATAAGTGAGGTAGATGTATTGTGTGTGATACAACAACTAAGTGCGTGACTTCCACTGAATACCACAATTAAATGCACTAGCTCCACAGCCAACTATCTACAATTTCTAAACCCCATGTCATCATTTAAACGACATAAATGGAAAAAGAATGAGATTAAGTCCTTCAGAAATCAATCACCTAATTACATGATATAATAGGCAAATTTAAAACACACAAACACACACACACATACACACACACAACAGAGGAGGCAGAGAGACAAAACAAAGGGTTATGTATTTGTCTTGTATGCTGCTGACCCAAGTTCAATTCCAGCACCCTATATGGTTCCTGATTCTACCATTTGTGATCCCTAAGGACAGAGCCAGGAGTAAGTCCTGAGAATCATTGGACCATACCCTCCAAACGAAAGAACATAATACAGGAACTCAGCAGCAAAATAACAGAAGTTGAGGCTCAAATTAGTGTGAATGAAGATAAAACATATGAACTATAAAAAAAAGACCAGAAAGGGAAAAGTATCAAGAAAAGTTAGGAAAACAGCATTTCAGAAAGTTTAAAAAGAAATCACATTTGCATTGAAGAGGTAAAGCATCAAGTTAATTAACACCTGTATTGAATCATCTATTAATGGTAATTTAGTTTTTTTTAGCAACAGTATGAGTGTAATGTTGGTTTCATGGAAACCATGCAAAATAATTCTGCTTCTTTGATTTTGGAAGTTTTTGAGAAGGAAAGGTTAGTCCTTCAAGAATATTGCAAAGGAATCCACTAGTGAATCTAATGAGATTTTGCCTTTTATTTAGGGGGAAACGTTTGATTATACTTATATATCTGAGCTAATCATTGGCATATTGAGGTTTTCTAACTTTCCCTGATTCAGTCAATCTTGGGAAATGGTAGGATACTAGAAATTTATCCAATATTTTTATAAATTTATGAATATAGTGGCATAAATTGTTTATAGCTTTGTAAAAAGGCTTTTTATTCTTTGGTGTATTTTATAACTTGTGCCCTTTGATAATTTGATTAATTTTCTCTATTCTTCATGAAGAAATAGCTATTGGTTTTATTATTCTTTAAAGTGTCTTGACTTCTATATAGTTGCTTTTTATGCTCATAGTATTTTTGCCCTCCTACCAACTTTGGGATTCCTTCATTATATCTTCTCTAGTTTTTGAAATATATGTCTAAGTTATTTAAGCCTTTTGTTACTTCTCGATGAATGCTTGTATTAATATTAAATTCCATCTTCACAACTTTTGCTATGTCTTCTATGTTTTGTTACTTGTGTCTTTACTCTCAATTTTTTTTTAGGAATATCTCTCTTTTTCTTGAATTTCCTCTTTGATCTAATGGTTTTTACCAGTATGTTTGTTGTTTAGTTTCCAACTGTTGAGTACTTTTCAGTTTTAGATCATTGATTTGTCTCTACCTTTAAATAATTGTAGTATTCACAGAGACTTGATATGATTTTTATCTTTTTATTTTATGGACTTTTGTTTTGTGTCCAGCATGTGGCCTATCCTAGGGAATGTCTATGTGCACAAAAGAATACACAAATAAGGTGGGGTGTCATGAAGGATTTTACACATATCTATTAAGCCCAATTTTTCTATTTCTCACAGTAGGTTAACATTTCCTTATTGATTTTTATCTTTTTTTATATCCACCAGTGAGAGGGGATATTAAAGTCTCTTACAATTATTGTGATGCTGTTTGTATTTTTTAAAGACTGTTAGCAATAGCTTATATATTTGATGCTTCCTTGTTTGGTGCATGTTTGTAAATGAATGTTGTCTTCCTGATGGATAAATCCCTTTTTCCTAATAACATGCTCATCTCTTTCTCTTATATTTTTTTAGTTTGAAGTCTATTTTTTCTGATACTATATGGACTTCTATGACATTTTAAGGCTACTGTTTTCCTATATGATTGTTGTCAAGCATTTTACTTTGAGCCTGTATTTATCATGACAGTTCAATTATGTCTCACAAACAGCAAAAATGCTGAATCCAGTTTTCTGATACATTTACCTTTTAAATGGGGAGTTCAGTCCATTGATATCAAGTAAAATTATAGATATAAAAGAATTTATTGCTACTTCTATATAAATTCTGTATATTAGTCAAGTTAGTGTTGTTTCTTTAGCCATCTTTTATTGTATACACCTAAAATTTGATATCTGTCTTTTATGTAGTAGTCAGGATCCATTCACTCCTTCATGTTTATGTCTTCTAAGTGTTTTTGTCTTGACAATACCATGCAATTTACCTCTGAAGTTCTAAGTTTATATTCTCTCTAAACTTCAAAGCAAGTGAGCCTCAAATCCATTACATGAGACCTGTTATTACTTGCCTGAATTTTGTGTTTTAGGTATCTTACTTTGTGCAAGAAAAGTGTCTTTGCCTCTTACCACAGTTTAGTGCCTCTTGTAGAGGTAGTTTAGTAATCATGAACTTTAGCAAATCTAAAGTTTTGTGTTGTCTTTTAATTTGAATGATTACCTTGCTAAATGACATATTATTGTTTGGTTGTCTTTTTCATTCAATCTATTAGCTATATCATACCATTTCCTTCTAGCTTACAAGGTCTCATTTAATAGAACTGCTTTGAGTCATAATGCAGTTTTTATAAGGTAATTTTTATTTTTAAAGATTATAACATCATTAATTATAAGGATAAGTCAGAGATGATAGGAAGACTTTCCATATTAAAGAAGCCCAGGTTCAGAGTAGAACATATACCCTATTTCTTTCCTTCCATCCTATCACTCTACATTTCTTCTCATAAAAACTGTTTTATTTCACAATAAAAATGAATTTTTAGACAGATGCAAATTTCAGAATCTGGAATTTTTTTCACATAATTCCAGATAGAAATCCTATCCCTAATATATATTTCTGTTTCCTATTTTTCTATTTTATTAATAAAGTGAAAGAGACTAAGACTTGGTTTCAACTCTAAGGCACAGTTAGACATATAATTATAGTAACCATAACTGCCTAGATAATTTTTTCATGTCACTAAAGTAAAGGGGGAAAATCTAGCATTTGCATTTGCTGAGATTATGTGGTATCAGGATTATAAAATGACTCAAAAATATCTATAGGCACCGAAGGGATAGCACAGCAGCAGGGCATTTGTCTTGCATGTGGCCCACACAGGATAGACACCTGTTTGATACCAGCATCCCATATGGTCTCCCAAGCTTGCCAAGTGCGATTTCTGAGTACAGATCCAGGATAACCCCTGGATTCCTGGCCCAAAAACCAAAGAAAATCTATCTATAACTGAACATGTAAGATACTCAAAATGTAGTAGTTGATTAATTACAGAAAGGAGAAATGTAAATATGTATATAAACATATGAGTAAAAGCAGGTACAATCATCAAAATAAATGAACAGTGCTAGTTTCTCATTTCTCTGATCCAGTTTCAAAAATTAAAAAAAAATCTATATCGAGTATTTTAATTTTATTCCAAAACATGTATTTTACAGATTGAGAAATGGTTCATTTGACAACATGATGCATGAAGACTAATTAGAATATAGTATTGTAACAAATTTACTTTCTACAAATCTTTGATTTTGTGACTTTCAGTGTTAGAATTTGAAGTATTAGTCTCCTCTTCAAGAGATGGTTTGCAATTATGAGACTTCTATGGTGCCTACCCACGAGTACACAGACAATTACATTTCCCCTCCTCTTATCATGGCAGTTCACTTTTTCTCTTCTCTGACCTTATATCTTTCTTCAACACAGCATCTTTTGTATCTTTTGTACTTTCACATTTTTATGATTCAACACAATGCTGGCTTATTCTGTCAAGTCTTTTTGCTCCAAGCTCTATGGTCTTGAATTTTTGTAATAGAAGGTAAATGTGAAGTTCTTTTATTAAAAGTAATCTTTATTTTTTCAAAGGAATCTTTGAAAATGGCTGATTTGTTATGAATGTTCAAGGAAGATTTAAACTCCGGAAAGTTGCTGTAATGCTATTCTAGCAGAGGCTATTGCATTTCTGCAGTGTAAGTCACACAAAACAGGAATTTTTAGGTTGTTACAGAAATAATAAAATAGTAGCAGGTGTGACAACTGATATAGATTGAAAAGAGTGTACAATTTAGTAAACTGTACAGAAACAAAGCAAAATTGAAATGATTTGATAATCTATAATTCACTAAAAGTCAGATCACTTTGTGGTTTAAGTTTTAGTTGCAGAGTAAAATCTGCAAACACTGAAATATTTATTTTAACTCTAATTCCCCTCTCTTTCTCTCTCTCTCTCGCTCATTCTCTCTCTCACACACACACACACATTACCTATACATAGTCTTGCCAAACAGGAAAGAAAAATGTGGAAAACAAATTCAGGAAGCCATGTTTTATTCGTTCTAGCAATATCATCTATAATTTGTCTTCTTTGAGAAAGATAAGAGAAATACATATTTAAGAAGTAAAGTTTATTACACAGTTGTTACCTAAAACA
This sequence comes from Suncus etruscus, assembly GCF_024139225.1. NCBI lineage: Eukaryota > Metazoa > Chordata > Mammalia > Eulipotyphla > Soricidae > Suncus > Suncus etruscus. The sequence goes on from NC_064857.1 coordinate 42,137,340, forward strand.
ATTTTTAAATTTATTTATGAATTCATAATTATTAGGGGACAAAGATACTCTTTGGTGAGAGAATTTTTTTTCAAATTAGTCAAACTTCTACTTTCTTCATTCATTATATTACCATTTTTCCTTAGTTTCCTACTACACTAAACCAGAAAAATCACTATTTTTAGTAAAGTTCAGCAGAATTTTGATTTTACCACTTAAAAGAACTATGCACAGCTTATTCTGCTGAGGACATAATTTTCATACTTATAAAATTCATTTTGCAGTCAAAACTACTCATTAATTCTGTGCTACTTTAATTTGATCTCATCAAATCTTCCAAGATATTTATTGAAGAAAGCCAGAATGAATGATAGTGTTTCATTGAAGGAGCCCTGTACTCAAGGTGTTGTTAGAAACATTGGCTTCTAGTTTTCATTTTGTAATTTACAGAGCTGCTTTGGGCATATCACAGTCTCCCATGGTCTCTTTTTCCCCACAAAAAATTAAAGAGATGTGTTAAATTATTTCCAAGTTTCCTTCCAACTCCACAACTTAATTTTTTATTCAGACAGAGTTAAATATTCTCTAGGGTTTTTCATTCATCAGAATTTTCAGAATGAATGATTTGTTGTTGAAAGCTTGTTGAGAATGTTGGCCTTCTAGATATTTAGCATAACATTAGTCTACTTTTCATTTAAGTCTCATAATTCCTGAAAAAACCTTCACTATTAAAGAGTTCTTTATGACAGTTCCTTCACTGAATAGAAGATAAAATTCTCTGGGTATGATGGTCCTTTTATTTCAGTAGAAAACCTGGCAAATTTTGATCTCTATTAGGGAACAAACCTATTAGTGAGCAAATGTGAGGCATTTTGAAATATGCTGAAGACCACAATCTATAAACTCCATATAAGATACATAGATTTTATAGCAAGAATCATCAAGCTGGAATGAAGATATGATCCAAGAATTGATTAACCACAAGCATGAGGTTTAACACTTGGGTAAATGTCATCAACACTATCAGAAAGAAGTGAATCATCTATGTGCCTAGGCAAAGTTTCAAAAAGAGTCTGAAAGTGAAGAACAGATGGTGAGATGACAAGCCAAAGATATCTGACATTTTCCCAACATCTTTAAGACAGAAGCTTTTGTAATGTTGTAAGTGACAAGATAAACTATTAAGTATTTAACCATTAAAGAGCCTTTGCATACTAGAATTCTCATATTCTTCAGAGAACACTGGGCGATGTAAAAATATTAGTTGCAGATGTGGAAAGACATATTCTTGACTAGCAGGAGCTTACCTTTAAATGTAAAACCTAATGGAAGAAACAATGAAATAATAGAGACTTTTTTATTCTGTTCATTACAATAAAATATGTGATAGAGAAAGATATCAGGAGGAAGTCAATCAATATCAATAAACTTATATTCTATTTCAAATAGAAAAATGACAAAATTAGATATAAATGTGTAAGATTTAAATGAATCCAAGATAATTGCTTAAATAGGCTTTAACAGTTTAATTTGCTTCAATAGAACTCAATGTTTTGAAGATTTGTAATCAATTATACTACAAAAATCAGAAAGGATAAAAAATAGTGGAAAGTACTTTTTAGAAATATAGGTATAATAAAAAGGTACTAAAATCAGGGAAATATTTTTGTGGGTTTTGGGCCACACTTTGTTCAGGACTATATCCTGTCTCTGTCCTCAGGAATCTCTCTTGGTTGACTTGGTTCAACCAGATGGGGTTTCAGGGATCAAACCCAGGACAGCCACACAAGAAGCAAGAAACCTACAATCTCCTATGGCCTTGGAACTATTTTTGTTTTACTTTGAGAAATAAAGAAGATAAGAGGAAATGCAGACATTTCTTCAAATTATTTTTTAAAATTTGAATAATATTTTTATTAACATATACAATGTCTTAATAAATAATTCTTGAAGATTAGAAAAAGAAGTACATGATCACTCAGAATAGAGACAATAAAAACCAGCACAATATATGCCTATTTAAAAGATATTAAAAATTTAATGAGAGTGAGGCACAGTTTAAACCAGAAATATGCCTTTTAAAATTAACATACATATACTTAGGTATGTACATATATTGTAACCATTGATACTGACCCCATTTTTTCTCCCTAATATGAATATTATAATATTAGCTGCAATAGAACTGGGTAGCATCACCAAACAAAAATAATTATTGTGATGCTATTAATAAAATTGCATTTGGTTTTCTCTATCATATACAATCAAATCAAAGTTACATTTGATTGGTCCTGACTCTTCTTCAGGCTCCAATTTTTTCTGACTGACTGAACTGTGTGATCTAGTGAGAATCTTGAGCTACATCTGAGTCTTGCAGGACTTCTCACTAGACGATCTCACTGGGATATCACTTACTTTCAGAGCCCTTACTTGGTTTTTAAGCAATATATTTCTCATCCTTTAGAACTACATCTTTATCAATGGATTGCTGTCAGAAGCTTTGCTTATCTACAACGAGCTCTGTAAAATGCTGGCTACTGTCTCTACCAGATAATGGGAATTCGTGTCAGGCTGTGACTATTTGTCTGACCTGAGTTTAGGGTTCCTGTCCTTGCGATCTTCTAAGTTATCTTCATCACTTTCTGCTGTCTCAGAATACTCTGGTCATGAATGAGGTAATTCTAAACTTTTTTGAAAAAAAAGGATAACTTGATGTTTGGAAGTAGGATGGAAAAGTGATTCCCATTGCAGTTCCATTAATGTTTCTATGTCACCCTACAGACATCATTTTGGTAATGTAAATCATGACCTTTGCAAAAATATAAAAAGAAATGAATAGCTATGACACAGGATGATAGAATCAAAGTTCAAATTAATTTTAGGTTTGGAAATATGGGCCATGTTTACATAATTGTTGGAAAAATCTTGCATTCTCATCTTATAAAATTGGCTATAAAAGTAATTTGTATTATCCACTTCAGAAAATGTGATGAGACTATTACAGGAATTTAAACTGATTCCAAGTCAATACAATGATATATCAAATATTAAAAAGGAAAATCATGTCTTAATAAATGATGTCAATACAGTGTCCCTGAGAAATGGTAATTCCATTTAAGTCTACCATTCTAGCTTCATTTTATGTATGTTTTTAATTTTACATACTACATTTTAAAGTGAATATTGTCCTTATAGACCTTTTGCTTTTTATGTATTTTTCCTTTGGTTGAAGTACAGTTAGCTATGGATAGAGATAGAGACGGAGGTAGAAGAAGATAAGTAGTATTAGTTGTCAATTCTTAGAGCTTCTGCCAGTTTCTGAAATTATTACACCAACTAATGTTCCTTTTTGAAGAAATAACAATTGAACATTGAATATCTTGAACATTTTGAAAATGTTGAATATCTTGAACAATTGAACATATTAAACATCTCTTTTGCAGAAATCTCAATTCTTCTGTATGGGTGTTTCAGTGTTTTACCATTTTACCAAGAAATCGCCATTTTACCAAAATCACTGTTCATTTTAAAGGAGGACAAAATTCTACTTTTATAGCATGAGAAGTGTTTCCTCTTCAAGAATTAAAGCTCTGAATATTTTGGTCATTCTTGATTGCACTGGTCCAATGCCAGAAGATGTAAACAGTCACAGTTGTGTATGAAAAGTTATATTTACACTGTAGTTATGTATACAAAAGCTAAGCCAATAAAAGCTCGACTTACTTGATTTTTTTATTTTAAAAACATATTAAATAACATTAAAACTTATTGTTGATTAATCTGTGTTATTAATGTCTCATCTCATTTGCAAATTTTAAAGCACATGCATTTAAAATGACAAGATCATTGTATATATGTACAGAATATTTAGCTATAAAATATGTTAAATATAATTTCTTGCCTTAAGTGGAGCAAGTCATACTTAAAGCTTATTATATTTTTTAAAAACAAGAGATGTTAAAGATATATGCATCATAAAAGATCTCCAGGATCTTTGATGACACAAGTTAGAAAAGCTCCAAAACTCTTCTTTTAAAACCACTAAAATATTTCCAGACATTGAAATGGATGTATATAAACAAATGGTCAATTACAATTGACTTTGATGGGCCCGGAGAGACAGCAGAGTGGCGTTTGCCTTGCAAACAGCCGATCCAGGACCAAAGGTGGTTGGTTCAAATCCCGGTGTCCCATATGGTCCCCCGTGCCTGCCAGGAGCTATTTCTGAGCAGACAGCCAGGAGTAACCCCTGAGCATCGCCGGGTGTGGCCCAAAAACCAAAAAAAAAAAAAAAACCAAAAAAACAAAAACAAAAAACAAAAACAAAAACAATTGACTTTGATCTATTGTAAACCAATCAAAGAATATATCTAAGTAATCCCTATTTTCTAGAAAGGACTCTTCTCTAATATGTTTACTTATTTCATTGTCAAAGTTGAGGCATTTAGAAGTTGTATTCTCTAATTGTTATCAATATCAATATAAAAATTAAAGATTACATATTAAAACAGACAGAATAGGGAGCAAATCATTTTGTGCAGTTCAATAAATTATCATAAAAATAAAGCAGCTCTGTAGCTACTCCCAAAGTTAAGAAATATAACTTTTACTAAGATTCTGTTAGTACTAGTCTTGGAGGGCTTTGTTTTATAGATTTTTAAGAAAAATTTTAATTGATAAACTATAAGATACATAGCTACAAACCTGTTATTGATTAGATTTCAGTCATACAATGTCTAACATACATTCCTTAACCAGTGCACATTTCCCATGAATAATGTCCCCAGTTTCCCTCTTGTCTTCACCTCTACTTTCTTGCCTTCATCTTCCTACCTGTATGACAGACATCTTATTCTTTTTATTCTTATTTCTCACTTTCTCTCTCTTCCCATATTTACTTTTAAACACTGTAGTTTGAAATACTGTCACTAAAAGGTTATCATGCATATCATGTACCTCCATACAGAACCCAGTTCTTGTCCAGAGAGAGATCATTTCCAACTCTAGAAGCTTCTTTGTAATACCATAGATCTTCATTAAAGGGAATTTATCTTTTTTCAAACAATGTTTGATGCTTTGCCTGTGTTTAAATGTTTTGTAAAGTGTACTATAGCAATGGAATTATTGTGTCTAATTCTTTTCTTGCAACATTATTTTTGTGAGAACCCTTCATGATTATGTAAATAAGTTTTTTATTTTTATTGGAGTATTATTTTTCAATAAATAAATAGATATCCATTTTTTCCATTCTGCTATTGAATAACATCTCAAATATTTGCAGTTTGAGAATATTATTAATATATATATATATGTGTGTGTGTGTGTTTTGTATAAATAAAGGAGTTTTTGATTTGTACCTAAGAGTAAATTGTTAAATTACAGAATGAGAGTTTTAAATTTAGTACCTATGTCTGAGTGATGATACAAATTCAAAGGGATTCAAACTAACACTATTGATATATGACATAATAATATACATAAAAACACTAATTCTTTTAAAAACTATTATCAATTTTATTTTTTAGGTTTTGGGGTCATACCCAGTAGTGCTCAGGGGTTACTCCTGGCTCTGAGCTCAGAAATAGCTCCTGGCAGGCTGGGGGACCATATGGGATGATGGGTTTTGAACCACTGTCCTTCTGCACGCAAGGCAAAAGCTCCACCTCCATGCTATCTCTTTGGCCCATTATTAGCAATTTTTATTTACAGTCACGAATTAATATTATACATCAACAACTAATCAGTGGGTCTTCTCCACATCATCTTATAGTTAAACCCTTTTATAACTTCATTATATACTCTTTATAAAGGCTAATATTACACCTGGATAAAATATTCCCCATCTTCAGAGTAACATATAATTTCTGAAATTAATGTAAGCTTACTAAATTAAAAATACCTGATAATTTTTACCTATACATCAGGGGATATAACCTACTATTATTGTTAAAAGGACAGGTAACTATATTCTACAGCACGCCTTTCAATAACAAAACAAGCTAACCAAAAAAGCCTATAATAAAATTTTAGAATATTTAAATAGCAGAAAACAATCATTGAATGATATATCTGGAACAGTTCATCTTATAGTATCTTTTTCCAAGTATATATGACATATTTACAAAATTTTATCACTAAAATATTAAGAGATTTAAATATTTTAAGGAATTTAAGTAATCATGTAGTATGGCAGCTAAAAATGTATGAGATTTTTTGGAAGATGTATTTAACTCAAAAGCATGATCTTAAATTTATATATCATAAAGAAAGGAAATTAATTTGTTTATTTTACTGTGATAATCATAACTATACTAATATTTCAAATTATATACAAAAGAACTCTTAACTGCTTCAGTAGAAAGATGACCTCATTAGGTTCTATATTTAAGATAGATCATTAAAAATTCAATAATATATGTTAAATGAAACATACCTCAGAGTGTGTGTGTATAAATAATATATATATTAAAATATAAAAAAAATAAATATACCTCAATAGAATAAAGACCATAAGGGAATGGAGCAATGGTGCAAGTGGTAGAGCATTTGCCTTGCAGGCGCTAACCTAGGATGGACCATGGTTCGATCCCCCAGATTCCCATATGGTCCCCCAAGCCAAGAGCAATTTCTGAGTGCATAGTCAGGAGTAACTCTTGAACATCACTGGGTGTGCCCCCAAAATAAAAGACCATATAAAACAAACATCATAATTCATTTATTAAAATAAGTTGAATCTTTTTCTCCAAAACTGATCACAATGCAAAAAAGGCTAGAGAGATAGTACAGTAAATAGGATAATTTCCCTTCATGTGGCAGACCCAAGTTCAATCTGTAGCACCATATATGGTCTCCTGAACACCACTGAAATGATCCCTAAGCACAGAGCCAGAATTAAACCCTGTGCACTGCCTGGTATTGTCCAATAAATCTCAAATACAAATAAAATAAAATAAAAATGTTCACTCTTCACTGTTATCATACTTACTTTTGGAAATTCTAACTATATCAATCAGGCAAGGATAGAAAGAAAAAGTATTCAAACTAGAAAAGAAATAAAATTATCACTATTGATATATGACAAAATAATATACATAAAACATTAAATATTACTTCAAAAACTTTAGAAAAAATGGACTATTACTATAAGTTATATTAAAGAAATTAAAATAAAAATTTAGTTATATTGTCTATGCAATCACTAAATAGAAAAGAAATAAATCAATAAGACTATCTTATTTGATTTTAATAAAAACTTAAGAGTTATTAAAATAATTAAAAAATTAATAATCTAAGAACTGGTTACATACAAATGTCCAGAGATAATAATCCTGGAGTAAAAATCTTTTATTAATTGTTGTCAGTATTGTTAGCTATTTCATCTTTTACATAAAATTGTGTGGGTATTTCTCAAAATACTTAAAAGATAATTTTCATATGATCCAGTAATTTTATTCTGATATATCTAAGCCAATAACTACTTCATTCAAAAACATGTGTGTACATAGCATGACATGGCTATTTAATATAATCAAGATGTGGAAGAAAATAACGGAACGCCAATAACGAATGAGTTATTGTGCAATTAATTACATTTAAATTGTGCTTGTTCCTCCATAGTGCTTTAGAACTTTTCAGTAAAACAGTATCTCTTTTTAACACCATATGAGCTGCTAAGAAGTATTTTATTAAAATATGGGAGAAAAAATTTAGCAGGAAAGTGATTTCATGACAATCCAAAGAGTATACTTTGCTATATTTAGATGTTGTGATAAAAAGAAAAAAATATTTGTTTACCTGAAGTTAAAATCAACAGTTAATTAAAAAAAACAATATCCTCTTTCCCTAAAGACTAGATTATAACACTTCTACATATACAGAAAGTGAAGAGTGAACAGAAGACACTAACATACTTCCAATTGTTTACTAAGAATGTTTACTAACATCCTTCCAATTGTCTTTTGGAAGAATATTTTGTTTAACACAAAAGGAGCATACCATAGGACTCTGAATCCCTGCCCTTTGGAGTGTCCACTTGTCACATGAAGGAAAGTTGGAAAAAGGAGGTGGACAGTGGGAATCTTGGTTCCATACTGGAAAATAATATCTGATTATTATTTGTCAGGTGCCAAATAAGAAGCGACTTTAAAATCAGGGTATATGTGTACAGTATTGTTATCTAGTCAAAATACATAGGACAAAAAAAAAACTTTGAAAGAGGGGGCCAGAGCGATAGCACAGTGGTAGGGTGTTTGCATTGCATGCAGCTGACACAGGACGGAGGACCTCGGTTTGCTCCCTGGAGTCCCATATTGTTCCCCAAGCCAGGAGAGATTTCAGAGCATAAAGCCAGGGGTAACCCCTGAGCATCACCGGGTGTGGTCCAAAAGCAAGACAAACAGACTAACAAAAATCTTGGAAAGAGGAAAATAGCTGAAAGCAAACATGCAAAAAAACAGAGAGGAACTAAAGAGACAACGATCCTGACTCAACTAAATGTGCAAGATCCATTTGCACATTCTAGCTAACTAATACTTCAGTCAATTCACTCCTTTACATTCTCTTTCTTAAAAATAATGGTTAGCCAATGATACACACTATTGGTTAAATTGTATTAATTCATTTGGGGGGGCTTTCAAGAGGGAAATTAAAATTTTTCCCAGAAAGCCATTCTAGATTTAAATCAAGGTCGTTCTTTGAAAACGCTTCATAGACTAAATACTTTGAAAATCTAAGGCACTGATAATGTTATTATCAACACTCTTCTAAAGAAGGAGCCATTAGAAATTTGTTAGATTTACACAAATATTTATTACTAAAATTGCTCAAATTTATTAACTGTCCACAATTACTAGAGATCTGGGATTTATCTGCATTCATACTTATCTAAAAAAAGTGACAAAATTTTTAAATATTTTGTGAATCAACACATCAGTGTTATACAGAAAAATGCTTCAAGTAGAAAGGTAGGAAAGATAGAAATGTCAAAATTGATGAGATAACATTTAAAATGTAAAATGATAAGCTTTCTGCAATATCTGAGAGGTAGTAATTTGAGAGAATTTGGGGGAAGATAGTGATTAGTATTTAGTATTTTCCCAAGGGCTATCTATATGTGCTTTTAAAGAAAATAACAACTTAATATTTTTATTTCACCAAAATCTGGTACTGCAACCTATGTATCCAGCAGAAATATTTGCTTAAGATGATTGGAGAATTATTGTTTGTAAATGAATAATCTGGTAGTAGTATGAATTTTTATAGATGACAAAGGAATATTTGCTTAATAAAATAAATTACCAAAGGAGGATGAGATTAATTAAAATAACAAAATCAAATGCACATCTTTCAAGTTGTAATTAAAAGCAATGAGTGAATTTTATTCAATTATGGTTATAATTTTGGCTATAATATAGTAATAGGAAAAACATCACTAACAAAGGTGTTTACATATGGCATTAAATCTTTTTCTCTGATAACATTAGAAGCTATAGCATTAAGCTAATCTCCTACCAATAATTATAAAAACTATGTTTATTTCCTCAGTTTGAAGATGCTAGACAACAAAAGATTATATAAAACAACAGTGGGAGGAAACTTTTACTAGTTACTTTTATATCCAATTAGTTTTAATTTGTCTAAATTACCTGCAATGGATCTACTGGAAAAAGAAATTCAATTCAGGAATATGTAATATGTTCCTTTTTTTTCCTCTTGTTTTTTCCTACCAAGGTCGAAAACAAAGTATGTGATATTTGTGGCAATATTCCAAATGTACTTAATTTGTAGGAGTAGTATTAAATAGCCAAGCAGGTTTCTCTTAGTATGTGTGAACAGGAAAGCAAAATTGCTAATATCAAGGTGTCATTAAAAAAATTATTGTTGGGGTCAGAGAGATAGCACAATGATAGGATGTTAGCCTTGCATGTGGTCGACCCAGGAGGGACCTGGTTCGATTCCCAGTATTCCATATGGTGTCCCAGCCTGCTAGGAGTGATTTCTGAGTGCAGAGCCAGAAGTAACCTCTGGGTGCCGCTTTGTGTGGGCCAAAAACCAACCAACCAACCAACCAACCAATCAATAAAGTTTTTTTAAAAAAAAAAAATTATTGTCTGTGGGTACTGTAGTAAATGTGTAATTTTAATGAAATAAACTAAATCTTAAAATTGGTAAAGTTATTTTAAGGTGGAAAAATTCCCAAGTGGTGCTCAGGGATTCTCAACATGGTCCCCTTCATGGTGATTCTCAGTTTTTCTAGTCATTGGATCAAAGTGATGTTTTCAGGATGTGGTGCTGTTGTAGAACGAATGTTCCAGGTCTGCACACCAGCCCAGTGTGCTCAAGTCCTCCATGTCTGCACCAAGTTATGTTCAGAGGAACAGTGGTGCCTAGAATCAAACTGGCTGCATGAAGTGCACGAACCTTAATTCATATCCTAATTCTCTGGACCCTAAATGATATATTAAATGTTTTATCTTAAATATTAGAATTTAGATCCAATTATTAGCCATATTAAAACTTATTAAACTTATTCACCATATTAAAGCATACTAAGTGTGGACACAGATTTTCTTAAAAAAAGCATATATATAATATATATCGTACTTTAAAAAAAATCCGAATCAGTACTTTTTGTTCTACATTAAAAAATAGCAGCCACTTCTTAAAAGTGGTTTGCTTATTCAATGCTTTTTATTGGTTAGAAATTCAAAACGAAAAAAGATGTGTCAGAATAGAATCAATTGCTGCTTGGGGAAGGAATTTTACGGTGTCAAATGAATATCTGTTTGCCAAGATAAACTCTCTCCATGAAACTTAATTGTTCAAACATCTCAATTAAATTGTGGTGATAGTAGAGTTATTTTTTTAAGTTGATTTGGTGTTAAATAATTTTTGTTTAGTTTTACAAATTTTTGTTTCTCTGCCATTCAGAACAATCCCTGTTGATTATGTAGGATGGAGATCATGTATTTTCCATCTACTAAATTATTATTCTACAAGTTTGGATAAGAAAGGCAAATTTCAGCAATGGAAATGCAAATGTTTGAGTGTATGTGCAGCTAGAGAAACCATTGCCAAGTCATGGGGCGAAAGCTTGTGCCAGTAACTTCGTAAAAACAGAGTGTATTTGTGCCCTCTTTGATTGATAATGTTTCTTAGAGATGATATGAATATTATATTTTAAGATGATGCATGAATAAAATAAAAATGTAGGATTACATAAACCAGTGATCCTCCAGTGAGGTATGAAGGTCATTCCTTCATGAATAAAGAAATCTCCCACATCTGAATATCAACTTGCAAATGCATTATGTAACATAATACTGTATGTTTATACTTTATACATTTTAATGAAATATTAAACAGGCTTATTTTGAGCTCATAATATAAATTGCACTAGAGGTCATGGATAGCAAAACGAATGCAATCAGGTCCCTAGTACACTTATTTTCAACTTATTTTCACACTGAATAATCAAATAAAAAATAATCTGGGGATGATCAAAACAAGACAATTATAAAAATTCCTATCATCATGTCTTTCCTTTCCAGTTCTCTCTCTTTTGTCTTTCTCACTTTCTATTCAAGAAATGCAATTTCTGAAAATATCTGAATGTATCTTAATCTCTTTTCTTGCCTGTAAGGTCATAAGGTCAGAGGCAAATTGGCTTCAAAAGATGTGGTAAAATGACTAGATATCCTTAGGAAGAAAATAATCTTGATGTTTACTTCTCCCCATTTCTCCATATTAAAGAACTCTGCTGCACAGGAGGCATAAAATTAATAGGCAGTTTACATAACATTTGCAATAAATTGAAGATAAAAAAGCTTTCTCAATTGTGTGAATCTGAGATTGAAGAAACAAAACTATAAACTTTATTTTTTTTTTACTTGCTTTGCTGCCAGCGTGTTGTCTAAAACATCTGCTCAGGTAATATGTCATATGCAATAGCCTATGCAGGTTAGACCAGTACATAATAGAGGTAAATGTATTTTTAAATGCCAGGTTTTAAAAGAAGACAGGCCTATGTGGTATCTCATTATAAGTGAAATGACTTTTCATGTCATCCCATCAGTAGCCATGCAGCTTTGGGGAGAGTTTCAAAGGTCAACATCCATAACTCTTTATTCTTTACTCATTCACTATTTTCTCATGAGAGAAGTGCAAGAAGACTATTTTCTAAGTGTACTTGCATTTCTTCTAACAAATAAAAAAAAACATTGCTTCAATTTTCTTTGTATGTCAACAATACCGTCAATCTGATATATACCGTTACCAGAGAAACAAAGCATCATAAGGAAAAAAAAATTAAGTTCTTATTTCTGCCTATGTCCCAAATAATGAGTAGAAACAAAAATGTCTAATAGAATCTCAGCAATACCCAGAGACATGCACTCAAGGTAAATGAGAAAGCTACACACTTTGTGTAGAATTCAAGTTATTGATTTTGGGAATAAGTGCTTAATGGTGTTTCAGTCAGAACATCATTATTTAGTAAACTCCACTGAAAAGTTAATAGAATGAATAGTGCAAAAGATATATAGATATATGACAGAAAACAAAGATGAAAACAAAGATTCAATTCTGTTTATATTTTGTTCATTCATTCTTTAATTCAGAAAACCTTGAGACTAAAGTCTTTGGACTTACCCTGAAAAGGTAGATAAATTAATATTTAGAAGGGTGCAGTTTTTGTTAACAATATTTTAAAGAACATTAAAAAATCTTAATACTGCTGTTCATAAGAACGCAAATTTTCAGTATGTTTTTATTGGAAAAAATCTTGTAGATAAAAGGGTAAACTAACATGGTAAAAGTGACTTGTATTGGTAAAACAAATAACTCCTTGAGGAAGATAAAGTACTATGCTAACATACTAGCAAGTTTCTATTTCTTATCAACTTTGCAAGCAAAGTTAACTTTGAAAGCAAAGATAAGAATCCTTTCAGACTTCTTAAACAATATCCTTTTCAATCCTCACTACCCACTTGCCTTGTGTGCTATACAGATCAACCCACAGCAACCTGTCAAGAAAACCTGCTAATTAATCTGCTAAGGTAACTGTCTTATTTTCACTTTTGCTTATTTCTTCCTTCCGTTAAAATTCAGATGGTCTCTCCTATTTTTCAACTACCTTGCTGGATCAATACCTGTGTAATACAATAACTGGTTTCAAGATAAGTGCAAATGGTTCTTTATATATTAGTTTTATCACATGTTTCCAATAACACAGCATAAATAGAAAAATACAGAAATTACACAAGAGACAATGGGAGAGCTACCTAGAAAACAAGATAGATATTTAAGTTTTGTCAGAGAAAACTGGTCAGGGTAGTTGCTCTGGTTTGCAAGAAATACTAACTCTGCACCACTCTTGCTAATCAAAAGATTGTCTGTCAGACAACCAGACATTCTGTACTTACTGCTATAAAGTAACTTAAAAGTCTAAATAAATATTTCACCCCTAAATATTCTTGCAAAAACATTGAATTGTTTCAAATCATTAAATCTAATTATTTGATTATAGGAAATACTGAGAAAAGAGGAAGGAATTAAATAGAATAATGAAGAAGCTATCAAATAAATCAAAAGATAATATATTCTGTGACATATGGTCTGATTTTTTCGAGTCAATAAGTAAACTATACGTTAAGAAACTAAGCCTGCCCAGTGGGGCCCGACAGTAAAAAATTGTGAGTGCTGCCTGTGTGTGTCTGTTTACTGTCCTGTCTTGTGAACCTCTTGGGAGTGGGCCAAAAAAGGCTCCAGAAAAACATGGCCGCTCCGCTTCACTACTCAGCCATGTGCTCTTTCTAAGGAAAGAACACCATCGCAACAAGAAGAACTTATGGGACACAGAAAAAGCAGTACTGAGAGGAAAATTTATAGTTTTGCAAGCACACATCAGGAAGGAAGAAGGGGTTGACCTGAGTAGCTTAATGACACAGCAAATAGAACTAGAAAGTGCTCAACAGAAGGACCTAAAAATAGGGAGACAGAAGAAAATAACAAAGCTGAGAGCAGAAATCAATAAAGTGAAAAACCAAAAAAAAAAAAAATCCGAAAGATCAACGAATCAGAAGTTGGTTCTTTGAAAAATTAAACAAGATTGATAGACCACTGGCAAACCTAACAAAGAAAGAGAGAGAGAGAAACTTGATAACTCGTATTAGGAATGAAAAAGGAAAAATCACTATTGATATGACAAAGAATCAAAGGGTATTCAAAAAATAATTTGAGAAACTCTACACCACTAAAAATGAGAACCTGGAAGAAATGGATAAATTCTTGGACTCTTATAATCTTCCATGGTTGAAGGAAGAGGATGTAGCATATCTAAACAACCCCATCACCTTGATTAAATTAAAATGGTAATCAAATGTCTGCACAAAAACAAAAGCCCAAGCCCAGATGGATTCTCTAATGAATTCTTTCAAATTTTCCAAGAGGAACTACTACCAATCCTGGCAAGACTCTTTCATGAAATTGAACAAACAAAAACACTTCTAAATAGTTTTTATGAAGCCAACATTACCTTGATACCTAAACCAGACAGAGACGCTACAAAAAAAGAAAATTAGAGACCAACATCGCTGATGAATGCAGATGCAAAGATCCTTAACAAAATCCTGGCAAATAGGATTCAATGCCTCATTAAGAAGATCATCCACTACGATCAAGTAGGTTTCATGCCAGGAATGCTGTAGTATTACATTAAGGTTTTGCTTTCTTGACTTTAGGTTTGTGAGTTATATATTATTGTCTATAATTTCCCAAATGATATTTTTGTCTGTTCTCAGGGTTTTTTGCGTGGGCGCATCATAGGCAAAATACTAGGTTTATAGAAGGTTCCATCCATTTTGGATGGGCCCTCAAGTTGTTTATTTACACAGGGAGGGTCTCTGCCTTAAACATTTTGTTTTGGTTTGTGACTTAAGCTCCCATCTATAAATAGTCGACATCAATTTCAGACATCTTATGGACTTCAGACCGGATTAAGAACTTGGACTAAGTTCAGATACCTATTGATCATCATTGCAGTGGCTCCCCACTGTGCAGAGGGTGTATGTGCCACTTCTTCTGAAATAAAGGCCTAGTTCAATGCCCTCAAAGATGGGCTTTCTGGTCTACCTGAACTTGAATGAAAATGGAGCTGGAGAGATAGCATGGAGGCGAGGCGTTGGCCTTTCATGCAGAAGGTCATTGGTTCAAATGCCGGTATCTGCCAGGAGCGATTTCTGAACGTGGAGTCAGGAGTAACTCCTGAGCACTGCCAGGTGTGACCCAAAAACGACCACCACCACCACCTACAACAACAACAAATAAAGAAAAGGTGCTTCTTCTTGCCTGCTACACAACCTTTCTGGTGTCTCTTCGAAAGATCTATGTACGTCTTAGATTTATCTTCTCAGGAGCTTGTAGTTGATTCCTTGATACATGTTTCTGGTTTTAGACACCCTGTGCTTAGGTTAGAAGTTTTTCTTTACATTTTCCTGTGATGCGCTTATGCAAACAGCCGCTCTTTTATTATTGACTAATTTTTCTTTTAATAATTGTAGACAATATTGTTTGTTTACTAAAAACAAAAGGGGGAATTGTTGTGTATGTAAATATTTTGGGGGATTACTATGTTGCTCACCCTAATCTGATTAGGTGATTGTGCCCTACCCTAGGGTGTGACCTGGCATTCTGCCCCCACCCTAGGGTAGGACCTGATTCTGCTTCCACCATTGGTTGGTATCTGATCCCACCATTGGGTGGGACCTGACTCTGGACTATAAGAGCAAGGGTCTGTGGAAGGCGAGAGGCTTTTTGCTGGCTGGAACTGAATCGGAGTCTTTGGACTTCAGTTTTGTCCATCCGAATAAAGCAAATATTTCCACGAGCCTGATTGTCTGCGAGCTGTTTACCCGCCGTTTCACCTCAGAACCGTGGGCTAGACAGGGTGGCAGACACGTGCTCCGAGCTGGAAGAAAAGGGCCTCATTCTCCATCCCTCCATCAGTCAACCTCTTCAGGGGCTGTCCTGCTACAGAATGCAAGGATGGTTTAACATCCGTAAATCTATCAATATAATACAAAACATCAACAACAAGAAAAATAAAAATCACATGATCATATCAATAGATGCAGAGAAAGCATTTGATAAGGTCTAACACTCATTCTTGATCAAAAGTCTCAGCAAGATGGGAATGGAAGGAACCTTTCTTAATATAGTTAAGGCCATCTACCACAAGCCAGTGGCAAATATTATCCTCAATGGAGAAAAATTAAAGCCTTCGCTCTAAATTCTGGCACAAGACAAGACTGTCCTCTCTCACCACTCCTATTCAACATAGCACTGGAAGTACTCGCTATAGCAATTAGGCAAGAAAAAGATATCAAGGGAATCCAGATAGGAAAGGAAGAAGTCAAGCTCTCACTGTTTGCAGATGACATGATACTCTACTTAGAAAACCCTAAAGACTCTACCAAAAAGCTTCTAGAAACAATAGACTCATATAGCAAGGTGGCAGGCTACAAAATTAACACACAAAAATAAATGGCCTTTCTATACACCAACAGTAATAAGGAAGAAATGGACATTAAGACAACAACCCCATTCACAATATGCCACACAAACTCAAATATCTTGGAATCAACTTGACTAAAAATGTGAAGGACCTATAAAAAGAAAACTATAAAACTCTACTCCAAGAAATAAAAGAGGACATGTGGAAATGGAAGCACATACCTTGCTCATGGATTGGTAGGATTAACATCATCAAAATGACAATACTCCCCAAGGCATTATACAGATTTAATATGATCCCTCTAAAGATACCCATGACATTCTTCAAAGAAGTGGATCAGGCACTTTTAAATTCATTTGGAACAATAAACACCATAGAATAGCTAAAGCAATCATTGGGAAAAAGAATATGGGAGGAATTTCTTTCCCCAACTTTAAACTTTACTACAAAGCAATAGCTATCAAAACAGCATGGTATTGGAATAAGGACAGTCCTCAGATCAGTGGAATAGGCTTGAATACTCAGAAAATGTTCCCCAGATATACAATCACCTAATTTTTGATAAAGGAGCAAGAAATCCTAAGTGGAGCAAAGAAAGCCTCTTCAACAAGTGGTGTTGGAACAACTGGCTAGCCACTTGCAAAAAATTCAACTTAGACCCCCAGCTAACATCATGTACAAAGGTTAAATCCAAATGGATGGAAGACCTCGATATCAGACCCGAAACCATAAGATATATAGAACAACACATAGGCAAAACACTCCAGGATGTTGAGACTACAGGCATATTCAAGGAAGAAATTGCACTGTCCAAGCAAGTGAAAGCAGAGATTAACAGAGAAATATATTGAACTGAGAAGCTTCTGCACCTCAAAGGAAATAGCGCCCAGGATACAAGAGCAACCGACTGAGTGGGAGAAACTATTCACCCAATACCCATCAGAAAAAGGGCTAATCTCCAAAATATACAAGGCACTGACAGAAATTTACAAGAAAAAACATCTAATCCAATCAAAAATTTGGGAGAAGAAATGGACAGACACTTTGACAAAGAAGAAATACAAATGGCCAAAAGACACATGAAAAAAAGCTCCACCTCACTTATAATCAGGGAGATGCAAATCAAAACAACGATGAGATACCACCTCACACCACAGAGAATGGCACACATCACAAAGAATGAGAACAATCAGTGTTGGCGGGAATGTGGAGAGAAAGGAACTCTTATCCTCTGCTGGTGGAAATGCTGTCTAGTTCAACCTTTATGGAAAGCGATATGGAGATTCCTCCAAAAACTGGAAATCGAGCTCCCATATGATCCAGCTATACCACTCCTAGGAATATACCCTAGGAACTCAAAAATACAGTACAAAAACCCCTTCCTTACACCTATATTCATTGCAGCACTATTTACCATAGCAAGACTTTGGAAACAATCAAGATGCCCTTCAACAGATGAATGGCTAAAGAAACAGTGGTACATATACACAATGGAATATTATGCAGCTGTCAGGAGAGATGAAGTCATGAAATTTTCCTATACAAGTATGTACACGGAATCTATTATGCTGAGTGAAATAAGTCAGAGAGAGAGAGAAAAATGCAAATGGTCTCACTCATCAATGGGTTTAAAAAAATGAAAGACATTCTTGCAATAGTATTCAGACACAAAAGACAAAAGAGCTGGAAGTTACAGCTCACTTCAGGAAGCTCACCACAAAGAGTGATGAGTTTAATTAGAGAAATCACTACATTTTGAACTATCCTAATAATGAGAATGTATGAGGGAAATGGAAAGCCTGTCTAGATTACAGGGGTCGGGTGGGGAGGAGGGAAATTTGGGACATTGGTGATGGGAATTTTGCACTGGTGATGGGTGGTGTTCTTTACATGACTGAAATCCAAACACAATCATGTATGTAACCAAGGTGTTTAAAGAAAAAAAAATTAACACAACAAATTATTTTAAAAAACTATACATTAAAGAATATTTAAAAAAGCTAATTATCTTTTGGTAGGTATCATAATACTGTTTGACTCCCATTTGTTATTTGGACATTTTATATCCCTGCCTGTTTTGAGCACTTAATAATAATTTCTTCATTCCATTCTTTGTTTCATTTATTCCAAAGTTTGTTCTTTCTTTTTTGTTCCAATCAACATCTTTCCAAAAGCACTCCTACATTTAGGAAGAAGAAAATTCTACCTGAAAATTCTGGGATGCCTCTATTTTTCTTATTTTTGCTCTCACATATCTTCTCTTTACTTTTTATTTATGATAGCCTTTTGGGAAAAGGCACATTAGATTCAAATATATTAGTAAAAGTGAATATGCATAATAAGATTTTTTCCTCTAAAAATAACCTCAATGTCTCACCCCAAAAATGGGGGATGATCAACTCTAAGATATTGATCATGTATAAGAAATAGCATAATACAATTTACAGTGCCCTTCAGAACATTAATACCAAGTGGCATAAAATAATGATTTAATATCATAGAGCACTTCATTTCATCAACAAAAGTACTCAGGCAGCCTGTAATGCTAACAAATGTGCACACTCAATTCAAATCTCACCAACCTGACATGTTTTTCATTATTATAATGTCAACTTCTCAAGAGCAGAATGGATGAACTGAAAGTTACCTCAGATTCATGAATGTTTGAGGGTGGCCATCTTTCTTTTCACTCTGCCTATGTGAAAGGCATTAATGACCCTACGAGTCTCTGCAGCCTTTACCTTTGTTCTGATTTGTGTCTCTAACTTCAAAAAACAGCAAATTATTTTCCTTGCATTGTCTTTTTCACCTTGGGAAGAACTTCTATTAGCTTTCTAATCCAATCCTAGGAATATAAACATTCATTTCAAAAATAAAGTAAATGTCTCAAAATATATTTCTAACCTAATTATTTTTTCATGATTTTTCTTTTTAACAATCTATGAACATAAAACACCAAAATGCACCTATACTTTACTATATATTACTATATATAGTATATATATTACTATATATATTTACACACAATTTGTAACATTTGGAGGAAACTCACTTTTATTATGATGAAATTGCATGATATAGTTATAAGAGATTCATGCTCAGGAGCAGGTCATATCTTATTGTTACATTTCTGAAACTTCATAGTGTATCTTACACCATGATTTACATATAAATCAGTTGTATGTCTTAAAGTGGAGAGTATACATAGTCACTATGTATAAGCAAAGTATTATTTTATTTTGATTGTTTATATACAACAATACAATAATTTATTGCCCATCTATAATTACCTTAAAGTGCTAAACATATGCTATTTTGTCTCTATTTTCTTTCAACTAGTTCAGTCTTCTTCCACAAAGGGCACTCAACCTTGATAAACTTATTTATTTATTTATTTATTTATTTATAGCATCTTTCAGACATTTCTTAGGAACATGGAAACCATTCTCAGCAAAGTTTGGCCAGCTGTAAGGACAGGACAGGACAGTTCTTGGACCTGGTAGTGCTCAGTACCACCAGGGCTATACTTGGTTATACACAGAGTAATCATAATCAAGGCAGGTATATGTTACAGCATGGAAACTTGTACCTTCAGCTCCAGTTCACTTAATATGTCTGTCAACTCCTCTTTTTTTTTTAATTTTTATTTTGATCATAGTGGTTTACATAGTGTTGACAATAATATTTTAGGTACATATTTACATAAAATCAGGGGGGATTCCCATCACCAAATTGTCCTCCCTACACCTCCGTTTCTGTCCTACCTCCCATTTCCTCTTCCCTCACCCCAGGTCGGCTAGAATATGTGGTCCCCTCTGTATCTAACCCACAACTTAGTAGTCTTGCACCTGTTTGGTCTTGATGCCTCCCTTAGTTCCCCCTCTAACTGGAGGCAGGACTATCTAGTTCAAGTTGCGTGGTTTTGTTTGAAAAAGAGAAAAGTAATAAACTGGGGTATTTCCATCAAATACCTAACATATCTATATTAATTATATACGCTCATGTGCATATTTTTATACTCATTATTTCTAATCTATCTGGTAAATACACTAAAAATCATGTTACGTTCTTTTTTTTTTAAATTTTTTTTATTGAAACCAATGTGAATTACATGTCTTTCACAGTTGTATTTCAGGCACTTAGTGACAGTGATTAAGGGCCATTCCTATCAACAGTGTTGACCTCCCTCTATCATAGTTCGCAGCATGCATCCCATAACTCCACCCTTAGCCACTTGGACTGCTAGGGTTACAAGATCATTTTGTGTATAGATTGTTATAGTTTGGGTCTCTCGATTCTATTGTTGTTAACTTTGGTTTAGGTATTTAGGTCTGACCATTTTTTATTTCCACTCAATGCTCCATAGACTGTTTATTTTATTTGACTTAATATATCTTTGACAACTTCTATATGTTTGAATGTACAGATAACCTACATTTCTAAACACTAAGAAGCTTTCTCTTACACCTCTACTACATATGATCTATTTACTATTGAAAGACAGTTGGACTTCTTTGGGGGGTGGGTGCTAGACCACACCTAGCTGTGCTTTGGACTTAATCCCCTTTCTGTACCGAGGAATTACTTCTTGGCAATGCTTGGAGAATGATATAAAATACCAGGCATAAGAATGGAGTTAGCCACATGCAAGGCAATTGCCTTAAACCCATGTAATATCTCGCTAACATCATAAATTTCTTGAAGCAATAACAATTGGAAATTGAATAAAAATCAACTTGTCAAACCATTACATCTTTCTTATGGAACATTATGGAAAAGACAGATAAAGAAGTTGTACTGAGCAAACCAGAGTTTGTTAATTATCTTTTTCTTATTTGGGAGTGGCTGAGGGTATCCATACCCATTAAAACTCAGGGTTTGCTCCTGGCTCAGCTTTATAATATCACTGTGGATGATGCACAGGAGTCCAAATTGTGGTTCTGGGGAATTGAACTTACTCCTCTTTATGCAAGGCAAATGCTTTATCTGTTCTACTTTCTCTCCAGCTCAGCATTTCTGAATTGCAGGGATATTCTTATGAGTGGTAAGAGCTACAGTTAACTTCTCTACAAAACTGTAATGGATATCATTAGTAGGGGCCAGAGTGGTGGTGCAAGCAGTAGGGCATTTGCCTTGCACAAGGCTGACCTAGGGCAGATCTATGTTTGATCCCTGGGCATCCCATATGGTCCCCCAAGCTAGGAGCGATTTTTGAGTGTATAGCCAGGAGTAACCCCTGAGCGTCACCTGGTGTGGCCCAAAACAAAACAAGGATAAAAAAAAGATATCATTAGTTGAAGTTTACAAATTGGGTTCTGAAAAGATAATTCTGCAAAAATTAAAACAAAACATATTTTATTGTAGGATTTTTTGAAATTCAAAGGAAGGATGTAGCTCTCTCCAAATATATAAAAAGTAGTACTATAGCATATCACCTAAACCAGAATTTCTATAAATTTGTGAAATTTGTACCCACAGAACACATTTCATGAGGCACCTTCTATTATTTTCTTTCTACAGACATAGTGCTAATATGAGAAATAAGAGATACTAGCTTTTTTCAAAATTGTCTTGAAAATAGTTTTATTACTCAGATATTATTCTCACAAAAAAAGGTGGAGGCGGAGAGATATCATGGAAATAGGACATTTGTCTTGCATGCAGAAGGGCGATGGTTTGAGTCCTAGCATCCCATATGGTCCCCAAAGACTGCCAGGAGTGATTTCTGAGTGTAGAGCCAGGGGGGACCCCTGAGCGCAGCTGGATGTGACCCAAAAACCAAAAAAAAAAAAGATATGTTTTTCAACATAAATATATCATAGTTTAATGTTTCTAATCATTCCAATAACCCAAATCACAAACCTTTCTATTAAATTGATTAAGAAAAGTCTATTAAAAATTTTGAAGAATTTCTGTGTCTCATTATTACAATAGATGATCAAATTCACCAATGTAAGAAAGAGTCCAAAGAAGTAGATTTGGAGTTTGGTTTACTACTGTAAAAGAACAAGAGCCTCTGGGATCTAGTCAGGAAGACCCAGGGTACCACTATTCCCTGGAACAGATGTGAAGATGTTGGCCACACAGATCAGATAATCAACACCAGACAAGCAAACACTTGCATTTAACTGCATTCAGGATCAGTAAATTAGATTCAATATGAAACTACAAGCCAATGTGAAAAGGCATGCATTGTTACACAGGAGGACATCTGTGTAACAATTTAGAAATCTTCAGAAACTAGGTTTTCAAGCTTTGGTTTTTTTATAAACAAAACTTAGGAATTTCAAGTTTAGAAGAGAAATTGGGTACCATATTACATTCAAAAGAAGAATTTTCAATTTAATGAGCAAAGGACTATTGAGTTTTTGTGAAACAAAACATGATTCCAAAGAAAAGGAATCATTAATTGATTTCATCTTTATCACTTAATTTTAAAAACTGCTAACGTTTTGCTTTATTTTTTTTGCAACTCATACATACATAGTTTTCTATAGTTTTGAAAACTGCATATGACATTTCTACCCTAACTTTATAAGTTACATTGATTTATTTCTTAAACTTAAAACCATTTACTACAACAAAAAACCCCATCCTCCTATTCTGGTGATTCAGAAACAAAGTCTACTTGTTTACTGTGTAGTGAGCATTGACAGATGGCAAAAGGGGTGATTGCTTTGATTTTAATGTGTCTTAAGAGAGTAAATGAAGCAAAGACAATCTTTATCTCATGTGAAAAGTTGGATTTTTGTGTGGCTTGTCAGCAACACTGATGTGCAATTCTCATAGGACTTCATTGATTTTCCATTCAACCATGACCATTCAAATGGCGAAAAGAAGGGTCAAAAGACTTTTTTCAAGATTTTTATATTTCCTGTTTTTCTGCAAGATTACCAACAAAATTAACTACAAAATTAAATAGTGGTAGTCTGATATTTGCTAGTACAAAGTTTTTTATGGAGTTCACAGGTTATGAATTTTTAATTTTTCATTAACTGGGGTAGTTTTGTTGATAGAATTATTGACATCATTAAGAGGGTGAGATAAAACTTTTCGCACCTTTCCACCTGTGATTTTAGCATATATCATGTATGACAAAACATTTTATATTATTTGCTTTAGTTCTAAAAGGTGACAGACTTCAAAGGCAGAATATAAAATAATGCTTGTAATAGAGCGATAAAGGCATATTGCTTTGCCATGTCTTGGTATATTGGTTTTTGGACCATGTCCAGCACTGCTTAGGGCTTATTCCTGACTCTGTTCCTAAGAATTACTACTGGCTGGTTCACAGACCATAGGAGGTAATTGGGTCAGACCCAGGTCGGCAGCATGCAATTGATAAGCACCCTCTCCACTGTACTATATCTCCAGCCGCAAGGTCTAATTTTAACTTTAAATACAAAGTACCATATAAACATATTCATTATCATCTTTATGTATGTTGAGTATGAAAATTTGAGACAGCATTAAATAAATGAGTAGCTTATACCTAAATACAGAGTCTTTAACCTCTAGAGTTAGAATGTTCATTGCTTAAAATTTTAACAAGTAGAAATTTCCATTACTAAATCTACATGTTTCATATTTTTATGATTGTACTTACAAAGTACAGCTAATTACCACAAACAAAAAATACAAAATTTATTACCAAAAATCTGTTTTATAAGAGATAGTATGGTAATAATACCCAAAGACAATAGAGACAAAGGTCAGGCAGTTCAACCCAGAGTAGGGAAGCTCACCACAAAGAGCAGTGAGTATATTAGAGTAGAGAAGTGTCTACTAGGACAATAATAGTTGAAACTGGTTATTCTGGTCAAGAACTCAGTGCTGAAAGTGGAAAAACTAACACTCAAAGTACCCCTCCATTAACAATAGTGCAAAACACAGTGTCAAAAAGGAAAGAAAGAGACAAAGACAGATAAGCAAATTGCCTGCCCTAAAGTAAGGCAGGGGTAGGGTAGGAGTAAGGGAGAAATGAGAGACATAGGTAATGGAAAGGGTGTACTGGTGAGGAATGCTGTACATTGTATGTTTGCAATCCAACAATGAACAATTGTATAATCATAGTGCTTAAATAAAGCAATTAAAAACATATAGGTGCGGGAGGGATAGCGCAGTGGTAGGGTGCTTGCCTTGTACGCAGCTGACCCAGGATGGACCTCTGTTCTATACCTGGTATCCCATATGGTCCTCAAAGCCAGGAGCAATTTCTGAGCACATAGCCAAGAGTAACCTCTGAGCATCACTGGGTGTGGCCCAAAAACCAAAAAAGTAAAAAAAAATATTTAAAAATATAAAAACAGTATGGTAATAATATCCAGATACAATAGAGAATGAGGGCCCAGAGAAGCAGTCTATGATATGAAGAGCAATGAGTGCAATTAGAGTACTAACTGTACTGACAGCTGCCATAACAATGATAGAAAGAAAAGCAGAATGCCTGTCCCAAAGACAGGCAGAAGTGGGGGACAGGAAGGGAAATAGGGGTGATGGGAAAATTACACTGGTGAAGGGAGGTGCACATTATCTGATGAAACCCAACTATGAAAAATCTCTGTAGCCAAGATACTTAAAGTTATTTTTTAATTATTTTATTATAGTGCATATATCATGTATATTTTGGTTGGAATATCTGTGTTTATATCTCATCTTTCATATCACATATCATCTTTTATTATTTGTTAAATGTCTGTGTGTGCAAATTTCTTGTGGTATTTATTTATAAAAATTATGCCCCTTTTACCAGTGCAACCTTCCAGCCACCAATGCCCCATACCACTCACTGCCTGTCTTTGAAACAGGCATTCTATTTCTCTCATTCTTATGCTATTTCTCTCTCTCTCTTATATGTGATAAAACAAATCAAACTTAAACTTGAGAATGAATTAGAGTTAGTTTAACATCTTTGTTATGCACTTACCTTGAAATTGGAATCAAACAGCCATTTCAGCCTATATTTTCACATCTCTAATGGAAATACTAATACAAAATAATAACATTATCCATTATACAACCATATAGCAGTAATTAGTTTAGACTATCTTTGTAAAATTTGTAGAATCTGGAACTCCCAAATTTCAACATATTATATGTGATACAAGAGACTTTTCATTCAAAGTCTTGTAAACATACATAAAAATTCAGAGGGGACTGATTCAGAGGAGAAACACAAAAATTCAATTGTATCTATGCAATATGATGCTCCTAGCATTATTCTGAACTGGTGCTTCCAATGACAGAATGTGATGTCAAGTTTTCTGCAGAACATGCTGTTAGTGAATAAAGGAATCTTCTATACTATAGTGTCACATTTGACTGACAGGATAATGATGTAGAGATATCCTCAAAACCATGCTTCAACTTCCATTCTTTGCATTTTTTGAGCATTTTAAAGGTCATCCCTGTGTGCTGCTACATGATGGGAAGTAGAAAATCAAAACACCTCTGCATGCAATCACATGGAAAGTGGTGTATGCTTATCTGAAAAACAGTCTATGTTCAAATGAGTCCCCATGAATGGGAATACAAACACTGACAAATTAATCACAAATATTTAAAAAATAAAAAATATTTCAGCCATCTTTAAGGAAAGAAATCTCAAGTTCTTTTATTTCAGTAATTCTAGCTAATATTTACTTTTTCTTTTTTTTTGACTTTTACATTTTTAAAAACAATTACTTTTTCTTCTTTAATAGAGTACCAAATTATTTGTTTTTAGTAAACAGTTTTCTTAACTCTTTTAGATGAAAAAGATGATATTAATATTCAAGAGCCCATTATGAACTTTTTTCTCTTCCTGAAAGAGAGGTTTAAATTATAATAAAATGAGTAAAGAAATTAACTCCAATGTCAAGACTCTAGCTTGCTGGATTTTATTTTGTTCCTTAGATTGAAAAGACAGAAAGAACCTCTCTCAAGATGAACATAGAAAATATCATCACTTCCTTTTCACATTAAGAATTAAAACAGTGTGTGGGGATGAAATTCAGAAGCAACTTGATAGGACTCTGTGACAACAGGCATGACTAGCTCTGACTTGGCAAAGTAAGTTATATGACTGACTCTTGCCTATCACCTTTCCTTCAGGCAAAGAGTCAAATTTAATACTATTCATCACACATATGGGTTCTACTAAATATATAAAAAATTTAAATGACAAATATGTAAAGTTTACTAAAAATAGAATATAAGAAGGAGGCACTTATAACAAAAATAAATTAAACACAATTCGTCTGATTTCACCTTTATCCCCTCTTGTCTTTTTTACCATTTTGGTTATGAAACCAGACCAAACACAAAAAACCTAAATCTATACTCATGGTTAAATATCTTAGTTTCTCCTCTTGTACCTTATATTTGGGAATGATGGACAAGCAAGATAGAAATCCAGAAAAAATTGTTAATCATTCTCCATGCTCTCTCCTCTTAAATTTTAATTCCTTTATTTGTTTTATAGACTTAGTTTATGACACCAACTTTCCTTTACTTTCTCTTTACTATATAAGTTGTGGATGGTCAAAGTAATGAATTACCACAGAGTGGTTTAAAGCAGCACATTCATTTGTGTAGGGTTCTGGAGGTCAGAAATACAAGCTTGGTATCACTGCATTGAAATCAAATTGCCAGTTCCATCTGTAAAATGTAAGAAAAATTAAAGACATTTTAATAACACCCTGAGAAAATAGAGATGAGGGCTGGAAGGACCAGCCCACGATATGAAGCTCACCCCCAAAAAAGCAATAACTATACCACAATTATCATGAAAATGTTAGTGAATGAGAGAAATAGAATGCCTGTTTCAAAGACAGGCAGTGGGTGGTGGAGGAGGGAGCTGGGGATCATTGGTGGCTGGAAGGTTGCACTAGTAAAGGAGGGCATAATTTTTATTAATAAATAAATACAACAAGAATTCTGGACACACAGACATTTAACAGACAATAAAATAGGAAGAGACCCACGAGAAGGATCTCAACTAAAATCTGAGGTGAGAACCACGGAAAATCCTTCCCTATCAGGTCTCATGGGGAATCAGTTCTTTTAATATATTGATCTTAGTCTGCTAGCCTATAAATTTCTGTTCTTGTCTAAGCCACTATATCTATGATACACTTGATATCAGTACTCATAAATTAATGCCTGAGATACAGTGCACAGAATCCATGCATTAACATCTAGCTAGGTCTTTAGGTGTCAATACTCAACATGCTAACGTGATCTGAAAATGCTATAGATCTCTTAACCACCTGCATCCAAACCACATGGTACCCAAGTGATGATCTTTCTGAGGGTAAAATTAGGGTATCGCAAACTTGCAAAAGACATATTCCACTCTGTGTACAATTCTACATCACTATTCTATACTTCACATCACTCAGACTCTACTTCCTGTTCATATTTTCTACTTCTTTTGCCTTGGGTTGTGACCTTATGGGTCACAACATAATTTATTTAAGGAAAGCTTCTTTAGCCCACTTCCGAGTATGACCAGTTTCATAGGGCTATTATGGTTTGTGCTTTAAAGAAGCGCCCACATAGTTTAATGGTTTAGAGCTTCTATGTTTGAGTGAAAAAAAATTGTTATTTCAAGAGCTGCAATTAATGGTACTGAATTGAGGGGGAGTAGCAGTATTACATTCACAGTAATACTCAGTCTAGTGTTATAGGCCTTGGACTTAGAGTAGATGCTATGTGATATGCAGCATATGGCACTACTAACGAGACCATTGTTTTCCTACACTAACTAAAGCTCTCCTTTAAGTCATAGCTCCAGCCTCCAAATTCTCACTAGCTCTACTTAATTATGTTTACGGTCTGGAAAACTAGTTATCTAGTTTTTTCATCCTCATGTGTTTCTCCTACAATGTTTTGTTAGCATAAACATTTTCATCTGGAAGTTTCTTTGGAAATAATTCAAAGATGTAAAAAAAATAATTGATTATTTTTGGTTTTGTGTTTTGGGCTTTGTTTTTGTTTTGTCATTTTTATCTTTGTTTTTGTTTTGTTTTGTTTTGCCACACCAGCTTGTGCTTAGGACTTATTCTCTCTACTCAGATCACATCTGGATGGATTGGAGGGAGGGCATATTTGATGTAGCGATTGAATCCAGGTCTACTGCACTATACTAATTCTCCAGTCCAGAAACTGGTTCTATTTAAGGTTTTCCCATAGGATCATTCCAGTGAGATAAATTGTTCATCAGTGTAAATCAAATACCTCAGAGAATTCTCATGAATAATGTGTGAGAATGTTGGTGTCTTATTAAGCATGGCCATCTTAATATTAACCATATCAAAGGTTTATATATAGTAAATATATAGGCAGCATTGTACCCTTTACTTCAAGAAGAGAGATACCAAGTTGTATTGGAAAAGGGTATGTCTTACAAAAACATCAAATCTATTTTCATGGGACAAGAGAGATAGCATGGAGGTAGGGTGTTTTCCTTGCATGCAGAAGGACAGTGGTTCAAATCCCAGCATCCCATATGGAAACCCGAGCTTTCCAGGAGTGATTTCTGAGCGTAGAGTCAGGAATAACCCCTGAGTGCTGCCAGGGTGCTGACCCAAAGAACAACAACAAAAATATATTCTCATAACAAACGTTTCATTGATAAAACTTCCAATATATATTGTGTTTGTGAAACATGTCAAGGGTATTCCTTAGAGGGACTCAGGTGAGTAAACTTTTTCTCCTTATCTAATCTCACTTATTACCTCAGATCAAAGTGATCAAAGTAATCTCACTTATTACCTCACATGCAAAGAAGCTTCTCTCTTTAACTATGAAACTTGAAGCAATACATTTGGTAACTTGACATATTTTGATATCTTTACTTCAAAACAGTACAGTGAAAATTACTAATGGTTTATAGTAGTACCTCTCAAATCTATTGTTTCTTCCAAGTTTCAGTTGAAAAGGTGTTAAACTACAAAATATCTCAATTGTCACAATCATTGCTGAGAAATTTATAAAAACTTAGTTTTTATTCTATACAGGCATCATTAAATTCAAGAAGATACCAGCTGTCTACTCATAACAATATTAACATATACAAATTTACAGTTGTGTCAAAAAGTGGAACTTGAGTTTGTAATCTATATTTCCCCCACTTGTTCCTTCCACTATCTCTACCAGAGCAGAACATGTTAACCCACATCCTTCCTCTGCGTAGAAGAGATACCCCACTCTGTCCCCTGCTGAGGATGTAGAAATCTCCATGCATTTTTTTGAGCAGTGGATCTTGAATCCAGTCTATCTGTGCTAGAACAGACAAGCTGCTCTAACCAGCTGACATTCACTGTGAGAGAGAATAATGTTGGAATACAAGAGCCTAAAACTACACTATCCTCAGAAGCCCTGTCCAGTCATTAACATTGATTGTGGACATATAATAGGAGACATTAAGAAGTTTCTGAACAGAGTATAGGACATTTTGAAATCTCAGAGGCAAATCCAGTATGATTATAGACATGTACTAGAAATTTTAAGCCCAGAAACAAAGTGAGACTCAAATCTCAATGTTTTATGAGTCTTAGCATTACTAATCTAGTCTAGAATAACCTCACCTTCATCTACATGTATTTATTTACATATAATATAGGCTTTGTAATATGTATTATATTACATATAATAATTAGGCTATAGTAAAGGTAGAAAAATAATTTCTTTGTCTTTTTAACTAAGAACTTTATTTTAATTGCTTGAACATAATTGGTATATGACCTTGGTGTAGTATTATTAAATACAAGTCCAGTATTGACTTATTTATTAATTATTCAAGATTTTATGTTGACTAGTAGATATTTGAACAACTAGGTATGTGAGGTCAAAAATGCCAGAAGCTATATGCAACTTTTTCAAATTATGATTGAATGACAAACTTAAAAATTTAATTAATTAAAAACTGAAAATGGTATATCTAAAGTTTTTTATTGGTTTTGAGGTTTTTCCATGTATTTCAAATATATAACTTTCCAAAATCTATTCTATGCAATTTTTAAGTCTTTCTCTTAGATAATTTGTCACTAACTAACCATATACATTTTTAGCAAACTTAAAATTGCCTATCAGAAAAATGAATCTGGCCTTTCAAGAATGAAAATTAGACTTGGATATTAAGTTTTAAGACCTGTAAATATTATCAAGGAACATTGAATGTTAAAGTCATGTTTTTTTCCCAATAGCTAGAAGTTAAGAACAAAAAATAAAAATAAGCATAATATAAAACCTAGATAGAAAAGAAAATGATTATAACATGTACATTATAGATTTATAGTAACAAAATCATCTAATCTCTTTAATGATGAGAATTTAGACACACTTTTTCTGACACTCATATAAATGACTAAACTTCATGTGACTATAAGCACCACTTTCCTGTCCAGCAATAAAGCACACAAAAATAAAAGTGTGTATGGGAACAGAGGTCCGGTTTCCATGATAGAGACATGTCTTTGCCAAAACCCTACTAATTCCCCTGTACAATCACTTGTCCTTCTTAATGCCTGCCAGAAGGCCATTTCTTTTCAAGCTTAATTTCAATTTGAGTGATGTGCAATTGATTTGAAGACACAACTGTTTAATAACTCATATAAACCTTGACCTTATTGACCTTTGAACTTGAAACCAAATCCCAACTGTATTCTTTATTCTAGTTATAAACTTACACCATCACATATAGCAGCCACCAGGACACATGTAGCTATAAAACCCTTTAAATGCAACTCAATAACAAATTAATTTTAATTTTAAATCCTTTATCTTTTACATGGTCTAGTCTTGTGCTATCAAAACCATAAATGTTAAAATTACTGCAACTAAGTTAACCCAAACTACAATAAAACTTTTAAATTGGATAAATAAATTAATATAGCTGTTTTAAATAGAAAAAAATGCTCCAAAATTAGGATACACAGATTCTTGATGTAATAAAGTTAAAAATAGTGATGCATGAATATAGAATCGGGGATAAAACCTAGAGATCACAGAGTGTGACACCATCACTTTGGAAATCTATGTTCATCTTAGGAAAGGAAAGAAAATGTCTATCGCATAAATATATGAGGTTTGAGTGAAAATATAGAAATTAAAATGAGATTTTCTTAAAAAAGGATATAAAATGAAAAATAAAATAAAAGAGAAAAATGCAAAATTAATGTACAAAGCTTAATAATGGCATCATGTTTTATCAGTGCTAATGGAGGTTGCAGAGAGAATTTTTCTTTTAATATTAAAAGAATTATTAAATATTTAATATTTAGTATAAAATATTAAAATATTAGCAACTTTTAACTGTTCATTTTTATGAGGAAGTTTCAGAAAAGGATAAGATGTTTCACTTAAACTTCAAGCTTGTTTTCTCCTTTAAACATGTATCTTGCTTGTTTATCTTTTGTTTCTTTGAGTACTTAATTTCTGCTCTGGAAAATTCTGTGTTCTCTCTCAAATACATACTTCTTTTTCTCTCTTCTCACATTTTTCTAAAAAATTTTCAATAAAATCTATCTTGGTTAACCAAAGAAAAAATATGTTTATAAGGTACCGTCCCAATTTGTGAATTGTTTGTTGTATAATTTGTAATTAGAAACTGAGTATTTTCTATGCTTTATTATTTGAGTAAAATGTCTTAATTAAAAGACTTAACTTAATGATCCCATATTAAGTTCCAATTTATTTATCCACTGTTATAAAGCCTCAGAATTCTAGTCATGTGATATTCCCAGGTTCATGCTTCACCTGGAATCAATTACTGAATTTCAGGCAGGTCCTTAGAAAAAATAAGATCTGAAAATTTAGGCATGCAAATTAAAAACAGCAGTAAACATTATTTTATATTTAAAGGATTGCAAATCTCTTGGTACATTAAAATAGGCAATAAAATCCAAAAACCAAATTGAATCACAATTCCCATGAATCTCATTTTGAAGTATAAAAATTACAGAGGATGCATTTTTTTTCTCTAATCTAGGTCAGCACTGTGATAGGAAAATCAGACTGATGAAAGCAGAAGTAGTACAAAGTAGAAATAGAGGTGCTAAAAATAGATATAAGAGAAAAACAAGTTTATGGATGAGAGTAAACAAATAATGAAGTACAGAAATAAGAGAAGTCTAATAGGCCATAAACAAGTGATTCAAAGTAATGGTGATATAGTGAATGAAAAATTAGAAGGGGGGAAGGTCCAGTTAATTTTTCATTTGTACTGTTAAATTTTATCTTTTGCCAATACTATGAGTTTTTATCATTTTGCAAGAATAATTACTTAATTGAATGTGTTAGATCATTCTTTTTCTAACTTTGTTCGATTTTCTATAATCAAGTTGTCAAAAACAAAGCTCCCCCTGATTATTTTATTCATGAATAAATATTATTTCATCAGTTCTAGTGAAGTTCATCTGTAATATTTTTTAACATTCTTATCTATGTTGTTTGAAATAAAAAATTTAAAAAGTGGTATCAGTAAGAATTAGTCCTTTAAATACAAAGAATTTGTTATGTCAAGAACTTGCAGGTATATCAAAGAAGGGGACTTTCACACTGTGAAAGGAGAACAGAAAAGTAAAGATACATTTTAATTGAGTATAAATGAGTTCTAAAGACAAATTTGAACATTTATTCTGGTGTGTAATGACATGTTAATGATATGTTCAATACAGGAAATTTCAGGGAATACCAATGGTAAACATATCATAGTCCACAAGTGTGAAAAATAAGATATAATAGCTGGGAAATATAAATTTAATAAAGACGTTTTCTTTTAGTCTCCCCCCCCTTTTTTTAAACCGTGGTTAATAGTTTATTCATAATTGGGTTTCAGTCTTACAATGTACACCACCCTTCACCCAAAGAAAGGTATTTTCCTAAGAGGCTTGAAATGTCATTCTAAAAAGAGATTTTTTTTCAATATTATTGTAAGCAAAAAAGCATCAATAATATAATGAAGTTTGCTCTTAAAAATTCTATTATGCAGGAGGTCATCGGTTCGAATCCCAGCATCCCATATGGTCCCCCGTGCCTGCAGGAGCAATTTCTGAGCCTGGAGCCAGGAATAATCCCTGAGCACTGCCGGGTGTGACCCAAAAACCACAAAAAAAAAAAATTCTTATTATTAGAGTTGGAGAGAAAGTACAGTGGGTAGGATGCTTGATTTGCTTGTGGCTGAATCAAGTTAGATCCCTAGCCCTCTATATGATCTCTCGAGCACACATGGAATGATCCTTGAAGATAGAACCTGGAGTAATCCCTGTGCATAGCTGAAGGTGAAATTCTCCCACACACACACAAAGATATTAGTTGCAAAGTGACAATGGAGGAGAGATAATTGAAAATGAAGAAAAGCAGGTTAAGAAGAGATTGCAAAATCAATCCTGGAAAGAATAGACGTACTTTAAACTGAATTAGCTGGAGGACTAAGGAGAGGAGAAATTTTTGAGAACTATATAAAAAATACTTTAACTTGGATTTGGCACCACCATCAATATATATTCCTTTTTAAAATGCACAGCAATAGAGGAAAGTCAAATTAACTAGAGCTACCTATCTGATGAATACTTTGTCACAACAATGCAGAGAATATGTCCTAAAGTCAAAGCTAATTGACATGATAAGTCATGTAGCAGATTTGCTTTTATAATATTCAAAGTAAAAATGGAATAGAAGACTTGAAAATATTCTTATTATTAATTACCAAACATTCCCTTTGCAGGTGATGAATGAATGAGAGGTAGAGGATAAGGACTCTTATTAGGCGAATGTATAAATTAAATATGTAAGATTAACTATTTAGTGTTGTGATTTTAATAGATAACAAATTGGTAAGTTGCTGTAAATTCAAGTTACCATGAAAAATAATAATAAATTACTGAAATCCAAGTAAGTAAAAGCTATTTCAAAATTGAGAGTATATAGCAAAAATATTTTTATAGGTATCATATTTTGGACTACTCAAGCTCACTCCCAGCAAAGTGCAAACAGTGTAGGTAATGGAACTAAGAGCCTTGCATATTTTGGACATATTCTTCAGCTATTTTTCTGGTCCAATTTAACACTTCTTGAAGTCAGAAAAACAGATTGCTTCTTAATATATTAATTCTAGAAGCTAGAATTTTCAAGAATTAAGTTTTGAAAATTTATTTATTTATTTACTTTGGTTTTGGGGCCACACCCAGTGACACTCAGGGGTTACTACTGGCAATATGCTCAGAAATCGCTCCTGGCTTGGGGGACAATATGGTACTCTGAGAGATAGAACCACAGTCCATCCTAGGTCAGCACTTGCAAGGCAATAGCTCTATTGCTTGCTCCACCACTTCAGCCCCATATGTTTTGAAAATTTAAACGTTGATTTTCTGTCAATTACATTCATCCACACTATTAATGTATATTATTTTTGACAAACTCAAATTAGATCACTAAATTTTTAAAAAGTTTTGCCCATGAATCATTGTCATAATAAACAGCTACAGTACATAAACTTGCTGATAGGTGAAAAGTTGCATTCATTCTTTTCAAATGGTATAAAAAGATTCTATATTCCCTATCAAATAGGATATTATTAAATTTTTTTGAAACAATAAACCTTTTGCCTTTAAACCAACCCACTTTCTCCCTCAAACAAGTACTTCTATGATGGAAGATGGCAACATAGATACTATAAGTTTTTTTGGCTTAACATCCGAGAATATTTCAGAAGTTAAAATAAAATGTGCACCAAATTATCACCTTTGCACTCTGGTAGTCATGCAAGCAAAATATATCAGAAAGAGTGGTTGGTTTTCATTTTTGCTCTCTCAATCCTTCCATCTTTAATTGACTGTACAGTGTGACTAGGTAGGTAATTTAGGTTTAAATTTTTCAAAATTTATCATTGAGCTCAAAATTAAATCATTACAATTTCTGTAATAAATAATAGAACAAGCCTGGGGAATGATGGTAACTGGGATTGGTAAGGATTGGTCAAATCAGAAATATATCTGGGGAATAGTTTGACAAAACTGTCATAGTTGGTTATTCACTAAAGGTTAAGAAAAATCTAGGGAGAAAATATCGATTGCATTAAATAATTGTTAGCTCAAAAGTTATGCATCAAATTTATCATGATTTTCTCACAAAAAATGTGGGAAGAAAAGCATGGAATGCATTTTTTTCTCTGTTTCAAGTGCATGTAATTGATTTCCACTAAATACCTAACAGCAAGTAGTAAAATATGTTTTGGCTAACAACAAATAGTAAAATTGTTCTTTTTCTAAAATATTAATAATTCTTTAAGTCAAACTTGAGTGTATATATAATAATATCTGGGTGATATGTTACTAGGGAGTAAATAAGTTCTTGTTTGTTTTTAAGACACACTAGGCAATGCTCAGTGGTTATTCCTGTTTCTGTACCTAAGAATTACTCCTGGCAGACTTTGGGAACATCTAGGATGCCAGGGATCAATTTTAGGTCATCCTCTTGCAAAAAGCAAGTGCCTATCCACTATCACTGTAGCACAGGGAGTTATACTAAGCAAGGCACAGTTATTGTAGACAAATGTTCAGTTAGCTAAGAGACACTGAGACTTCGACTGTCCTCTTTAACAGAAACATATAATGCTGGCTTTAAAGGTCCCAGAGCATAGTATTGCATGAAGCATTCCCAGGTTTGAATTCTACCACCACATATGGTCCTCAGAGCACTACCGGGAGTAATTGCTGAGTACAGAACAATAAAATACTACAAGAAAATATATAAATGCTCACAGGCGGCCAATGAAATTACACAGAAGTTAACATTCTTACCTTGCATGTGGCCCCAAGCCCTCAAAGCAGAGCATTTCCAGGTATGGATCCAAAAGCATCTCTCAAAAACTGCTCATAATTATCCTGAATTGCTTATAACTGCAATTTTATTAGTAATGTATGTACTGTTCAGCTTTACTATAAAATTAATCAACACTACAAATAGTTTTGTCCCACAGAGACAAGATGTATTAAACCCATATCTCCAATGTAAACCCTACCAGGAACTTTAGCCAGCGTTGAACTTTACTTAGAAATTAAACCCTTTTAAGTAAGCCAACCAAACCCATTTCTCTTTTAATAGTTGCTGTCTTGAAGAGAATATATTCTTAAAATCATCTTAAAACTAACACACCATTAAAAAGACTTTTTAAAATTATTTTAAACAAAAGTTCCAGAAAATAGGAGGTGACAAGTGGAAAAAATTGTTAGGTATTTATCTGTGTAATTCTATATGATACATTTCTTGGGAAATGTTGTCATGTTTTGGAGGAGTGATGAAAATAAACAAAAGAAAAAGCTAATATTGCAGGCTTTGTCTATGAAAGGATTGAATTTGTGGTCTAGTCCTAAGAAGATGTTTATGTATTGGCACAGAGCAAGGAAAAGTTTCCTGTTTGAAAAGGCATTTTTTGAGGTAATTTAGCATTATGCCACTGTATAAACTTCCAGTGTGCATCAGAATAAATCAGAATCTACTACGGAGATATCTTTTTTTTCCTCACCTGAACAGTGGGCAAAGGAAACAAGTAGGAAAATTTGGATTGGTAGCTACTTTTTGAAAAAGACTTGATGTATACTTTTACTCACATGCCAAAGAGAAGCTAATTTTACAAAACTTAAAATCACGTTAAAATATCCTTTGAGATTTGTTTCCTTCTTGACAGCTTGTGAGACTACAAAATATTTGGAATGGCACAACACATTTTCACAAATAACAGTAAACATGGACATATTTTATTAACTAATAACAGACTCTAATATGTTTAAGCCGCCAATGACTGCTTATTATTTTCTTCAAATCAAAGGAAGAAAATGAGTTTTTCATAAGGATTTACGCTTTTTTTTCATATCATGAGCAAAAAATTATAGCAATCTTTGCATTAGTTGAAAACAAGTTGTTTGGCAAGTTCCAATCAAAAAGACAATGTATACACAGGTCTAGTTCAAAGAGAGAAAAGTAATGAATTGGTAGCTCTGAGTGTGTGTGTGTGTGTGTGTGTGTGTGTGTGTGTGTGTGTGTGTGTGTGTGTGTGTGTGTGTGTGAACTCAATTATACCTGAACATTCTTGTTCTTTCTCTGGTAATAATGTAAAAGTTGGAGCATCGAAGGTAGTTGAGAAGTACAGGGAACAGAATGAGGAGCTCTTAGATAGGTCATACTTATAAGGAGGTGAAATCTTGGAATCTGGAGGCAAAAGTGTAAGTTTGTACTTAGCTTTCGACATCAACTTCATAAATACTAACAGGAACTTGGACATGATCATTATTGGAGAAACCATTGTAGGAGGTTGGACCACATCATGTGGTACTCTGCACCCACTCCTTGGTACCTAATTAAGAATTACCCTTGGTGATGCTTAAGGAATCATATGAGGTGCCAGGGATCAAACTAGGATCAGGTGCATGTAGACTAGCATTATTTTCACTATTCCCCTGCTTTTGTTGTTGTTTGTTTGTTTTTTATCTCCAACTCTGGACTGCAACTTAAAAGACTTTCTACTCTCGTTATCTTTCATTAATCTCAGTTATAAAAGAGAGCATAGGCACTACTTCATATGATTTATTTTTGCCTGTAAATGATTGGTAAAATAAAATGAAGCCTTATGATCAATTCATGTTAGATATTAATGAGTCTTATAAGTTGTACCACAATTATGAAAGTCAATAAAAAGGTGGGTTTCCACTCAGCCCCACATCTAGACCCCTGGCAAGAAACTACAACCAACACTCCTACTGACTCATGCTCTGTGGCCCTCCTTCTCATGCCCCCCAAATGTGGACTGTTGCTTGATACCAGATTCAGCTCCAGAAGGACCCCCAATGCACGAACTCTACCCAAGCCCTTTCTATATCAAATCACTTCTCAGACTCAACAAGACCAGGATGTGTGATGAAAATGTGCCCTGCATTCCACCCCTCACAAGAATATCTCAAAAGACAATGGGGAAACCTATATTTAATTTATAAGTTTAAGACCTCTATCATACTACCTTTTAACCTGTTTATCCCCAAATGTAAGGTAGTTTCCTGCATCACTGTTTTCTTAATTACTTTTTTAAATTCATTTTTATTTATTTTTCTTTTATATATGTATATATGTGTCTATATATATACATATATTGTCTTGTTTTTCTTTTCTTCTCTTCCTTAACTTCTGTTTTGGTTCTGCTTAGTAAAAAAAAAAAACCTACAAGAAAATGTCTTGCCTGGAATAAAAGCTCAGGTCAAAACCAGGGCACAGAGATGATGGAGCCTGACATTATCATCCCCAAATGCACCATTTCTTAATATAGCACCATTTCTTTTTGCAAAGGCATACTAAAAAGGTGAAAATTTTACATATAAAAACAAGTTTTATCTACTATGGACAAAAACTCATACATTTTACAATACAAGGGTGCATCCCACCTTGAACATATGTCATGTGGCCCCAACTTTGACTCCATGTGATTAGACAGCAATCATCCAACCCCGAATCCTAGATCACAGACATAGAACTGACAAAGTTCTCCGCAACAGCTCCAGGAACCAAAGTCCCTCTGGTACATTCTTAATACTGCTCTGACACCAACATGCTCCAGTTTTTTTTTTTTTAATATAAATTTTTATTTTGATCATAGTGGCTTACATATTGTTGACAATAATATTTTAGGTACATATTTACATAAAATCGGGGGGATTCCCATCGCCAAATTGTCCTCCCTACACCCCCGTTTCTGTCCTACCTCCCTTTTCCTTTTCCCTCACCCCAGGGCAGGTAGAATATGTGGTCTCCTCTGTATCTAACCCACTACTTAGTAGACTTGCACCTGTTTGGTCTTGATGCCTCCCTTATTTCCCCCTCTAACTGGAGTCAGGACTAGCTAGTTCAAGTTGCATGGTTTTGTTTGAAGGAGAGAAAAGTAATAAACTGGGATAAGAGTTTAATACCCCAAAATTGGGCGGAGTCCCTCTAAAGGCTCTCATCATCAATTTGGGAGATGGAGAAAAAGAAGGTGAAACACTCCACTAGTACCAAAAGAAGTGTCAAATATCCAGTGAGGGCTCCAGCTATATCGATAAGCACCACACAGAGCCAACAAAACAAATAAACAAACAAATAGGAAAAAAAACAAAAACAGACAAACAAAAATCACGCCATGGTCTTGAATTGAGAAACATGGCATAGCACATAACGAAAGAGAAGAGAGGAAGAGAAAAAAAAAAGAAAAAGAAAGTATAATTGGGGACTCCACTTTCAATAATTACACCCAGAGAATTCGACCAAAATAGATTGGTAAATCAAAAATAGTAATAACAATAATAAATGAAGGTAATATATATATATATATTTATATAAAAAGTAACCAAGGTTTTGCGCTTTTTGTATTTTTGTTTTTTCCCTTCTGCCCTGGCACAGTAAATATTGGGGTCATTCGAAAAAGAATTCACTTGGCCTAAGAGATATGGGGTTTCTCCGTCCTTGGAGCATACTGTCATGGGATCAACTCTAGACTTTGCTCAGGATCCTTTACTTTCTCGTTGGTTTTTTTTTTTTTTGGTGTGTGGAGGACTTCTGCTCTGTGTTTAGAGGTCTCAGTATCTGCACAGATCCTGGGGTGGGACTTATGATGAAGTCAGTCTTTGTGGTTCTAGAGGTTCTGTTACCTCAGTGTCATTTTAGTCCATCTTCTGTGGTTGGTGATCTTGGTCTTTGCACTGAACCTAGGGTGGCGCCTAGGATAGCGTCTTACTTTGTGCTTCCAAAAAGCCCCATTTCGTTACTATTGTCTCTGCCGCACCTTTGGGACTGGGGATCATGATTATTGTGCAGGTCATAGTTCAAACCCTAAACTAGGGCTTTTTTATTGGGCCCGAGATGTATACAGTCTGGTCGTGGATCTAGCAGCCAGTCATCTGTAAATCCCAATCTTGGTTTTTGGACCTACCAAAGGGTGGCGAGACTTCTGTTTTTGTCTTGTCGTTAGTTGATAAGGTAGGCTAATCTGCTCTAAGGTCAAGCTGTTCGCATTTTCCTCATTGTCAGGATATCATGTTAGAGCTGGGCCTTGTTGTTGGTCTCATCGTATTAAGGCCGTCCCGGATGGAGTTTGTTTCCTGGAGTTGTTGTGAAGAGCTGTGCCGTTTCTATGTCGGGGATCAAGGGTTCAAGGCTGGATGAATGGTATCTAATCACCTGAGGTCTAATTTGATTCCACATGACATATTTTCAAGGCAGGAGATATCCCTATATTTTAAACAACTATGAGTTCCTATCTCTAGTAGATAAGAGCTCTTTTTTTTATATGTAATATTTCCCCTTTACTTAGTGTGCCTTTGCAGAGGGAAGTGGTGTTACATTATAATGTCTGTGTATTCGTGGGTGGACTGATGGGGTAACAGACACAGGTCACGTATCAAAAAACGAAGAGAGAAAAAAGAAAAAAAAAAAGAAAAAGAAAAAAAAGGGGGGGGGGAATTAAAAATGTATGTGCTCACAAATATATATGTAGGATGAACATTCAAAAAAGATAAATAAATAAATTTAAAAAAAAAGAAATAAAGTGAGTTAGCAAAATTTTTAAGGGGCCAAAGTGGTGCAAAAGATTACCTTACATTTGGGGGAGGGCAGGTTAAGAGGTGGTGTATTACAGGTCTTATGCCTATGTTGGAAGTACAGTTTTCCCCATTGTCTTTTGAGTTTTTCTTGTGGTGTGTGGGTTCCCAGGCATCTTCCTAACCCACCCCCTGCCCTTCTTCAGATTGGTAAAAATTTGTGGCAGGGAGGTCTTGGAAGAGTTCTTGCATTGGGGAAACTTTTGGATCTAGGCCCGGTTTCAAGGAG
Organism: Suncus etruscus; assembly: GCF_024139225.1. Classification (NCBI taxonomy): domain Eukaryota; kingdom Metazoa; phylum Chordata; class Mammalia; order Eulipotyphla; family Soricidae; genus Suncus; species Suncus etruscus. The sequence continues at coordinate 42,178,660 of NC_064857.1, forward strand.
TAGTCCGCGTTAGGGGGAGATGGCAGGGAGGGCCTCGCAGTGTGAGTCCACAGGGGGGTTGGCTGTCTTTTCTTTCAGGAGACAAGGTGTGGGTTTATCTGGGTGTCCTCTCGCCTGGGAGCTGGGTACTGGTTCGTTGGGTAGGGGGTCGATCTTGATGCCTAATAGAATAAGGACTGGGGGTGAAGAGTTTTAATATGGTGGGAGATCTGGATGGGATTGAGGGGTGAAGGGATAGTTGGATTTCCGGAGGGGGGAAAGGGGAAGGTATATGGGAAGGGTTTGAAGGGAGAGAAAAGAGAAAATAACTTCGAGAGAAAAAGGGGGGGGAGAAAGGGAAAAAAGTAATGCGCAGAATAGAAAAAAAAAGTAGTGAGAAGAGAGGAGAAAATGGCAAGGGAATGCTGGTTTGATTGACTGTGTTCGAAGAATAGAGCCTGTAGTTTAAGTCTGTACGTCTCAGGTACTGCTTCAGTGGTCTGACTGGTCTCGTGTTTCAATTCCTAAATGAAGGTATTACCTAGAGATAAAGTGTATGTTAAAGAGTTTTCTTGTGGCCATCTCGTAGTGCAGGCAAGGTATGGTATCCCGTGTGGTATCACGAGTTGCCACCTTAGTTTGTTCGCCCTTTGTATCCAAGGGCACCTGTGGACAGAAAAGCTGAGAGGTTATTTAAAGTATAGTAAGATAAAGGCATTAAAAGGTAATGTTATGGTATGTTGCCATTGCAGTCCGTGATTTCCCTTGGTGTTCTATACTTGTGTTCCTGTATGCGTACTCTAAGGGGTTATTGTGGACCTTTGTTGTAGAAGTCTGATTACATACCTGTTCTCTCTATGCTGCCGTTTCTGTTGTTGCTGTTTTCTTTGTGGTATAATGTGTAGTCAAGAGTTTGCTTTGTTCCTTTTTCATGTATTTTGGACACTGTTCCCATATCTATGTTGACTATTACGGTGTTCGGAGTTTCTACCCTGTTGAACCCTGTTATTTGATTGTTAGGTATTAGTTGTGTATAAAATATGTGTTCTAGGTTTTTCAGAATAGTGCTACCATTCTGTGTTTATCTTTTGTCTTCTGACTTACTTCGTTTAACATAACATGATCTAGGTCCATCCACGTTGCTGCAAAGTCTGTGATTGTATCATTTCTGACTGCCATGTAATATTCCATTGTGTATATGTACCACATCTTAATGATCCATTCATCTGTTGTTGGACATCGAGGTTGGTTCCAAGATTTGGCTATTATACTGAGTGCTGCAATAAATAGTGGGGTGCATACATATTTTGGAATGAATGTCCTTCCATCTTGGGGGTATATGCCTAGAAGAGCAATTGCTGGGTCAAATGGCAGCTCAATTCTGAGTTCTTTGAGCACTCTCCAGACTGTTCTCCATAGATGTTGGACTAGGGGGCATTCCCACCAGCAGTGGATGAGAGTTCCTTTCATACCGCATCCTCGCCAACAAAGGTTGTTTCCATTATTTTTGATGTGAGCCAACCTCACTGGTGTAAGGTGGTATCTCATTGTTGTCTTGATTTGGATCTCCCTGATGATGAGTGAAGGTGAGCATGTTTTCATGTGTTTGTTGGCCATCCTTCTGTCTTCCTCAGAGAAGTGTCTATTCATTTCATCTCCCCATTTTTTTATGGCTTTATTTGGCTTTGAGGGGCTCAGCTTTCTGAGTGCTTTGTATGTTCTAGATATCAGCCCTTTATCTGATATGTCAAGTGAGAAGATTTTTTCCCATTCTGTTAGCTGTCTTCTTGCATTAAGTAGGGTTTCTTTTGCCATGCAGAAGCTTTTTAGTTTAATATAGTCCCAGTTGTTTATATTTGATGCTAACGTTCTTGCCATTGGTGCTCCATTCTCGAAGACCTTTTTGATATATAGGTCTTCGAGTGTTCTGCCTATTTTATTCTCGATAAACTTTATAGATTCAGGTCTGATTTCAAGGTCTTTGATCCATTTTGAGTTTACTTTTGTATAAGGAGTGAGATATGGGTCAATTTTCACTTTCGTACATGTGGTTTTCCAGTTGTACCAACACCATTTGTTGAATAGGCTTTCTTTGTACCATTTCAGGTTCTTGCCTCTTTTATCAAATATTAGTTGGCTGTATATCTGGGGGTTTATGTCTGGGAATTCTGTTCTGATCCACTGGTCTGAGGTCCTGTCTCTGTTCCAGTACCATGCTGTTTTAATTACTATGGCTTTATAGTATAGTTTCACGTTAGGTAAGGAGATGCCTCCCAGCTTCTTGTTTTTCAGTATGTGTTTGGCTATCCTGGGTCTTTTGTGGTTCCAGATGAATTTTGTGATTGATTGTTCTATTTCTTTAAAGAATTGTGTCTGGGTTTGGATAGGTATTTCATTAAATCTATATAGAAGTTTGGGTAAGATAGTCATTTTGACTATGTTAATTCTACCTATCCATGAGGCTGGGATGTTCTTCCATTTCTTTAGATCGTCGTCAATTTCTTTCTGAAGAGTTTTGAAGTTTCCCTGGTATAGGTATTTCACTTCTCTTGTAAGGTTGATTCCTAGATACTTGATATTTTTTGATACTATCTTAAATGGGATTGTATTTTTAATCTCTCTCTCCTCAACTTCATTGTTTGTATATAAAAACACTACTGTCTTTTGTGTATTGACTTTGTATCCAGCCACTTTGCTGTATTGGTTGATTGTTTCTAGGAGTTTTACTGTAGATTCTTTAGGGTTTTTGATGTATATCATCATATCGTCAGCAAATAGAGCTAGCTTGTGTTCATCTTTCCCTACTTGAATTCCTTTGATTCCCTTCTCTTGTCGGATTGCTATTGCTAGGACTTCTAAGGTTATATTGAATAAGAGTGGAGAGAGTGGACAGCCTTGCCTAGTTCCTGACCTTAGTGGGAATGCTTCTAGTTTCTCACCATTAAGTATAATGTTGGCTGTGGGCTTTTCATAAATAGCCGTAACTATCTTGAGGAAGGTTCCTTCTAACCCTATTTTGCTGAGTGTCTTTAACATGAAAGGATGTTGGATTTTGTCAAACGCCATCTCAGCATCGATTGATATGATCATGTGGTTTTTGTCTTTCATGTTGTTGATGTGATGTATCATGTTGATTGATTTGCATATGTTGAACCAACCTTGCATTCCTGGTATGAATCCCACTTGGTCGTGATGTATGATCTTTTTGATGAAGTGTTGGATTCGGTTTGCTAAGATTTTGTTGAGTATATTTGCATCTATGTTCATTAGTGAGATTGGTCTGTAGTTTTCTTTTTTGGTGGTGTCTTTGCCTTCTTTGGGAATGAGTGTGATATTAGCCTCATAAAAGGAGTTGGGGAGGATTCCTGTTTTTTCTATGGTTTGGAAAAGCCTATGGAGCAGTGGTAATAGGTCTTCTTGAAATGCTTGATAGAATTCACCTGTAAATCCATCTGGGCCTGGGCTTTTGTTCTTAGGGAGTTTTTTAATTACCTCTTCAATTTCCTCTGAAGTGATTGGTCTGTTTAGACTTTCTAGATCTTCCTTGTCCAGTCTTGGAAGAGGGTGCTTGTCCAAGAATCTGTCGATTTCTACTGGGTTCTCTAGCCTAGTTGAGTATAGTTGTTCATAATATGATCTCATGATATGTTGTATTTCTTGGGGTTCTGTTGTAATCTCTCCCCTTTCATTTGTGATCCTATTGATTTGGGTGTTTTCCCTCTTTTTTTTGGTGAGTCTTGCCAATGGTTTGTCTATCTTGTTTATTTTTTCGAAAAACCAACTCCTGGTCTCATTGATTTTTTGTATTGTTTTCTTAGTTTCGATGTTGTTTATTTCTGCTCTGGTTTTTATTATTTCTTGCTTTCTGGTTGTGGTTGGATTTCTCTGTTGCTGTTGTTCCAATTCTTTGAGGTGATCTTTTAAACTGTTGGTTTTGTTGTTTTCCTGTTTCTTGACATATGCCTGTATTGCTATGAGTTTCCCTCTAATTACTGCTTTTGCTGTGTCCCATAAATTTTGACATGTTGTCTCTTCATTGTCATTTGTCTCAAGGAATCTTTTTATTTCTTCCTTGAGTTGTTCTTTGATCAAGCTGTTGTTAAGCAGCATGTTGTTTAGTCTCCAGGTATTAGTTTTCCTCCATTGCTTCTTCTTGACATCAATTTTAAGCTCTGTTGCATAGTGATCTGAAATGGTACTTCTAATTATCCTTACCTTTGTGGTCTTACATAGGTTGGCTTTATATCCTAAGACATGGTCTATTCTGGAGAAGGTTTCATGTGGGTTTGAGAAGAATGTGTATTCTGCTTTCTGGGGATGAAGGGCTCTATATAAGTCTATTAGCCCTAAATCTTCTAATTTTTCATTTAGAGCTCTTATTTCTTTGCTATTTTTCTGTTTGGAGGATCTGTCCAGTGGTGATAGTGGAGTATTGAGGTCCCCTACTATTATCACAATTCCCTTCATGTGTTTCTCCAGGTTTACCAGTAGTTGCCTCACATATTTTGGTGACTCTACATTAGGTGCATAGATATTGACCAGGGTTAGTGTTTCTTGATCTAATGTTCCCCTGATCAGTAAGTAGTGACCCTCTTTGTCTCTGATCACTTTCTTGAGGTTGAATACAATTTGGTCTGATATAAGAATGGCTGTCCCTGCTCTTTTTTGTTTTCCATTGGCCTGAATAATTACTTTCCATCCTTTTATTCTAAGCCTGTGCTTATCCTGTAACTGTAGGTGTGTTTCTTGCAGACAGCAGAAGTCCGGTTTATTTTTCCTAACCCAGTTCTCTACTATGTGTCTTTTAATTGGAGAGTTTAGTCCGTTGACATTTAGGGAAATTATTGATAGAGAGGACTGTTGTGCAGTTGTATTGTGTGGAGTGGTTGTTGTTACAATCGGGGGTTTGGATTGTGTAATTCGTCTCTGAGTAAGTCGCTTAGGGTCGGTTTAGTTTGCACAAATAGTTCAAGTTCGTTCATGTTTGAGAATGATTTTAGTCTGCCTTCCCATATGAATGATAGTTTTGCTGGGTATTGGACCCTGGGTTGGAAATTTCTTTCATTCAGTCGTTTAAATATGTCATTCCACTGTCTTCTTGCTTGAATTATTTCAAATGGGAGATCTGGTTTGATTCTTATGTCCTTTCCTTTGTACTTGAGGTTTTTTTTCTCCCTTATTGCTTTCAGGAGTTCCTCTTTCTCTTTGTTTTTTGCCATTTGGATTATTATGTGTCTTGGTGTGGGTTTATTAGGGTCTATTTTATTAGGGACTCTCTTGACTTCTTGGATTTGTCCTGAATTGTCTTTCCAGAGGGTGGGAAAGTTCTCTGTTATTATCTCCCTGACTACCTGTTCTTCCCCCTTCCCTATTTCCTCCCCTTCTGGTATACCCACAATCCTTAGATTGTTTCTTTTATCCTTGTTCATTAGATATTGGATTTTTCCTTGCAGTGCTTTGCCTTTTATTTCTTTATTGGTTTCTTGATCATTTTTTGATTGCAGTTTTCCTTCGAGTTCTTCGACGTGCTTCTCCAACTCTGTGTTTCTGCTCGTAAGGCTTGTTACCTTATCTTTTAATTCCTTCACTTCTTTTTGTATGGAATCTCTCATGTTCTTTGACATTTCTTCTTTAATTTGGCTGATTCGTTCGTCCAGGGATTTCTTATACTCGGTTGCTAGGGTTTCTTTCAAATCTTTTATTAATTCTTGCATTTCCTTCCTCATGACAGCTTTTAGGTCTTCTTCCCGTGGATCTGTGCGCTTTGGTGGACTTGGAAATTTGATAGAGTTTGTCATGGAGTCTCCAGTTATTAGAGATCTTTTTGCTTTACGCATTGTTCTTTGTATTTAATGGTGTATTTTGGAGTGCTGTGGCTTCTAATTTTGGCCTGCTTTGGTCCCCTTCCTGGCGGTGTTTCTAGAGGGGCCTGTTGGGTGAGTTTGTTGAGCCTAGCCCTTTCTCCTCCCCTTTGCTACCTAGCGTTCAGCCTTCCTGCTGTGGGTCTTTTCCCTTATCTGCTCCTTATTTCTGTCAGTGGTGCAGTTCCACTCCTGGCCACAATGGTTACTGGCGCTGTTGAGCCTAGCTCTCAGTCCCCCCTCCTTTCTCTGGGAGTCAATGGAGCTCCGCCCCCTCCACGCCTCCCTTGAAGGGTTCCCTCAGTCCAACCCTTCAGGCTCTGTCCTCACCCTTGGGGAGTCCCTGGTCCACTCCAGGGTCCAGGGGGGTGGACTGCTCTAGTTCACCTGCGAGTCCAGATGGCTGGCCCTATCTCTCCCGTCTGTTCGGGTCGCTCAACTTGCCTTTCTAGTCACCCACCTGGGGGAAGGTAGTCACTCAACCCTCTCTGGCTGGCACGCAGGGGTCCCTGGGGGAAGGGTCCGTCCCAAATGCCGCGCGCAAAGAGACAGAAATTCCCTCACTCACTCCTCCAGCTGGCCCGCCAAAGGGTCCGACCCAAACACCGGCGCAAAGAGACAGAAATTCCCTCACTCACTCCTCCAGCCGGCCCGCCGGGGTCCCTGGGGAAAGGGTCCGACCCAAACACCGGCGCAGAGAGACAGAAATTCCCTCACTCACTCCTCCAGCCGGCCCGCCAAAGGGTCCGACCCAAACACCAGCGCAAAGAGACAGAAATTCCCTCACTCACTCCTCCAGCCGGCCCGCCGGGGTCCCTGGGGAAAGGGTCCGACCCAGACACCGGCGCAAAGAGACAGAAATTCCCTCACTCACTCCTCCAGCCGGCCCGCCGGGGTTCCTGGGGAAAGGGTCCGACCCAGACACCGGCGCAAAGAGACAGAAATTCCCTCACTCACTCCTCCAGCCGGCCCGCCAAAGGGTCCGACCCAAACACCAGCGCAAAGAGACAGAAATTCCCTCACTCACTCCTCCAGCTGGCCCGCCGGGGTCTCTGGGGAAAGGGTCCGACCCAGACACCGGCGCAAAGAGACAGAAATTCCCTCACTCACTCCTCCAGCCGGCCCGCCGGGGTCCGACATGCTCCAGTTTTGATAGGACATCCTGACAATGAAGAAAGGGCAACAACTTGATCTAAGAGCAGCTTGTCTTATCTTACCACCTAACGATAAGATGAAATCAGAAGACATGTCATCCTTTGATCTGTGCAAAAGCCAAGATCGTTAATTAGAGAAGACTGACTGTGACAATTATGACTTGGCAGAACTTATCCTGGGACCAATATAAAAGACCCTAGTCTAGGCTTTGGTCTACGATCTGTACAACCATGATCTCTTATTTCAGAGGTCTGACTGAGACAACTGCAACTGAGCAAAACTTCTGGAAACATAATGAAAGACTCTATCCTAGGCTTTGTCCTAGGATCAGTGCAAAACCCGAGACCACTAACTACAGAAGACTGTTTAAAACAGGGGTCTCAAACTCGCCGTTTGCGGCCCTCTGTACAACATTTTGTGGCCCGCGGTGCCTTCAAATATCGCAGTATTCGCGATTATTCACTTACCGAATAATCACAATAAAAATTGCATTAGTAAGAAAAAAATCGCATTAAACATTTGCATACCTCGAGCAGTTCCGTTCGGGGTATGCAAATGTTTAATGTGATTTTTTGCGATTTTTTTCTTACTAATGCGATTTTTTATTGCGAATATTAGATAAGCGAAATCCCTTATGCGGCTCTGCCTCACCCCGACTTTGCCTCCTGCAGCCCCCAGGTAAATTTTGTTTGAGACCCCTGGTTTAAAACAACAGTGATGGAACAGAACTTCTAGAATAGTAAATAAAAGCCTCCCATATTCCTTTTACTAAGGATTGCTTTAACTATTCGTGGGTGTTTATTGTTTCAAATGAATTTCAGGAGTGTTTGATATATTTCTTTGAAAAATGTCATGGGTATCTTTAAAGGGATTGCATTAAATCTGTACAATGCCTTGAGGAGTATTGCCATTTTAATTATATTAATCCTGCGAATCCATGAGCAAGGTATGTGTCTCCATTTTCTTGTATCCTCTTTTATTTCTTGGAGTAGGGTTTTGTAGTTTTCTTTGTATAGGTCCTTCACCTCTTTAGTTAAGTTGACCCCAAGATATTTGAGTTTGTGGGGCACTAATGTGAATGGAATTGTTTTCTTAATAGAACCATAAATAAAGACTCCATCCTATTACCTTGCAAATACCAAGATTTCTAGCTACAGAGGCCTGCTTTTATCATCCAAGACTGAGCAAAAAATTTCCAGACACAACAAAAGGACCTAGGGGAGAGTAAAAGAGCATGTATGGAGCCTGTAGTTATTCCCATGACAGTATACTCCAAGGGCTGAGAAACCCTGTATCTCTTAGGCCAAAATAATTTCCTTTCTAATCTCCCCAATATTTGCTGTGCCTATGCCAAAAAAAGAGAAGCACAAATTAATATTTTTGTTATTGTTTTTTTTCCAATTTTTTGCTTTGTATTAATTTCGGAACTGTAGTTATTGTTTGGTTTGTAGTTTGGACTGTAGTTATTGCTATGATGCTTTTGGGGGGGTTTGTTTGTTTGATTTTTTTGTGCTGTTGTTATGTTTTTCTTCCTATCTCCCTTTCTTCTCTTAAATTGATATTTCTAGCCTCTGGAAGGACTCCTCTTGGGTTTTGCTTGTTTGATTTTTCCCCCCTTATTTTTTTCCTTCAAACCAAACCACATAACTTGAACCATGCTGTTCTGCCTCATAATTGAGGGGGAAATAATGGAGGGTACCAAGACCAAACATTTGTATGAACATTGAGTAGAAATAAAAAATGATCAGACTTAAACAGCAAATTCAAAGCTGACAACAACAGAATCGATACCCATCTACAACAAACTAAACACAGAGGAGACCACTTATATTAGCAGCCCATGGGGCAAATGAGGGGAATAAGAGATGCATGCTGGGAACAGGGGTAGAAGGAGGACAACATTCATGGTGGGAATGCCCCTGATTTAATGTCACTATATACCTAAAAGATTACTATGAAAAATTTGTAATCCACTTTAGTCAAAATAAAAATTATTTAAAAATTGTGGATTTTACAGAGATGCTTTGTCTTGGCCTAAAAGTAAATCTAGAGGCTTCAGCTTTCATATGGAGTCTATATTTAACTCTCCTTTTTTGGGAGAATATATGAAAAAGTACAGCAGAATATAGAGTGCATGTTTTTCATTGCCTTTTTATTCCCAAAAAATGTTCAGGAAGCTTAGGGAACCCAATGGAGATTCTCAGCCAACCAGATCTACAAATCAGAACAAGGACAAGAAGTTGTTCCAGTCTGCTATCATATTAGATATTATACCATATAGTACTGGGCCATCAAAACCATACCACAAAGTTGCTTGTGATTATCTGGGGCTGCAACCTCACTCTGCTATGGAAACCATTGGTACCAGGAAATAAAAGTAGGCCTAAGCATTATACCTCTCCTGGCCCCAGAGTTCATTTTTAAGAAATCATAATGGTTCATCTTTGCACACAAAGATGTTCAGTAACTAGTCACTACTTATAGTACTTTAGGCAGCAGTATTTTATACTGATCAACCCCTATATGAAATCTAAAGTAATGCTGCACAGTACATGAAGCAATATGTAAGTATTGAATGCTTAGAATTTAGTTATGGGCTATAGGGATTCACATTGGCTCAGAACAACCTGAACATTAGAAAAAGTATCGCCATAACGTTCACCAGGTACTCAACTTGAAGACATGGTTACTCCTTGGTTTTGTGTCCAAAAACTCCTTAAGAAAAAATAAAAGAAAAAAATCAACAGTGTTGCACATGAGAACTATTATATTATTAAGGATGTTTGCTATGGCAAGAAATATTTCTCAAAGTAATTTTAGAATAAAATAAACAACACCAACATATGTTTGTTAAAAATAAAGAAGCAGGTTTTAGGACATCATGTACCAAGATCCGGTTGCCCTTTATGTACCTTTCATCCATGAAGACTCATTTTCAGAAAATTTTTTCATCAAAGACATAAATCCATATGTACCTTTGACTTTACCTCCTCACATTCATTATAAAAAAAAAAGCCAGAGTATTATTTTCAGAACTACTAAGATCTCCTTGTTGCTTCTTGTAACTGAGTCACTTTCTCAACTTTGAATCAACTTTCTTTAGGTAATTTGAAATTGTACACCATAGATAGAAGTTAAGGAAATTTCAGATAAATTAGGAAAGTTTCATTAATGTCATATAGTTGGTTTGGGTTGTAAAAAATTACTGTTCCTTTCCCAGCACTAAAGTGCTGAAGACACTCCGCTTGTGTCACTTTTGGTCTGCCTCTAATTCTTAATAACCTCTAGAATCGAAGTTCAAGAATTGGTTATTCAAAGCAATTATTTCTTACAATTGTTAAACTTTACAAATAAAATATTCATAAATAATAAGGAAATTAGTATGAAAGAGTTTTAGAAAATAAATACAAATGCTTTTTTATTTGCCTCTAAATACACATCCCATGTTTAGTTTTAAATCTTTTTGGCCTCGGATCTTCAAAAATCTGCCAGTATTTCAACATTAAAATTAAAAGAAAGTATTTAAACTTCATATTGAAACAAATTTCAAAATTTAATTTCTCATGCCAAATCAAGTCTCTAGTGGTCTACTTGTTGTAAACATTGATTATATGCACTTTCTGGAAGGAAAAAATAAGTTGGCTAGGGTATATACATTTGATACTCAGAATGTAGGAACCATATTCAAAGCAAACAATTATTTATAATGCCTATTCACCTAAATATTTGCGTAATTGATAACTGATGGATTATGCTATGCATTACTTTCTGCCATCTAATATTCCTGATGTAGACTATTATTGCTTTTTACAACTGCTATATTATAGAGATGTCTATCTAAAGCAATTATTTTTAACTAAATTATATGATCTGATCAGATTTGAACAATAATAGAAAATACAGAAAGGGATGTTTCAGATTCTATAAAATTCTGGCATAGCCATTTTTTTCACTTTCCAAATTCTTCAAAGTTATTTCCCTACATAAAGGAAATACAAATATTTATTTTTACTTAACTTGAATTTATTCTATTTCTAGCCTAATTCTGAACCGTTCCACATAGGTATATTTTAGAAGCTTCAAACTACAAAGTAAATATTTTAAAACTTAATTCATCATGTACTCAAGGTAAATTCCTTCTCTTGACATTTTGATCTTTATTTTGGATAATTCTTCCAGGCATTGGGCTTCAGTCACTTTTAATTCTCTTTTATTTCCTGAACTTCAAATAAGTGCCAACTCCAGAGAAAGTGACTCTGTCAAATCTTTCAAATATTTATCTGATAATTTGGAGAAATAAAATGTGCAATGCAATATGTTATTTTTATTATATGAGATTTGCAAATATTTGGCAATAGTGTGTGAGTTGTAAAATATGCAGCCATCTTGATGATTTGGATAATTCACCCAATACTAGTAACTAGTAATATGTATGACTATTTGAGCCTACTAAATAAACTACAAAAATAAAAACAATCCAAACCATTCATATAATAAAAATTTTTTGTAAATTTTATTTTAAGGTAATGCTTATGCTTTTGCATATATCCTAATAGTAATAATATCATAATTTTATATTTTATAAGCACATACAACATTCTTATTGCCAAGGACAAGGACAAATTTTGCACAATCTGCTTAAAATTCAAGTTAAAATCAATGAGATCTTAGTTTAAAAATGCCATCAGTAATTTTGATAACTTCAAAAAAGTTATTTAATTGCAATATTATTTACAATATTTCACAAGTTATTAAACTATGTTAAATGATGTATTTATACTTTTAATATATATCTAAAAATTAAATGTATCTTATATGGTTTAATTTCATATGTATATAAAATATGCTTATAATGTTTAAGATTCATTATTTAAATTAAGATGGAAGTTTAAACAATAACATAAAAATATTAATAACAGGAATTTATTGCTACTAAATATACTCAATACATTAAAGACTTTTGATTGCTAAGGACAATTTGACTTTACATTAAATTCTATCCCTTTCCCTTACATATCATTTTTTTCTAAATATGAAAGTTGGAGATATAGTATATATGTAAATTGCTTGCCTTGCATTCAGTCAATCCATGTTCAGTTCCCAAGATCACAAATGGCCCTTATGCTCTCCTACAAGATCTGATCTCTGATCACAAAGCCAAGAATAAGAGTAAGCTATGAAGGGGCCGGGAAGGTGGCGCTAGAGGTAAGGTGTCTGCCTTGCAAGCGCTAGCGTAGGACGGACCGCGGTTCGATCCCCCGGTGTCCCATATGGTCCCCCAAGCCAGGGGTGATTTCTGAGCGCATTGCCAGGAGTAACCCCTGAGCATCAAATGGGTGTGGCCCATAAACCAAAAACCAAAAAAAAAAGAGTAAGCTATGAATATCACTAGGAGAAACAAATTTAAAAATCCAATAATGTCAATTTTTCATTATTTTTCCCAAGAGACACACCTACATAGGTGTTAAAGTGAACATTTTTCATGCTGATTATCATATATTTTCCAGCGCAGGACTGAACTAGAGACCAGATTTTTTTCTTTCCAACCACAGTTGATAATTTACTCATTTGCAGACAGCTATAGAGCAAATAAACAATACAAAAGACTCTTAAGGTGGAAGGTAAAGCTAATCTGATTATATAATTTTCTGTGATTCATATTTAGAATTTTCAACTTTTGTTCTAAAATTAGATGTTAATTTTCTTGCAAATTACATATGCTGCTCTACATTTATTTTTGAAGTTAATATTTATATTAACAAGTGTTAAATAAAGTTAATATAAAGTTAATATAAAGTTAATTTAAATTAACAAGTGCTAGAATTAAGAGCACAAGGAGTAAAGTGAATTGTGTTTGTTTTTTATTTCTTTGAATATTTCTTTCTTTTTTTAGTGAAGCAGGATAATTTTTATGAAAATAAAATTTTGCTGAGAAAGATGTGAGGGAAAAAAAAGGAAGATAAAAGGAGAGAGAAAAGAAAGAAGCACTTTGCTTTTGAGAGAGAATATGTTTTTCCCAAGAGCGCTAACTACAGAAGACTGACTTTGTCAACCATGACTGGTCAGAACTTATCCTAGGATCAATAAGAAAAACCCTACTCTAGGCTTTATCCTAGCACTTGTATAATAATTAAGATCTCTAATTACAGAGGTCCGACTTTGACAATGGAGACTGAGCAGAATTTCGGGAACCACAATGAAAACTCTATCCTAGGCTTCGACCTAGGATCTGAGCAAAATCCAAGACCGCTTATTACAGAAGACTGATTACAACAATAATGATGGAACAGAACTTCTAGAACCGTAAAAACTCTGTCCTAGACTTTGTCCTATGACCTGTGCAAATACCAAGATCTCTAGCTATAGAGGTCTGATTTTATCATCCACAACTGAGCAGAAAAGTTTCCTGGCACCATAAAAAGACCTGGGGGTATGGCAATGATCATGTACGAAGCCAGTAGTTGTTCCCATGAGAGTATGCTTCAAGGGCAAAGAAACCCTGTATCTCTTAGGCCAAGAGAATTCCCTTTCTTATTTCTTACTGTGCCTATGTAAAAAAAGAAAAAAGTGGGAAAGCACAAAACCTTGCCACACCACCTTCCTTTTTTTTCTTACTTTTCTTCTTTTTTTCTTTCTTTTCTTTCTCACTTTTGTGATTAGTAGTTGGTGACTTATTTTTTGCAACTGGGTGCTTTTTTACTTTTTGGTAGCTACTATCTTTTTAAAAAAAAAACTATTGTGTTTTTTTTTTTTGTTATGTCTTCTTCTCCTCCTCCTCCTCCTCCTCTTCTTCTCCTTCTTCTCCTTCTTCTCTTCTTCTTCTTCTTCTCCTTCTTCTTCTTCTTCTTCTTCTTCTCTTCTTCTTCTTCTCCTCCTCCTCCTCTTCCTCCTCCTCTTCCTCCTCCTCCTCCTCCTCCTTCTTCTTCTTCTTCTTCTTCTTCTTCTTCTTCTTCTTCTCCTTCTTTCTTCTTCTTCTTCTTCTTCTTCTTCTTCTTCTTCTTCTTCTTCTTCTTCTTCTTCTTCTTCTTCTTCTTCTTCTTCTTCTTCTTCTTCTTCTTCTTCTTCTTCTTCTTCTTCTTCTTGTCTTTTTCCAGCAGAACCACACAACTTGAATCATCCTATTTTACATCATGAATTGAGGGGAAAATAAAAATGAACGAACCAAAAAGTTGTATGAACATTGAGTGGAATTAAAAAAATGATCAGACTTAAACACCAAACCCAAAGTCAACAACAATAGAATCCATACCCTATCTACAACAAGCTATACACAGAGGTAAACAGTTACACTAGCACCGAGGGTGATCAAAGGAGAGAGATATGGGACACATGCTGGGAAAAGGGATGAAGGAGGACAAGCTGGGTGGTGGGAATATCCCTGATTCTTTGCAACTATGTACCTTAAATTTTACTGTGAAATATTTGTTATTCACTGTTTGGTCACAATAAAAATTATTATTATTAAAAAAGAGAGAATAAATTTTTACCAGAGTTGAAAAGCAGCAAGCAAAGATAAAAACAAGTGAGATGGATGTTCAATGGGGATCTTGGACTTGAAGAGCCTAAATCACTTCAAATAATTCTTTTTTTTTTCTTATATCATTGATTCCTTGTAGCTAGTTATTCATTCTATTACTTCTTTTGTTATAAATATTATGTGGCTTTAAATACATATGACTTCTAAACTTCTGTGTATATTATGTGGCTTCAAATACACATAGCTTCTAAACTTCTGTGTTCCAATGAAATGACAGTATTTAAAAATTTGATTTGTTGTATGGTCCAAAATTTCAAGCACTATTGTTGATACTGAGACTTTTGTGGTGCGGTTTAGGTTGCCTGGTCTTCTGGAAGTATGAGAAGGTAGGGGATGGATGTCTCTCTCACCCCCCCCCCCCAAATATTGGTTTATATCTGCCCAGATGCTGCAATACTTGAACTTTTGGTCAGATTGGTGTCTCTTCAGAGAGCCATAGAGAAGTGGTGAAAGTAAGACCATTGGCAAAGTGATGAGTGTGAATGATAGGTGCAGCAGACACGGTTTTGGTAGAGTGAGGACTTGGCTCACCCTTTCCTTCCATGATTGCCCACTTTCAGCTGCTTGGCTAAAGCTGAAAGATGTAAATGACTTGGTTTGCATTTCTTGTAAAACTAGATTGAGTCTATGGAGCTGGCTAAATGCAGACATGGGGACTGCTCTCTGCAGGGCATGGTTCTGCAGGGCATGGTTTCAGATGCTCAGCCTAGATATGTAAATCAAGCCCTGAAAAATTATAGATACACTGCCCACACAACTAAAGCTGGAAATCTTAGGAGCAGAAGGCTAGCCAACTCCCTGACCTGCCAAGGCCAGACCAGCCTCAGCTGCCACTCATAATCACCACTTTGCCTATGGCCCTACTTCACCACTCCTCTATGGCTCTCTACAGAAACACCAGTCCAACTAAAACTCCAGGTGTATATCTAGGCTGACACCATCAAGTGTTTTTGAAGTGAATTCCAGAACTATCCCCAGCATTCTTGCACTTTTAATATTTCCTAATTAGCCATGACACTGTTTTGAAATCTTATTTCTTCATACTCATTTTGAAAAAAAAAGTATGATCTAGTTATTAAAGGGAATGAAATAAATCAAAATGTCAGGAACATCTGCCACTGGTAGCAGCAAAATATACCTAAGAAGAGAAGACAAAGAATGTCTCTAAATAAATACTGGATTTTAGTATCTCAGTGAATCCAAAAGTAATTTGTCATCAAGGTTGATGGAGTCAAGTAGAAAAGTAAGTAGTGAATAACTGGCAGCATGACACTAGGCATTATTTTGCTTCATATATTTTCATACCTCAGAGAAGAGCTCGATTTAAAATTCTTGTTGGCATCAAAAGAAGCTTTCTAATAAAATTATTGTTTTAATCAGTTTGTAATACTTTTAACAAATAGCTCCACTTTCACAAACTTTTAAAAATGTGGAAAGTATAGTACCACCAAATAAGATACATCCCTTTCTCCATAATGGGATAAATCTTTGATAGTATACTCTATACAAAATCCATTTATAAAACTCCTTTTTTATTGTGGAGTCATGACTCTGAGGTTCAGGTGTTACATCTGGTTCTGCACTCAGTAATTATTACTTCCAGGTCCCAGGTATCATATGAAATGCCAAGCATCAACCCTTGGCCTGCATGTACAAAGTAAGCACCCTATCCACTGTACTCTGGTCCCATCTGTGAAACATTTTGATGGCTTGTGTACAGACAAAAATGTTCACCTGTATTAATAGTGCAGATACCTTTAAATAAATAGTGTTGTCACACTTCATTTCACAATTTTACTCCTTACGTTAGACTCGTGACATTATGTTCTTTAATAATAAAAAAATATGTTCATCCTCATTTGTAGTAGTTAAGTATCAGTAAAGTTCTAGGTAATTTCTAAACATATAGAGAATCAATTTGGTAAATGGAATAAAGGATGTGTCTACATAATGTCAAATAACATGCTTCACTAAGTTTATCTCCCCCACCTATTCAGAGGAACAAAGAAGCCCACATATTTCTATTAAGCACATTCTCATATTTAAATATATATTATATTGACAGTTTGAAGTAGATGTTGTTGCATTTGTTAATAATTCAACAGATTTGAAAATCTATAATATATTGTAGCAAAGAAAATAAAAATCCCCTAAAAGTGACCTTCTACACCTTCAAATGACTACCAACCTACATATGATATTGTGTGTATAATTAGCCCCCTCCAAAAAAAACCTGAATAAAAATTAATTAACAGAAGACCACTATGTGATGTAAAAGCAGAGGTGCCAGTGGAAAATTCAAAGCATTTTGAAGGTTAATAGGTTAGTATAAAGAAAGACAGAAAGTAAATGGAGGATAGGAACACAGAATAAGCAGATGAATCACTCTGTTGACTACATGCCATTAGCTTGTGAGTGAAGGTTCCAAAAAGGTCAGAAAAGTAAGATATTGAGAAACAATTATATTTTCTAGAATGGAGTTTTTTCAGTCTTAAAGAGGTGGTATAAGGCCTACATCTTACCAGAAAAGTTTGTTTGACCCTTTACTCAAATGCATAATTCAGGCAGCAATATAATGAGTAGCCTGTGAACCTTTATCCTGTGAGAAATAAAAACAATTTAATAAATCTTATCATATTTATGTTAAAATAAAAAGAAATAAAATATTAATTCTTAAAAGTATACAAATAAGGGGCTGGCGCGGTGGCACAAGCTGTAAGGCGTCTGCCTTGCATGCACTAGCCTAGGGCAGACCACGGTTCAATCCCCCAGTGTTCCATATGGTCCCCCCAAGCCAGGAGCGATTTATGAGTGTGTAGCCAGGAGTAACCCCTGAGCATCACTGGGTGTAACCCCAACAAACAAAAATGTATACAAATAACAGCTAGTTAAAGATGTTTATCATTCATTGAGCACCTAATATGAACTATGAGCTATGTGTTAAGAATAGCAAAAGTGCAGGCCTGAGAGATAGCACAGCGGTAAGGTGTTTGCCTTGCATGCAGAAGGACGGTGGTTCGAATCCCGGCTTCCCTTATAGTCCCCCGAGCCTGCCAGGAGAGATTTCTGAGCATAAAGCCAGGAGTAACACCTGAGCACTGCCAGGTGTGACCCCCCCCCCCCAAAAAAAAAGAATGGCAATAGTGGTCCAGTGCAGAAGTACAGCTCATATGGCTCTTGTTTTGCATGTAGCTGTCCCCAAATTTACCACTAATTTCCCATATAGTCCTCAATGTCCCAAAAGGAATAATTCCTGAGTGTAGAGGCAAAAATAATATCTGAGCACCACTGTGTATGACCCAAAAAAAAATAAAGACAAAAGTTCAAGAAATGAGTGATAGCAAGGGTTTGGTACACTTATTGTATATGACACAGGCCTTGACATGTTTTACAACACACAGAGTCCCAAAGTGAATCTTTAGTACAGAGCCAGGAATAGCCCCTAATGACCCCTCTACTCTACCCTGCAACCTCACCCAAAGACTATAAAGTTATAACAGCTGAATATGTTAGGCTATGCTGCTATTTAATAAGTGAACAACAAACATAATTCTTTTTTTTTTTTTTTTTTTTTTGGTTTTGGGCCACACCCGGCGGTGCTCAGGGTATCCTCCTGGCTGTCTGCTCAGAAATAGGTCCTGGCAGGCATGGGGACCATATGGGACACCGGGATTCAAACCAACCACCTTTGGTCCTGGATCGGCTGCTTGCAAGGCAAACGCTGCTGTGCTATCTCTCCAGGCCCAAACGTAATTCTTGATCATATAAATATTGTACAATCACCCCATGTGCTGTTTCTCCAACACCAGGTAAACAAGTCTAAAGCAGAGTTGCTAAACCAGGCTGAGAGTGAAACACAGGTATTCTGACAATTTTCTACCTCATGTTAAGAGTGAGTTGCCTTCCAGAATGGTCTTTTTATTGAATATAGAGACCAACCCCAAGTGAGGGAGTAAGAGCTGATAGCTCAGGTTATTCTGAGCTTGTCTGGCCCAGATTTACATATAAGACAATCTTTGTTTTGGGTGAAACCAAGTTGCAAACAAACAGATACAGAAAAAAAAAAACTAGGAGTTATCTTTGTTTTGGGAAAAACAAGGTATAATCTAACAAAGCGTGTACTTATAAATTAGTAAAAGAGTGTTTCAAGGAATTAGAACACATCCTTGCAAAGAGGCAACCCTGGCCCCTTGTGTCACAGAGTAAGTGTAACCTTGTTGTCGGTGAGAAGGACCAGAGTGGCCCAGATGTCCCTGGAACCAGGACACAAACCATATCCTCTGGCTTAAGCATTTACTGAACTCTACTCCAAGCTGGAGTAAAGTGCTTTCATAGAACCAATAGAAAGTGCATGCATGAAAATCTTTTTTTTAAAAAAATATGAGGTTAATGAATGTTCTCTCCTCTGTGACTATATGGTAATGCCCCCCCCAGCACAATGTTTCTTAGAAAAGACCTAAAATAATATCCATTGAATAGACTGTCATATTGACATAGTTATTGAAATTGGAGATTATAATAAATTTCCTTTTTAGCATACTCTTCATAACATACAGAAATTGAATATTTCTTAGAAACAAAGTAGTCAAAATAGAGGGAGTTGCCCCAGAGATACTTGTAAATAAATATGCAGCTAATTGAGTATATTGGGCAAAATTGTCTGAGAAGAGGCAAAGACAATTATATAGGCACATTTTTCTGCATCATATTTTCTTTCTACAGTATCCAGAATTACTCTCTCTAGAGCATCATCGCTCAATTGGGGCCATATGATTCCCCAGGATATTCCAAGTGGAACAGAGCTAAAAATCATATAAATGAGGGGCCAGAGCATGAGATTTCAGGGTCAGCAAGCAGGACAGGGGGTTGCAGAAAGGAAATAAGTCACAAGGGGGCAAGATTCCTTAAAAGGTCTAGAAACTACACCAGAAAACAGAAGTCTGCCCTTATCCATTCTATACTTACTTCCACCTGCCCACCACCTACACCTTGCTTGTGCTCACTAAACCAAAAATAATATTACTCTTGGTCATTTGTTTTTCCAGTTGCTTATGCTAAATAAATATCTGTGCTTTTCCAAAAAATAGCCCAAATTATTTGCCCTAAAATATAGCAAAGGTCATAAGAAGGAATGACAATAAGTTATCCCTAGAATCAACCCCCAGCTAGTCCCAGGGGGGGATATAATCTCAATTAGTACAAGCACCAGATGAATTGAATTGGGGAGAGATATTATTTCCAACTGTGTTGCTCCAGCAGTTTACAAGGACTCTGACTTGTACAGCTTGTTCTCCTATTTAGTAGCAGTCTTAAGTGAGAAATTCTTTTGTTTTTCAGCGTTGTAGAAATGTATTCACTTGTACCTGCTATTGTAGTTAACTGCGTTCTTCACTCATCATTCAATTAATATCTAATCCTCTAAGTGCAATGTTGTGGAGCAATTGAGCAGGCAGTGCTACAAATGCAATGGGAAAAAAGAGAAATAGCAGGTCAGGTGCTCAACATAAAATGCATATCAAATATAAGATTTTGCAAAGGATAAATTAATTTCCATGCTCTGAAAATCCTGTTTTGCAATAGCATTAATTTTTTTACCTCAGGAGGAAGGTTTCTGAGAAAATGAAATTTTAAAATGCTACTCATTGTACTTCTTTTTTATTTTTTCTGTCTTCTTTTCTCCTTTTCACTCTCCTTTTTCCTCAACAAAACAAGAAAAATAATCAGTACCAGCTTCTGGCAGCACAGCAAGAAAAATGTGAGATTGGCCCTTAAGGGAATTTTTATTCTCAAGTGGATGTAAATGTATTCATCAATTCAAAGAAATGCATAGTGTGTTATATACACAATACATTAATAAATAGCCATGCATTAAAAAATAATGAGGTTTTCCACAAAACAAGATCCTGTGGTGTGTAGGGTCATAAAAAAGATACTAAAAAAGGGAGAAAAGATTATGTGTAAAATCTGATTAAAATACAGAAACACCATCATATATGTAAGACATAATAAATATTTTATTAGTCAACTATAAACAAAAGAACAAATGCAGTAAAATGTAATTAAAAATGTAAAAGTGAAGGGTGTGATTTATTCCGCTATAATAATATTAATATTACAAATTATATGTTAATGGGCATCAAGACTATATTGTAGAAAGGGTGGGAAACAGCCATTCATTTCTTATAATAAGATTTCATCTTTTTTTGATTTACATTTGCTTAAATATTTCAAATAGTGAATGAATAATGTTGCTCTTAAACCTTACACAGCTTCGCACATTCTCAAATTTCCATCAGCCCTTGGACGAGATTTGCATATTGGCAGGCAACTTCCAGGCAGAACCACTAATTGTGAAAATAGAAGAAAATTGACTGGCAGAAACCAAGAGTATTTTTAGTGCTGTTAACTGAATGAGTTTGGCTTTGAGTAGTAACCCCTACCAGTGAATGTGCTGGAACCCAAAATTGATTTTTACAGAAGGTTCCCCAATTGAAGCAGATAAAAAGATAAAACTGTAACATTCATCAACTACTACAGAATTGATAAAACTGTTAGGGGTTCACTGTACTAAATTGCTTCAGACACTAAGCAGAAGACCAAAAGCTTTTATTGACACCATTAAAACCCAAGTTATGAATGATACCAAGGTTTGTGGTATGGTTTCATATTAAAAACCATTCCTTTTACTGATTCAATCTTAAAAGAAAATGTGTCTTAAAGAATTTTCTTTTGCTTTAATATAGAAGATGCAATAAAAATAATTCAGCAAGACTACAATTTGGTATTGACAATAATATAGACCTTTATGTGTGATTGTCCTCATCTCTTGCCATTTTATATTCTCTTTCAATTAATAGCTAAGAAATTAGTTTCCCTTGTATTCATTCTCTTTTTTATCTTTAGATAATATTTAAAGCAATCTCACATTATAGAAGTTTCTTCTAACTCTGTACAGCCAAATCATTTTTTCTAAAAAATAATATATGGGCTAAAGGGATTGATCAATGGGCTTAGTTTATGCTTTATATGTGGAAGGTCTGAGTTTGATCTCTAGCACAATAAAAACAAATGAGCATGAAATACCCCTTCTTAATGAAGAGATTATGAAAAGATCAAAATGCATTTCTTGTTTCTCTAACCAATTAGGAAATAAGTCAGGAATATTTAAATAGAATAAATTTTAGCTACAGTATTTTACACAAACATAAATTCATTTTTAAATATAACCAGATGTTCAAAAATAAAAATTCCTTGATTTTTTTCTCTCCTTATAAATATATAAGAACTTACATCATGACTTTTCTCTACACTTTATGACCATAAAGAAAGATGCTGCCTTCCTGCCATGACTTCTATACTCTAAAACACAAAGCAAGAAGAAACTATAATATCAGTGTCGATATGACAAAAATATTATTTCCAAAAATGCACATCAGATTTTCCCTTCTCTTTCATTAACTGGAAGATATTACATGCCCAACACTGACTGGAAGTCGACTAAAGAGAAGTTGGAAATAGTGACTTAGTTAATCACACAAGAGTATCTTCCGTCGTCATTGAACCAAAATAATTGTGTTTCCTCACTATGCAAACACTGTGCCAGATGTTTAGACTTTCACTCAGTCAATAAACAAAGCTAAATTGAGTTTTGTTAATGTATATGACATTAACAATAGAAGACAGAAATAATACTGCATTCAGAGGACATAGCCTAATAAAAATATAGCATATAATATCATACATAATTTATGTAAGAATATTTTTGACCCATTTAAAATATAAATAAGTAAGCACAGTGTTGAAGCATAGAAATGTGGCAATTTTTTAGAACTTAAAAATTAATCTATTACAAACAAAATTTCGAGAAATATTAGACAAACCCATTTAAGTCACAAAGTGACTTAAGACGTATTTTAGCACAAGGAAGTAACATGAACTGATGATCTAAAATAGCACTTTTAAAATAATGTAGCAGTATCAATATTTTTATTGAGTATTCACCTCAGCATGTGCATTAGTATTTCTTTCATATAATATATTCATTATTGTATTAATATAGTTAATACAAAATAAAACATAAAAAATTTAAAAGATGAGATTGCAATATATATCCAATAAATGATATTTATAATTTAGGGAATAGAATAGTAAGTTTCCAGTGAAATTATCATTTTAAATAAGTCAGTATCACACTAGTAAGCGGTAAATTAGTAAACATACATATTATGTTTATTTATGATAAAATTCACTGGGAAAGATATATGACTTATGAGATATTCTATTAGAAGTGCATTCTTTGATTTTTATCAGAGGTTAACTCAAAGCCAAATTATGGAACATACTACAAATTATCTGATCAGTACCACTAATGGTACAGACATCAGTGATGAGCATTGCTTTCTTGTTCATTTACTAGTTTGGATATCTATCCTAATGACTGCTTATTTTATATCTTAACATTTAAAGAATATAAGTAATAAAAACACTGCTTTGCAAAGTTGTTTTAAAAATAAAAATGCTATAATGTATGACATCTTTAAGATGTGAATATGAGCTTTTGTTTGTGATGTATTTTTGCTTCTACACTGTGGACTTGCTTATAACCTGGCCGATATTATTTGAAAAATCTATATATGACTGTCAAAAGACTCCAGTAAGGATTTGAGTAAAAAAAAATGTATTGTATTCAAAATAGTCTCAAGTTAATAGAACTTTTTAGCATGGCAATTATATAATGTTTTGAAACATTTATTTAACAATTTTATTGAGAAACCTACTTCCAGTACTTTATAAAGTTCATGATCTGGAATGGAACTGAGGTATACAAAGACTTCATTGAGGTACTCTCTATAAGTCTGAGTAATTGGAACCAACTAAAAAATTTAAGAATAGGCAAGATAGTTAAGTTTATAGTAAATCCATATGGTACAATGCTTCTGTAGTCCAGGAAGTATATGCTCTCAATTACTTAGAAGTATAATAGAATACTTATAAAGTAAGTGGAACAATGTGTCACATATGTACTTTTGTTTTAGTTATTAATGTAGATTGCATATAAATAAATGTACCAAATAATGTCTTTACAATGCAAAAATCATATGAGCAATTTCTTTTTATCAAGTCAAAATGTGTAATATTTGCATTTGAGTTTTTGAAGAACTGTAATGTCTGAGCAGTATATAATCAAATGATATTTGGTATCTAATTTATCTATTCTACTCAAAGTGAAGATGGGGTGAGATTAATTAATCTCCCCTAAGTCCTTTTGAAATTAAGCCTTGTGTCAAAAATATAGGAAGGGTACTCAGAAGGAACTTGAAATTAAAAAAGGTAAGGAATAGATCTGTGTCCAGAAACTAGAACAAAAATCGGAGAAGAATATGTAAACATTCTGTAGACTTTGGCAACTTTCGTTTCACTTTTATGGGTCCTATTTTTGTTACATTCTCTAAGTTCTCCATAGCGTCAAAAACCTAAAAACACAAATGAATAGCGTATCAAGAAGGTAACAGTGAGATAAAGGGACTGTTTGCTTCCTTTCCACAATCTGACTGAGAAAGTCCACCAAAAATCCAAGTAGGTAAGGCAACTTCAAAGAGGAGAGAAAGCTGTAGAACTCCTGGGGCAGCTAGAGGAGATTTAGAGCATAAGGATTCTGAGCTAAGTCATAGCAGGCACATGTGTCCCCAATAGGCAAAATTCTGGAAACAACCCAGATGTCTAAAAACAGAGATAGGTCAAAGTATATACATTCACCAGCTCCTGTCCCCTGATCCATTTTCCTCACCCCTAAAGCTCTCCCAATTCAAGATAAGCTGTTTGGGTTTAAAACCCAAAACATAATTAAAGAAATAAAAAAAAAGGGTGGGTGAAGATGATAAGACCTGCCCTTTTACCATAGGATGTAAAGGCATAAATCTTTTGGAGAATTATATATATATATATATATATATATATATATATACATATGAATGTAGTATAAAAGTAAAAGTGCACTACATTCATTTTAATATTGTGCATAAGTAATAACATTTTCTGTGTACATCCCCTGTGTAATAATTTTAATATCTCTATTTGATCACTATAATAGTTGAATCTGAAAGTATCTTCCTAGAGTAGAATAAAGTAGAGTCAGTGTCTGCAGAGTTATTATTCTGCAATGCAATTTATTAGGAATTGTTTAATGTTAAAGAGAAAGACAATAAAATAGATTATTACAATGGAACTATGGACTTAATTTCACATGAAGGAGTTTGGAGTTGTTTCTTTGCTGTTTGCATGGTTTAAGGAAAGCCTAAAGGAGAGTGGAAAGGCATCCTTGCAATGACCCAAGTGAGATCCATACCTGTCACTCTCAATAAAGGCTCTGTAGGTTGTTGTTATGATATCCTCTAGAAGAGCTGAGGGTGGAAAATTGGACAGCTGATAGTTCAGGCTTGGTCTCCAGGGTATAGATGCCTCAGGCAAACTAGACTATCCTAGAAACACAGATAAAGAAATAGCTTATTATTTTATCATTGAACTGAACTTTTAAAAAAAGAGTAGACTGAAAATAAAAAGTAAATAAATAGGTACATAGATATTCCTGTTTTATGGCAAAATGTAAGATTAATCAAAATAATTAATTAACGAATGTGTAAGAAAAAAGATCTGTGTGAAAGATAGGCTCAAGTAAAGGCAAACTAAAACAAAGATCTTGACAATTTTTAAGTGAAAATACAAATTTACAAATTCAAATATCTAACTGGCTTTAGGAAATGATTCCTGAATACTGAAACATCCCTACCAGCAAGTAGAAAAGGCACAGTTAGGGCTCAAACAAAATGGCTGAGACAGTGCTATTAACAACAACAACAACAACAACAACAATAACAAAAGGTGTGTTTTAAGTAAAATCACCTTCCCTCCTAGGAAGGATGCTGTATCTTATCATGCAAATTACCTCCTTGGTGATGTTGTGCAAACTCCAGATGGACTGCTGTAGAGGGTGGTTGTAAACACAATTAGATTAAGTATCAAATCTGGGTGGTTGCCCAGGATTGAACATTTGTTTTTTGCTTTGTTTTGTTTTGTTTTTGTTTGAAGATTTTTGTCTTGAATGAAGTGAGCTAAGAAATATAATTCAACTGCTTCCTAAGTAAACTATAATTTTAGGAGACAGAGAGATTGTACTTCTTCTACTAACCCTCCACAGGGCCCACTCAGTAGACTCTGGTACCATGGAATGATCATCCAAGCCCAGCACAAAGCCAGGAGTAAGCCCTAAGCATTGAATTTTCCAAGCCCCTCAACCCAACAAAAGAAAAAGAAAAAAAATAATAACTGTTTTAATTTTTAGTCAGATCATTTTTCAGAATTATTTTTGCAGAAATTCACTATTCTAAGAGGGGAAGAAGACTAAAGAGAAGAAAAATTATTATTCATTCACCCATTTGAAGATTCTGCTAAGGAGAATGGCACTTTGAAGAAAGGTGGAAGGCAAGTGCCTGCAACAATAACAAAAGACTCACCATACTGAGTCCTTGCCAATTCTTTTTCTGTAGGCCTGTTAGAGCACCAATATTTATCTGCAGCCAGCCACTCTAGTCCTGTACCTTTTGCTTCAGTGACTCTTGGCATTACAATTTTCATGCCAATCCCAGAATGAGTAATCATTCTCCAAAACCACCACGGAAGCACATTGCAGGGCTTCAAAGGAGATAACACACCAAAATTAGTTCTTGAGACTATCAGAAACTATACTCAAATCTATTCCTACTGATAGATGCAATCTATATAGGTCATATATGGGTACATTTAAGCAGGTTTGGGGACCTGTCACTATTCTGAAAGATGATCCTAGACTCCACCACTGTGTAAATCCTAAGCTGGAGACCAAAAGATGAGAAAAAACCTTCTGGTCAGCCTTGAATTAGAACTCCTTCTTGTAAACATTAGAACAGGGTCCACTGTTAAAACACCCTCTAAGGATGGGCAATTCATATCATCAAAATGATCAACCAATCATTTGGTAACTTTCTGGCTATTTCTATCTTATCCTCTTAGCCTTGCTGCAAATCTTTCATTTCCTTGTCTGTTCAAAGGTTTTCAAAAATTGGAACCATTTCTATGATGTTAAACCTTGAAGTCAAATTTGTTTTTTACTTGTTTGCTATTTAGTAGAGTAACATTTGTTTTTTGTTTTGTTTTCGGGCCACACCAGGCGATGCTCAGGAGTTTCTCCTGGCTCTCTGCTCAGAAGTAGCTCCTAGCAGGCATGGGGGACCATATGGGATGCTGGGATTCAACCAACCACTTTAGGTCCTGGGTCAGTTGTAGTAGGGTAACAATCACTGAGTTTTGATACCTTCAGATATCTCAGAACTGTAGTTTCTATCACTTAAATACAACACCTGCAATTTGGGTATATAGCCACTAGATGGGAGAAAGTTTTTAATCATTTCTTTTTTTCTAATGATTTTTTCTTTATTTAAACATCTTGATTACAAATATGATTATGATTAGGTTTCAGTCATGTAAAGAACACCCCTTTTACCAGTTCAGCATTCCCACCACCAATGTCCCAAATCCCCATCCATCCCACCCTACCCCCACCTGTACTCCAGACAGGCTTTCCAGTTCCCTCATTCATTCACATAATTATGGTAGTTCTCTGTGTAGTTCTTTCTATAACTGCACTCACCACCCTTTGTGAACTTCACGAAGTGAGCTGGAAGTTCCAGACCTCCTCTCATTGTCTCTGAGGAATGTTGCAAAAATGACTTTTATTTTTCTTAAAACCCATAGATGAGTGAGACTATTCTGCATCTCTCTCTCTCCCTCTGACTTATTTCACTCAGCATGATAGATTCCATGTACATCCATGTATAGGAAAATTTCATGACTTCATCTCTCCTGATGGCTGCACAATATTCCATTGTGTATACGTACCATAGTTTCTTTAGCCATTCATCTGTTAAAGGGCATCTTAGTTGTTTCCAGAACCTGGCTATTGTGAATAGTGCTGCAATAAATATAGGTGTGAGGAAGGGGTTTTTGTATTGTATTCTTGTGTTCTTAAGGTATATCCCTAGGAATGGAATAGCTGGGTCGAATGGGAGCTCAATTTTCAGATTTTGGAGGAATCTCCATATGGATTTTCATAGAGGTTGGACTAGATGGCATTCGCACCAGCAGTGCCTCTAAATAAAAATTACTCTGAAAATCTATATTTCATACTAGCAGTAATTTTTAAAAGTTTATTAACCACAAACTTTAATTAAGTAGCTTAGCTAAGACATAAAGAAAATTGTCATGGTTTCTTAGGAAAGGAATACCTAGAAAAACTCAGTAAACAAAAGGAATAAAGGTTTTATATTCCATGATGAGGTCTACACTAGTTTAGTGAGAAGGATTTTCATGCAGACAGAACTTTACTTTTTTGATAAAGTATTTGAAAAAAATATTTTTCAAAGCAATTGCCCATGAAATTAACATTTTTGCAAAACTACTTAAGATGACAGATTTTACTTCTCTACCATATCTATAGTGATACACTATATATGTTTTTGTAAAATTTAAATAGTGTCATATTTATAAATATAGCATATTAGTGGAACTTAAACTCTGGTGCTGAAGAATTCCAAAGGAAGTTTCCTTGGATCCTCTTCTTTTGAGCATGAGACAAGGTATAGAGTTCTTCAAAGAATCAGAGTACCTGCTTTCCCACAGGCCTTGTTCTATCTGTGACTCTGCATGTCAGCCTCATCCATTAACTCTGGGATTCACTGCTGAGTACCTAGTCAGAGTAGCTCCTGAAGTAATGTGGGATTGACCCCTCTTCCTCCTAAAATAAAAGAAGTTGTACAAAAACTCTGAACTGGAAACATGTATGGGTGTCTTTTTCTGTGTATCTCATGCTGACTTATGCTGCGTACCTCATGCATATCTCAGTGTATCTCATGCGGACTTATTCTCATGCTGAACTTAGAATTATTTTTGAAATTTAAACCAAGTTTATAATACTAGTTTATAAAAATAATATTATTCCCATCATCGTTATTACTTGATAGATGATGAAATAAAGCTTAGAGAAGATAAGTTGTATAAAACATACTCAGGACCATGGTTATTGTTTTGTTGTTGTCTTTATTGCGTGGTGTTTTCGTTTTTTTTTTCCTTTTTTGTATACTTGTTATGTTTTTCTTCCTTTTCCCTTTTCTTCTCTTAAATTGATATTTATAGCCTCTAGAAGGCATCCTCCCATTTTTGCTTGTTTTTTGCCCTCCACTCTTTTTTTCTTTTTTTCTTCTAACAGAACCACATAACTTGAACCACCTTGTTCTATCTCACAAATTGGAGGAGAAATAAGGAAGGGTACCAAGACCAAACAGTCGGCTGAACATCAAGTAGAAATAAAAAAAATTATCAGACTAAAACATCAAATCCAAAGCCAATGACAACAGAATAGATACCCAATCTACAACAAGCTAGACACAGAGGGGACCACTTATACTAGCATCCCGGGGGACAGAGGAGAAGGATATGGGATGCATATTGGGAACAGGGATAGAGGAAGGGCAACATTGGTGGTGGGAATATCCTGATTCAATGTCACTATGTACCTAAAATATTACTGTGAAAGATTTTGAATCCACTGTGGTAAAAAGAAAAAGAAAAAATTTTCAAAACAAAACAAAACAAAAATAAAATCATAAAGTTAGTAAGAGATCAGCTAAGAGTCAAATGCATAGCTCAAGAGCATAGCCCACATTCTCAACCATACATCAGTAGATTAATAATTAGGTAATTTGAGGAACATCGCTTGAAAGCACTGGAACTTTTCACACCCACATAATTAGAATCTGAGTATCTCTAGGTCCTGGACCTAGAGCAATGGAACAGGGCAGGTGCCAACAGACTTACAACCAGCTGTACTGCACTTTTATGCCACTAGTACACTCAAGGCACAATTTGGTATTCTCACCAATCCTGACATTTTCTTTTTCCATAAAATGAATCTCAAGAAGTTTGTAGTCAACCTCATCAAAGCTCTTGAGCTGCTTATCTGACTAAAATATGCCTCTTCCCTTTCTCACTGTTATAAGAGGAATAACTGCCAGGGAGCAAGATAAAGAAACAGTTTCTCTTCTGT
Organism: Suncus etruscus; assembly: GCF_024139225.1. Classification (NCBI taxonomy): domain Eukaryota; kingdom Metazoa; phylum Chordata; class Mammalia; order Eulipotyphla; family Soricidae; genus Suncus; species Suncus etruscus. Next base: position 42,208,325 of record NC_064857.1, read on the forward strand.
GGTTTCCTGTTCCGAGTTCTACTACATCTTTTTTGCTCCTCTGTCTTTTTAGCCACATAAAAGAAGTTTTTAAGAGGGAGTATGGTAATGATAGAATAGCATATTTTTATTGAGACCCCATTATGGTCAGAGGCAGAACATATGGTTAGAGAACAAAACTATAGAAGCAATTCTAGGCCTGAGCAATAAGTATAGCAATAAGTATAGCAGGGAGAGTATTTGCCAATCCCTTTGCATGAGTTATATCTATGTCCCTTCACCTAGTGTGATTCGCCCAGGGCAGAGTCAGTAGGAAATTCTAATCCAAACCACTGGGTTTGCCCTCCCAAAAAAAAAAAAAAAAACAAAACAGAAAAAAAAACACTTAAAAATCTACATTTTTATAATAAAGCCTTGTAACTTATGCAATAAATTTAAAGATTAAAAAAATTAAAATTAACCAGTAGCCTCAACCTCTTTGGTATATCAATAGTCTGTTACTGCTTCCTTAGTTGGGAAATTACTAAAGACTATTTCTATGCCCAATAAATCTCAACTTTAAAGTCTCTGAGTATACCATTATTCATTCTTTTGTCAATGTATTGGTATTTTCTTGTTTTTAGCCTCTGTGAGATTTACTAGAAGGATTCTAAAGTGATATTCATTTCTCATATGTTATGATCTTACCACTCTATAAAATATCAGTAATGTCATTATCATGGTTTTATCTCTTCAAGTTTTTATGCTTGTAAAATATGAGGGAAAAGTTGCTGATTTATCAGGAGTTCTTAGCCAAAAATGAGTGTTTGTATTTAAAGGCATTTAATTTTCAGGTTCTGGAAAATTAGCTAAGATATCCTAAAATATATTAAAAGTCTAGGTTGCAGATTGAGAGAAATGAAAAAAAAAAAAACCATGGCATTTGAAGACTTTTTTCTGTTTTTAAATGATGTGATTTTTATAAAATTTTTTAATTGAAACCATTGTGAATTACAAGTCTTTCAAGGTTGTATTCCGGGTATAAAATGACAGTGAATTAGGGCCATTCCCATCACCAGTGTTGACCTCCCTCCATCATAGTTCCCAGCATGCATTCCATACTTCCTCTAACCCCCCTAGACTGCTAGTGTAACAGGCCTATTTTGTGTACAGCTAATTAGAGTTTGGGTCTCTTGATTCTATTGTCATTAACTTTGTTTTATTCATTTATTCTTATTTCCAGTCAATGCTCCTGAGACCATTTGGCCCCCGAGTCCTATCCACCTATCTGCTTTTTTTTTCTTCTCTCAATTTGTAGGAGGACATAGCAATATGAGGTAGAAGAGGATTCATGGTCTATGGTCTGTAAAAAGAAAAACAATAAGGTTGGAGCCCCATCTAGAAATTATAAATAAAATTAAAAAAAGAAAAAAGCTGAGGGGAGCAGATGTGTTTTGTTTTGTTTTGTTTTGCATAGGCACAGTAAATCTTGGGAAAAATTAGTAAAGAAATTCCCTTGCCCTAAGAGATACAGGGTGTCTCTACCCTTGAAGCATACCATCATAAGACTGAGTACAGGCTACAGGTATGCTGGTTGTCCAACCCCAAGGTCTTTCTTTATGGTCTCAGGAAAAGTTCTGCTCAGTCACGTTGTTCAAGTCAGTGAGAGCATTTATTTGCTTCTGGTCATTATGCCTTAGGAAAGACATTGACAATCCGGAATACATCTAAATAGAGGCAAAAAAGACAAGTCTGTCAAAAATTACATATTGAGAACCATAGAAAAAGATTGGTATGTGTGAGTGAAAGCTCTGCATGCCACATCTATGAATAGTTTCCACATGAAATTCATTTTATTCTATGATATTCCAAAAAGCGGAACCAAATCTAAGGTTTGGAAATTATAGGGAAATAGTTTCCAAGTTGGATTTAAAAGAACAAGCTAATGTAGAACTGTTTGTTTATTTAAGAAAAGAATTCCCTTGGAAAGTATAAAAATGTCTACATTGTTTAACATATATAAGCAGGGCATGTATTGGTAACTATCATGAATAGTTGTCATGTGGGTTTTTCCATTAGAATGAAACTCAGCTAATAGATGTCTATGTTATCTGAAAAATTGATTCTCAGAGTAAAAGTATATTTCCTCCCAGTTTTCTGGAAGCTAAGAAAATAATCCTATCTATTTTTCGATTTAAAGAGATAGGTAGAAAAGAACCTATTTTCTCTTTGTTCTAAAAGATTAAACATTCTCCCAGTCAAAAGTGTTCATTAGGTACATTAATTTATATATGGTTCCAAATTTCTTAAAATAATGTTCATCTCAGGAACTCAGAAACACAATACAAAATGTTCTCTGCAATTCTATATTCATTGCAGCACTATTTACAATAGCCAGAATCTGAAAACAACCCAGCAGTCCAATAACAGATGAGTTTCTAAAGAAACTGGTACATAAACACAATGGAATACTATGTAGCTGTTAAAAAATAAAGCCCTGAAATTTGCCTATTCATGGATGGACATGAAAATTATCATGCTAAGTAAAATGAGTCAGAGGGAGAGACACATAGAATAGTCTCACTCATCTGCAGGATATAAGGAAAATAAAAGACAATATGGCAATAATATCCAGATGCAGTAAGTAGATGATCACTGGAAGCACCAGCCAATGATAAGAAGCTTGCCACAAAGAGCAGTGAGTACAGTTAGAGTACTAATTGCAATGACAATTTCCATGACAATAATAGTGAGAGAGAGAGAGAGAGAGAGAGAGGAGGCAGAATGTCTGTCTAATAAAAAGGCAGGGGTTGGGGTGCAGGAAAAAATGGGGAAATTGGTGGCAGGAAAATTGCACTGGTGAAGGATGATGTAAATTCTATGACTGAAACTCAATTATGCTTATTTCTGTAACCATGGATGCTTTAATAAAAAATTAAAAATAAAGAAACTGTGGAACATCTACACAATGCATTACTATGCAGCTGTTATGAAAAATGAAATCATAAAATTTGCTTATACATAGATGATTATGGAGATTATTATGCTGAGTGAAATGAGCCAGAGGGAAAGGAATAGACATAGAATGATCTCACTCATTTGTGGTATATAAAAACAAAAGAGATAGTATGGTAATAATATCCAGAGACAACAGATATCACGGTCAGGATGTCCAGCCCAGGATAGGAAGCTTGCCATAAAGAGAGGTGAGTGCAGTTAAAGTAGAGAAGTGTCTACCTTATGATAGTTGGACCTGATCACTTTGGACAAGAACTCAATGCCGAAAGAGGATAAAGTGTCATGCAAGTCATCCCTCCATTAACAATACTGCAATCCAGAGAAAAAGAGAGAAAGAAAGAGAGAGAGAGAGAGAGAGAGAGAGAGAGAGAGAGAGAGAGAGAGAGAGAGAGAGAGAGAGAGAGAGAGAATCGAATTGCCTGCTCTAGAGACAGGCTGGGGTTTGGAGTGAGAGAAAAATAAGAGACATTGGTGATAGGAAGGGTGTAGTAATGAAGGATGATCTACATTGTATGTAATTGTAGGATTAATTATATAACTAATTATACTTACAATTAATTCTATGAGTAAAGCCCAACAATGAATAATTTTGTAACCAGGGTGTTTAAATAGAGCAACTAAAAATATAAACAAAAACTATGTTCATGAAAGTTCACTGTTCTTTTCCATACTAAACCTACTATGGCTTTTAATTTTACAGTATTTAAATTTCTCAGAAGTATAAAAACTACAGAAAGTAATGCTGCATTTTTCTAACAAAATTGGAATTATTGAAAAGCAAAACTTAATAAACCAATAATTTACCTTCTAAAGTATATATTTAACAATATATTTTAAGGAAAATAGAAGAGACTGGAAAAATTAAGGCAAATCAAAACACTTACATAAATAAGGCTTAAAGTTGGAATAAATGTGTACTGTTAAAGTAGTTGGTGTTTTATCTTCAAAATGGCTTTTAAGCTATTGTGTGTGATTTGGCCTTTATTTAGTAAAATAATTCCACATCATACAATCTTTTGTGTAGTTTATAACATTTTGCTTGCTCTCAAAATGTTATGAGTACTTCTGCTTTTACATCAAACCAGGGCCACCCCAACTGTAATATCTCCCTTGACAACTAGTAAACTAAATCATGTTTGCCACTCCTAGTTTCTAAATGAAAAAGATAAAAATTGAGATGCTTTCAAAACATAAATTAAGACTATAAATGCTCTTTTCAACAGTTATTAAAGCTAAGAGAGAAAAATACTACTTTCTTGTGCAGTGGAACCAAAATAATAAAGGAAAGTAATCACTAAATGGCTATGGTCTTCAACAGCTCTGTAAATTAGTAGTAGATTCCAGGAATTCTAATTCTTTTAAAGAAGAAACTCCCAGAGCACTGCAGAAGCAAGGTGACTGAGGCAAAACTTTTAGCTTAAAATGCATTTTAAAAAGAGAGGGCTGGGGAGATTTTGCAGTGAGTACCAGGTTGCCTTACAAATGGTTAACTGGGATTTACCCCTAGCATGCCATATAGTTCCCCAAGAGTCCAACCAAAAGTTATATATGAGTTTAAAGCCAGGACTAAGTGTCAAGCACAGCTGGTTATAGAAAAATAAATAAATAAAAAGACACAAATAAATTGTATAATCCCACTGAATTCCAGATAAAGGTCATCAGGGAAAGACATTAGCATCATTAAAATAAATCTAACACATGTATTAGATATATGTTGTGTCTATGCTTCCTCAAAGTTGTGGTGATGAAGTTTATCCCATTGTTCCCACTTCTATATTTCCAGTGTCTTCTTCCAAAAGTATAATGTCTCTTCGTGAAGGAGGGACATGTTTAGCATAAAACCTGGGTAGTGAATTATACCATGAAAATAATAAAACAAGGTGAAAGGTATTAACTAAAGGGAATGCCAGTATTATAGCATGGGCTTGCTTTTAGTTTGCACTTTCCAATCCAATTTTGGAGTCATTTTTAGGAAAGTGGACATGTATTTCTGGAAGGTGTTTCCCAAAAGTCCTAAAATAAAAGCCAAAGAAAGAAGTAAGCTACAAATGCCTCTCTTCAAAATAAGAAATTTTTCTATACGTGGATGTACATGGAATCTATTATGCTAAGTGAAATAAGTCAGAGGGAGAGAGATAGATACAGAATAGTCTCACTCACCTATGAGTTTTAAGAAATATTAAAGACATTACTGTAATAAGGCCCAGAGACAATAGAGTTAAGGGTTGGAAGGACCGGCTCACAATTTGAAGCTCACCACAAAGAGTGGTGAACTCTGTTAGAGAAATAACTACCCTAACAACTAGCATGACAATGTTAAAGAATGAGAGAAGTAGAATGCTAGTCACGAATACAGGCAGAGGTGGGAGAGGAGGGGATATTGGTGACAGGAATGTTGCACTGGTGAAGGGGAATATTCTGTTTATAATTGAAACCCAACTACAAACATGCTTGTAATCATGGTGCTTAAATAAAGATTTATATTGAAAAATGTACAATATTATTAATAAAAAAGGATAGAGAGAACCCATCCCTCACAAACATACACACACCTCTTAATAAGATATTTTGTAGTTTTCTAGAGTTAACTGTCAACTCCAACTAGACAACTGCCAATGTGTATTTAAATAGGCTAATCATTTGCTCAATTTCTTCATATGTACTTATTTCTTAAATATGTATAAACTCCACTTATTTTTTATTTATTTCTTATTTCTTAAATATGTACAAACTCCACTTATTTCTTATTTATTTCTTATTTCTTAAATATGTACAAACTCCACAGTTACAAAAACTGGAACTGCATGTACTTGTGTCTTTCCTTGGAAACTAAGTGCGTTATGATGTGACTTTAGAGTAATAAATGGAAACTCTAGAACTTTGCCTCCCCCCCCAAAAAAAAGAGCAACTACTAATTTTGCTTTAGACAAAGTTATGCTATGCTTGCTCTGCAACAATTTTCATTAAAAATATTTCATTGACTTCTAGCATTGTGGTGCCATCTTGGAATATCTTTCATGGAAATCTTTCACTATATTTGACCATGTACTGTCGTAGCACTTTCAAAGCCTTGCTGATCAGGAGCATCTCATTAATATCACCCTGAATTAAAAAAAGTATTTCTTATTTACTGGATTTCTATCCTTGTGCTGAGAGTGAACAATGTATTAACTCCAATCAGGGAGCTAATGCTTTAAACTCCAGTCAAAGAACTTTCATCTATAGTTATATTCTGATAGAAAACTGTAAGTATGTTGAAAATTGTAAGGTATAGTGTTGAAGTGTAATTGAACATTATTGTTCATTTGAATCTAAACTGTAAATCCCAGACAGAACTTAATGTTTTTAATAAATATTTTTAGCACCACGGTTACAAAATTGTTCATACTTGAGTTTCAGTCATAGAATGTACATGACCCTTCACCAGTACAACTTTCCCACTATCAATATCCCTGTTTCCCCATACAACGTCAACTCTGCTTGTAACTGGATAAGGCGTTTTGCTTCTCTCTCTTTCTCTTCTAATTCTTTCTCTCTTTTTTCTTTTTGACACTGTGGTGTGCATTATCATTAATTAAAAGGTATTATGCATGTCACATTTTTATTCTCTTTTAGAACCCAGTTTTTGTCCTAACTAGAAACTCCAACTCTCATAATGGACTTTGCTCTGCCTTACCTACATTCAACCCTCTTTGGTCCTTCTGTTAGTTATCACTATTGACTCTAGATATAATTATAATACTCTCTTTTATTTTCGTATATCCCATAGATGAGACTATTCTGTGTTTTTTTTTCTCTCCCTCTGATTTATTTCACTCAGCATAATAGTCCCCACATAAAGGCAAATTTTGTGACTTTGTTTTTCCTATTTTTTCTTTTTTTTCTAAATGCTTTTTTTTATTTATTATTTTTTCTTTTTTTTCTAAATGCCGACTTTGTTTTTTCTAACAGCTACGTAGTATTATATTGTGTAGATATGCCACGTTTTCTTTAGCCACTCATCTCTTAGTAGGCATATGAGTCCTTTCCAAATTCTGGCTATTATAAGTAGCACTGCAATGAATTTAGGAGTATAAAAGGCATGTTTATGTATTGTGTTTTTGTGTCCCTAGGGTATATATACCTAAAAATAGAGACTTTTAAAATACAATTCCACTCACAATTGTGCCTCAGAATAGCTAAGAAACCACCTTTTCCAACTCACAAATTAAAAGGAAAATAATGGAAGGTACCAAGACCAAACAGTCATATGAACATTGAGTGGAAACAAAAAATGATCAGACTTAAATGCCAAATCCAAAGCCAATGACAGCATAATCGATACCCAGTCTACAACAAGCTAGACACAGAGGGACCACTTATACTAGCAGCCTAAGGGGTAAAAGATGGGAATATGTGATGTATACTAGGAACAAGGGTGGATGGAAGACAACTTTGGTGGTGGGAATGCCCTGATTCAATGTCATTATGTGCCTAAAGTATTACTGTGAAAATTTTATAATCCACATTGGTCAAAATAAAAATTATTGTAAAATAAAAAAGGTAAACAAAGTAGAAGCAAAGACAGACAAATCAAAGATAAACAAAGGACATTATAATGAGAAGCTTTTGTACTTCAAAGGAAATGGTGACTAGGATACAAAGGCCACCCATGGAATGGGAGCAACTATTCACCTAATATCCTTCTGATAAGGGCTTACTATCTAAAATACAAAGTACTGATAGAATTTAGCAAGAAAGAAAAAAAAAACCCACCTCTAGTCCCATCCACAAATAGGGAGAATAAATGAATAGCTATTTTCTCAAAGAAACAATACAGAACGCCAAAGGCACATGAAAAAAAGTTCTCCTCATCATCAATCATCAGGGAGAGGCAAATCAAAATATCAATGAGATACCATCTCACACCACAGAAAATGGCTCACATCACAAAGAGCAAAAACAACCCGTGCTGGCATAAATTCAGGGAAAGTGAGACTCATTCACTGATGGTGGGAATGCAGACTGCTCCAGACTTTGGGGAAAATATGGATATTCCTCAAAATGCTGGAAATTGAGCTCCCACATAATCAAGCATAATGATTGTTATATAATATCATGAATAGTATTCATATGGATGACCATTTCAGAACTAATATTTACACTTAAAGTTTTAATTATTTCCTTTTATTGGTAGGGTCTTCTTAAAAATGGAATAGAAAACACAAATTCTCTGGGAAAAGTTAATTTAGTTGTTTCAAGTTTCAGATGAAATATATCTGTGACTCTATTAAAATTACTCATTTAACATTATAAGAAACAAAATCTTGATTAATTGTTTGTCTGTTGAAGCCCAATAGTGACAAGGTTCTGTCTAATTCTATTTCTCAAAATGTGAAAGATTTTAAAAATAAAGTTAGAATGGATGGAGCTTTTTGTCAGTATGGATGGACCTTAAGGGCATTATGCTCAGTGAAATAAAACAAAGAAAGATAATAGCAGTTGATCTAATTTTATGTCGAATATTATGATCACACACACACACACACACACACACACACACACACACACACACACACACACACCAGTCCACCCAAAACAAAAAAAAAAATAGACACTAAAAGAACACACTGAGAAAACTCAAGAAGCTGGTCTAAGGATATGATTTCCAGTTAGAAAATAAATAATTTAAGGACTTGTAATGTACAACATGATAACTAACTTTAATATTGTTTACTTTTATTTTTTAAGACACTAAATCTTAGCCTTCTAATGATAAGAAATATATTAAAATATGTGTAGTGATAAGTGAGCTCTACATATTATAGTATATAAGTTATTGAATCATTTTGTAAACCTAAAATTAGTAGATATGTGTCGATTTTCTTCTTATAAAATATAAATACAAATTTATATATCATGTGATTCTTTTGCCTGTTTTATTCATTCCTCATTTCCACCTTCCCTTAATCACTTCCTCCCTCCCTCCCTTCCTTCTTCATTTTTTCTTCTTTTTCTTCCTTCTTTCTTCCTTCTTTCTTTCTTTCTTTCTTTCTTTCTTTCTTTCTTTCTTTCTTTCTTTCTTTCTTTCTTTCTTCTTTCTTTCTTTTTCTTTCTTTCTTTCTTTCTTTCTTTCTTTCTTTCTTCCTTCCTCCTTCCTTCCTTTCTTTTCTTTCTTTCTTTTTTCTTTCTTTCTTTCTTTCTTTCTTTCTTTTTTCTTTCTTTCTTTCTTTCTTTCTTTTTCTTTCTTTCTTTCTTTCTTTCTTTCTTTCTTTCTTTCTTTCTTTCTTTCTTTCTTTCTTTCTTTCTTTCTTTCTTTCTTTCTTTCTTTATCCTTTCTTTTTCTTTCTGTTTCTTTGTTTTACTTTGTTTCTTCTTTCTCTTTCTTTCTTTCTTTTTTTCTCCCTTCTTTCCTTTCTTTCTCCCTTCCTTCATTTCTTTTTTTTAATCATTTTTCCTTTCTCCCTTCTGTATTTTTATCCTTACCTCCTTGCTCTTTTTTTTCCATCTCTATTTCAATCTTTACAGTATGTGGAAAAAAATTCTGTGTTAGGGTGGAATTTTTATATTCTAAAGCCATATATCAGATTGTAAACATTAAGTGAATACTACTTTAAACCTGTGAATTATCAACTTGGAAAATAGTAAAGTTTTGGTTCTCTCTTTTAATTCTTCTATGTAGACTAAGTGACCTACAAAATAATACATATGAGATCGTATACTAATGGTAAGATATTACTTCTTTTTCCTAATTATTATTTTACTAGTAATTTCTTAACTATGATATTGAAATAAGTTATTCAAATTTATTTTAAACTTAGAAAGGGTCATTACTGCTAATAATACATACTAGGATAAGAGTAATAATACAGGGTTTTTGGTAATTGTCTTGCACTTGACACAGGTTCAATACCCTAGTAGGGTATCTCAACCCACAAGGATGATCCTGAGTGTAGGCTCAGGAGTAACTTCTGAGATTAGCATATTGTGGCCCAAAAACCAAAACAAAATTATTTTGAACTCCATTAAATTTAACTTAAAAATATTAAAGTGCACTGGTAGTTTCAGCCTAGGGTTTTGTGCTAGAGAGAATCTAGAAATGTTCAATAATTCGTCATTTGTAATCACAGAAAAAAAAATACCATGTTTTTTACATGGCTTTCTTGTTTAACTGTACTTAGAAATAAATTTTATTACCGACATAATAAAGTAAGTTTCACGGTTTGATACTCTACAAGGAATGTGAGTATTGAAGTATGATTCCTATTTGACTATATGTGGTTAAATTGTAGACCAATTTTACCAGACCTTTACATAAAACCACCCACATTCAGTATTTGAGACATGTCACCATACCTTGGGTGGTCATTTAAATGTTGATTCTTCTTACATTATGCCACACTATTTCATGTGATTTTCTTCTCAGTTTCAGAATTTTCAAGTTCAACTCCCAAGCAGCACCACATGAAATTACTTTACTATGATTATAAAATATAAAAAAGCAAAGTATGCACTATTTTTATTCCTATCACAATCACTGTCACATGAATAGATACTTGTTTTGACATTTTTCTATTCTTTTTGCAATCTTTGTCACAAGGATAAGTTTTTCTTTAAAAAAAAATGTTTTATCCATGCTGTGAAAGCTAGCCGCCAAGTCTCTTGCTTTCACCTTTTTAATGTCCTCCCATTTGATTGGGCAGTCATTTCTCTACTGTGCTTTGAACAGAATTGATAACTTAGGAGAAAAAGGTAGAATCGCTAGTCAATCAAACGAGACTATATAAAAGGTTAAAACAGAATAGTTTACTGCCTTTCATAGATAACACTAGCCATTGAGAGTCTCATGTCTTGTTCTTATTACAAAAAGTTGCAATAAAACACAAAATGGCACAACATGAATTCATTCTCATAGCAACAATAGTAGAAAGAATGGGGACTAGTACAAACATCCTATTTCTTCTTTAATCTTAAACTTGTTGTTCTACATGACTAGTTGGACTTATCATCAGTCAACTCAGAAAACTTCTTTTGCACATAATGAAATAGTTTAAATAAATTTGATTCTGGGGGGGAAACACATGAGTATAATAAGTAATTTACATTCATTACCTCTCAATATAAATGATTTAATGCAACATTTTAAACCTGTTAAACAATAAAAACTTTATATTCTTTCCTCAAGTAGATAAAAGTAAAATATGTAATAATAAAAAATATAACTGGAGTTGAATCAATCTCAGGAAAATTATTAAGAAGCTAGTCTAATTTTTCTACAAACTATATGATTAGTAAAGGTAAAAGTTATTTGGAATTTTACAAATTAACTTCATAGGTATGGATGAAAAATGATACTCCTTGTTCTAAATAGTGGATACAAGTACTTGAGTAAAGCCTGAGATTAACATTATGATCAATCAAATATATTTGTAAATTATATTTACTTCAATATGCATATCTAAAATTACTTTGATCACTTGAAGATATACTCTGATGCAAATAATGATGATTGATTGATTATGTGACAAATTAAAGATACGTGTGAATTTTTAAAAATGTTTTGAAATATTTTAAGATTAAAAATATTGTTTATTTTAAATATACTTATTTAAGCACCATTATTACAAACATGTTTGTAGTTGGATTTTAGTTATTAAAAAAAGAACACCCCCCCAACACATACACCAGTTCAACATTTCTAACACCAATGTCTGCCATCTTCCTCCCATCTAATCCCTGCCTGTAATCAAGACAGGCATTCTACTTCTCTCACTCACTACCATTATTATAATAGTTGCTAATGTAGTTATTTTTCTTACTACACTCACTACTCTTGTGGCAAGCTTCATATTTTGGGCTTGTCCTTTCAGCCCTATAGCTTTTGTCTCTGTGTATTATTAAAATAATGTCTTTTATATTTCTTTTGTTTTGTTTTGGGCCACACCCGTTTGATGCTCATTGGTTACTCCTCAGAGATCACCCTGGCTAGGGGGGACCATATGGAACGCTGGGGTATCAAACCTTCAGTCCTAGGCTACCGCTTGCAAGGCAGATGCCTTACCTCTAGCGCCACCTCACTAGCCCTATCTTTTATATTCTTAAAACCCATAGATGAGTGAGACTATTGTGTCTCTCCTTCCCTCTGGCCTATTTTACTCAGCATAAAAGTTTCCATGTCCATCCGAAATTCAGGACTTTTTTTTTTCTGACGGCTGCATATTATTCCATTGTGTTTATGTTTCTTTATTCACTCATTTGTTGTCAGGCATCTGGCTTGCTTCCAAATTCTGGCTATTGTAAATAACACTGTGATGGTTATAGGTGTGCAGAAGGCATTTTTGTATTGTGCTTTTGTGTTCCTAGGGTATATCCCTAGGTCTGGTATAGCTGGATCATATGTTAGCTCAATTTCCAAGTTTTTGAGGATTCTCCATATTGTTTTCTATAAAGGCTGGACTAGGCATTCCAAGCAGCAGTAAAAAAGAATTCCCACTAGTACTGAATGAGAGTTCCTTTCTCCCCACATCCCCTCCAGCACTGATAGTTCTTGTTCTTTGTTATGTGTGCCAGTCTCTTTGGTGTGAATGGTATCTCATTGTTGTTTTGATTTATATTTCCTGATAATTAGTGATGTTGAGCATTTCTTCATGTGTCTTTGACCAATTGTATTTCTTCTTTGATAAAATTTATCTGTTCATTTATTCTCCCCATTTTTGATGGGGTTAGATTTTTTTTCTTGTCAAGTTCTTTCTGTCAGTACAATATACAATATCTGAGACATTAGCCCCTTTTTTGATGGGTATTTGATAAATATTTTCTCCCATTCTGTGTGTGGCCCTTGTATCCTCATTACTATTTCCTTTGAGGTTCAGAAGTGCCTTATTTAATATAGTCCCATCTGTTTATCTCTGATTCCACTTGTTTGGAGAGTGCTGTTCCCTCTTTGAAGATGTCATGAACATGGTATATGTCTCCATTTCCTTTGGGGACACACCATCAATATTCAAGGGTTATGTTTGGCTTTGTACTCAGAAATCACTCCTGATGCTACTCAGGGAACCATGGAAATGCCATGAATTGAACCTGGGTTGGCTTCAAGTCCCTAGAATGTCTTCAAACCACTTTAAGGATTTTTTTAAAGATAGCCTTTTATATATTTATATATATATTTAAAAAAATCTTTTCTCTCCATAATTTATTGTGTTTTAGTGCCACATATAACATGGCTCTAGAGATCAAACCAGTGAGTGTTAGTTGGACACTAAGTAAGCACTTTTGCCACTGTGATTCTCTCTGTCCCTCTTCAAAAGGTCCCTAATTAAGAACTCACATTTTTGAAATTTATTTAAATTTTTGAATTTTGACCAAGTTTACTGACAGTAAATTTTACATTACATAGTTGTCTCAGTTTTATGTGTTTAATATGTGCTCGGTGTTAGTTTCACAATTAAGTATCTATTCATCAATTTTTGTTTTAAATTTTTACCTATGTGTATATTATTTCAATTTTTAGGTTGTTTTTTTTTAAATATATATGTAATTTCTCATTTAAGCTTCTAAAGGACTAGGAAAAATATGCAATGGTGAAACAAAACTTGATGTCTCTTCTAGGGCAATGCTTTACTAGTAGGAACTATATTAATGTAATTATGCAGTTTATGCTTAGTAAACGTAGCAGTTATATTCTGAAATCTCTAGCACTGGTTAATGATGCTTATTTTGTTAAGTTCAGAGGATTTAAAATATCCGATCTTTTCTTGCATAGAATGCTAGATTTTTGTACCTCAAAGGAAATAGTGCCCAGAATACAAGAGCCACCCACTGAGTGGGAGAAACTATTCATCCAATACTCATCAGATAAGGGGTTAATATCCAAAATATACAAGGCACTGACAGAACTTTACAAAAAAAAATTATCTAACCCCATCAAAAAATGGGGAGAAGAAATGAACAGACACTTTCCCAAAGAAGAAATACAAATGGCCAAAAGGCACAGGAAAAAATGCTCCACATCACTAAGCAAATCAAAACAACTATGTGGTACCATCTCATGCCAAGAGATTGGTTCACGTCACAAAGAATGAGAATAAGCATGCTGGTGGGGATGTGGAACTCTTATTCACTGCTGGTGGAATGCCGTCTAGTCCAACCTTTGTGGAAAGCGATATGGAGATTTCTCGAAAAGCTGGAAGTTGAGCTCCCATACAATCCAGCTATACAACTCCTAGGGATATATCCTAGGAACACAAGAATACAATACAAAAATACCTTCCTCACACCTATATTCATTGCAGCATTGTTTACAATAGCCAGATTCTGGAAGCAGCCTAGATGCCCCTCAATAGATGAATGGCTAAAGAACCTATGGTACATATATACAATGGAATATTATGAAGCCGTCAGAAGAGATAAAGTCATGAAATTTTCCTATAAATGGATGTATATGGAATCTATTATGCTGAGTGAAATAATCCAGAGGGAGAGAGATAAACACAGAATGGTCTCACTCATCTATGGGTTTTGAGAAAAATGAAAAACATTTGTGTAATGATTCTCAGAGACAAAATAAAGGAGGGCTGGAGGGTCCAGTTCCCGAAATGAAGCTCACCACAGAGATTGTTGGGTCCAGTCATAGAAATAATTACACTAAGAACTATCATAACAAAATGTGACTGAATGAGGAAAGTAGAAAGCAAGCCTGTCTAGATAGAGTACAGGCTGGTGTGGGGTCTGGAGGAGGGACACTTGGAATATTGGTGACGGGAATGTTGCACTGGTAAAGGGTTTTAATAATATATAAAAAAATAAAGAGAAAAAATAAAACAACAAAAAAAGAAAATTTAAAAGTAAACGAATATGGGCCTAACAGCAGAATAGAGGGAGACAGAAAGAAAAAGAATGCTAAATTTGTAATTCTCCATGACAGACATAAAAAGTTAATTTATTGTTATAATAATAATAATAATAATTAGTTTATTATTAATTTATCTCGAAATAAAGAAAATGATAAGTGGAAGCATCTATAAGCCTCATTTTAAAATTCTTGTTTCAAGTCCAAAGTAGGTAGCACTTAACTCATGTAAGTGCTAAAAATATAGGATGGAAACTTCAGAATAGTTTTAGCAGTTTTCTCTAGAATAGAAGTTCTAAAACTTATCTGTATTACTATTCTCTCATCTGAAAAAAGAAAGACTCAGTGCTCCCTGAAGTCTTTTATGAATGAACAAACTGAAAAAAAATCCTCAAATTGCATCAGTGGCTACTACTCAGCCCCATACCCTGCTAGCTGAGATCTTTCCATCACTTGTTGGGGTCAATATTGGCCACTTTGGGAAGCAATGCTTTAGAAGAATGGCATTAAGGTCAGAGCTCTAGCCCTAACTAGACAGATGAGAAATAAGAAAACTTGTCTGTGTTAAAGAGAGGTCAAGTTAAATCTTTACAGCTGTTGTGTAATCACTTAGGGAGTATGTTTCTTTTCACAGACTAATAAAATTAGTCATTTATTGTAGCTGACTGTTGTCAGAGTCAATATCCTGTAGCACTAGAAAACCCATGTCTTGAGAGAGTTGTTTCCAACCATCATTTTTATTTTTTTCTAAATATATATACTCCTTGTAAAACTCTGTAAAATTTCTACTATGTGTTCTAGGAATACTTTATATCTGTTTCTATTCTTCTTGCTTTTCTCCATTAAATTAAAAAGCAAACTATCTCTCAGTATTTTGTTTTTCTGAATTTGAGCTTGTTTTAAATAAGTGAAAATAACAATATAAAGCATCATTCCTGAAAAGTCAAACAACTGTAGTGTGCAAATACAAACTCTATTTGGAATCTTTACTATAAGGTAAAAATGATTGAAAAGAGAGCTGAAGCTATAGTATAGAACACAAGGCTAACCCAGGTTCAATCCCTATCATTCCATTCAGTACCCAAACACTTTAGGAGTGAGGAGTGATTCCTGGATGCAGCACCAGGCATAAATTCTGAGCATCACTGGGTGTTGCCCCCTACACACACACACACACACACACACACACACACACACACACACACACACACACACACACACACACAAACACACACAGAGAGAGAGAGAGAGAGAGAGAGAGAAATCAAAACAAAATAAAAGAAAAGAAAGACTATAATAGAATGATAGTTTGGTAGGCAATGTTCTAAAACCAGAGCCTTTATTTTGTGCTAATATGCCATAAGATTATTAAGGATAAAGTTAAGAACAAATGCCCCACTCTATGTAGTCTGCTTTACAAATAAATAGTATTGAGGAGGTGTCATAATTGAAGCTAGCAATTTGCAAATTTGCAAATTTGAAAAGTCTGTCATTTCAGACATACAGTTGGGAAAGGTTAGATACCCATTCAAAATAAGCTCAGGACAGGGTGCTGCATGGAGTCTCTCTCTTATTCCTCTATAGATTGTTTTGACCGCTGCCTATGCTAGTGTGTATTCATATCACATATGTTCTTTCACTTGTGCCTCACTATCATCTTTCTGCCTGTATGTCTCTTCCTCTTTTTTCTTCATCACCATAACTTCTTTGGTGCTTTCAGAACTCAGCCTAATGTCATTTCCTAGTAAAAACCTTTCAATTTGGTTCTCTTTATGCTCATCTCTATTGCCTCTGGATATTATTTCTGCACTAACATTTATTTTTCTTATAACCTGCAGATGACTGAGGCTTTTCTCTGTCTACCCCTCTCCCTTCAGCTCATTTCAATTAGTAAATAATGGTCTCCATGTCCATTTATATATAGGAAAATTTCATGACTTCATTTTTTTCTAACAGCTGCATAGTATTCCATTGTATAAATTTACTACAGTTTTCTTAGCCACTCATTTATTGTTGGGTACCTGGGTTTTTTTCAGATTCTAGATATATTTCCTTATGTCTTTTGTCATACTGTCCATTCCTAAAGCATAAACATTTACATTCTGATTGCTTATCTGCTTTTTTCCCATTTCTACAGGGATGTCTCTCTGTACCACAATACCTGACTCCATTCTTCTAGTAGAGCATGTTCCCAGTTTATGGAAGAAAAAATAAGTTAAAATGAGAAAAAACTTGTAATACATGCCACTTACCTGGGTACTATTGATAGCCCTATGGTATAAAAAATTCTAGCACTGAAAAAAGAAAACAATCTAGCATAGATACAGGCTGGACAAAAGAATTGGAATCAGCAAAATTTCCAAATTGATATTAGAATCTTCTTGAACATTCAGAATCTCTTCTAGTATTTTAATACCAAGAAAAATATATTTTCAAATATATTACTTTTGCTTTCTAAAACAATATAATTTAAATATGTCCTAGAAATAATGCCAAAATGCCTTATATTAAGTAATACCCCACCTAATTACCATAATTAAAATTCCTAGAGGTGGAAAAATATGAATGCCTTTGAAGGAATAAAAGTTATATAAGTTAATGAACTTCCGCATTCAAAATCATCCTCAGGAGTTTCTGGATGCTGATGGGACAGATTTGTATTCTATATAAGTAGTGAATGCACAAAGATGTACATAAGATAAAATTGTATTAGATGACTTTCACACAAAAGCACTTTTTAAATATTATTTTAACTACTTTCACCAGTCTATGCACTACCTTTGAAACTTATTGTTATAAATTACATATTTTATAATAAAACTTATGAAGAAACTATTAGGGTGTTATATAAAGGTGAAATAATTATAAATGTTTCCCAATTTCCCCAAGGTCACTCACATGACAAACAGAAAAATTGGAACTAAAATTGGAATGCTTAATATCTACAAATACTATGTTCATGCACTTGCATAAATCTCCTTAGTCAGCCAAATAGATTATTAGATTATTTTTGAGGCTTCCCAAAAGTTAGCTTAAGTAAGCCTTTACACATCCACCTCTTTACTTAATATTACATTCATTGAATAAAAATATCACATACAAATACATATAGGTATGAACATATCTACCTACTATATAGCTCTAATCTCTTTCCTCTTCATTGCCATCACTTTATATAGCCAGTAACTATGCGTGATCTGATAGAAAAGATCTAGAAACAGAGGAAATAAACCTTTGGCAATTAGATAAAATCTTTGGTGTGATTTTGGTTGAACAACCATCCTCTCATATACCATAATGGGTTGATTTACATATTTGGAACTGTAGTTGGCATAACAGTGGTGAAGGAAAAAAACTGAGACAGGAGAAGAATTTTTTTTAGCAATATGTAATCCGGCAATGTGTTCTTCCATATGTTCTTTGGGTAGGCCAATTTTTTTTTAATTTCAAGTTAAAAATAATTCTGTTTTCCCTACCTCAAAATCTTAAGTAATTATTCTTTATAAGTTATATAAATTTTAGTGATAAAATCAGAAACCAAGTTTGCCCTCTGCCTAGGGCACACTCATTCAGACAGAAAAAAACATTTACTGCACTTGGTAAAACTTAGGTGACCACTGCATTAATATTACATCAGCAAACTTAATGGGAGACAAGGAATACATTCAGTGGTGATCGTTAATCTCAAATAATTGTATCAAAGTGAGTATTTGACAGGAAATAAGACATCATTTTGAAATGACAGAATACCTATTTGATTGTTTTTCTTTCTATGTTTCTGCTTCCGGCTTCCACTTGACAATACAAAATGGTTTCTTTTTGTTTATTTGTTTGTTTTGGGGCCAAATTCGTTGGCTCTCAGGGGTTACTCCTGGCTCTGAGCTCAGAAATCACTAGTGGCAAGCTTGGGCGACCATACGGGATGCTGGGAATCAAATTCAGGTCTGTTCTGGTTCGGCCTAGTGCAAGGCAATGCCCTCTCTCTGTGCTATCTCTCTGGACCCGACAATACACAATATTTTAATGACATTAGAAAGTACTAAAAATCTTCTTATGATTTCTATACTATTTTCTTTCTTCCCTTCAAGTCTTCCAATGTTGTACTTTCTTCTTTTATGTGATTTACCTTTAATAATCTGAAGCCCTTTTATTTTAAAAATAAAGATAGAGGCAAATAGTTGCATTTAATCAGGCTCAACATGGTTGAAGTCAGCAATTATAATAGAAAGTGTCAAATATTAAATGTCAAAGTAGTATTGCTGAACCTTACAATAAAACTAAATATCTTACTAATGTCTTTATTTCTACTCCAATATACGATAACTAAAATTTAAAATAAGCATTCTAGAATATGAACCTTTATTTGTTGTCTTCACCCAAAATTCTGATAGTGAAGTTCTAAATAACTTTATGATTATATTTAAAAATAGGACTTTGGGTGGTGTAAATAAGGTAAAATTTTACTTTAGGGTAGAATCCAATTCTAATTTGGAAGTGTCCTTATAGAAATGACATGAGGGCCTCAGCACACAGAGAAAAGATCATGTGAGGTCACAGAGGAAAGTTAACCATATGGAAGTCAAGGAGAGAGTTTTCAGGATCAACCATCCCTGTTAACACTTTAATCTTGGTCTTGCAACATTAAAAACTGAGAAAATAGGGGCCGGGCGGTGGCGCAAGAGGTAAGGTGCCTGCCTTGCCTGCGCTAGCCTTGGACGGACCGCGGTTCGATCCCCCGGTGTCCCATATGGTCCCCCAAGCCAGGAGCAACTTCTGAGCGCATAGCCAGGAGTAACCCCTGAGCGTCAACGGGTGTGGCCCAAAAAACCAAAAAAAAAAAAAAAAAAACTGAGAAAATAAAATGCTCTTTTTAAATCACTTTAGTTGTGGAATTTTCATAGTTATAGAGAATTAAAATCTTCAAGAAATAATATAGCACATAGGATTTAGCACATTTATACATGCATTTATAACAAACTAAAAACATTAGCGATCTCTTCAAGCAATATTGCTCTAGTGTTACTCCTGGCTCTGTACTCAGGAACAAGTCAAAAATCCTATCACTGTACAATGTCTAGCCCCTTACTTAGAAAAATTTTATGCAAGGAAACTGGAGAACTTAGAAGAATAGAAGTGAAAAAACTTTTGGATTCTTGATTCCTCTCTCTCCCTCTCTTTCTCTCTTCTCTCTCTCTCTCTCTCTCTCTCTCTCTCTCTCTGTGTGTGTGTGTGTGTGTGTGTGTGTGTGTGTCTGTGTCTGTGTTTCTCTGTCTCTCTCTCTATCTCCTCTCTCTCTCCCTCCCTTCCTCCCAACCTCCCTTCCTCTCTGGAGATTTTTGCTCTTTCCCTCCTTCCCTTCTTCTCCTCCCTCTCTTTCCCTTCTCCTCCCTCTCTCCCTCCTCCGGGCTCTCCTTTTTCTCTCTCTGCTAGAAGAAAAAAAAAGAAAAAAGAAAAATAAATTTGGACTCTTATATCTTCCCAAATCTGAATGAAGAAAAAGTGGATCTCCTGAACTGGTAATATATTTTCAAGGAAATTAAAATATTAGGAAAAAGTCTACCCCCAAAGTAAGTGTCTTGATTGGTTTACTAGTGAGAGCATCCAATAGACTATACATAAGACATGATCGCGATACTTTTCACATTTCTTCAGAAATTTGTAGAAATAGGAATAATCCCAAATGGTTTTTAGGAAAAAACATTATCCTAATACCCAATAAAAACAGAGATATCACACAAAGAGTGGAAAAACCAGTAGACCTATATCTCTGATGAATATAGATACAATACTCAACAAAATATTGGCAAACCAAATCCAACATACAGCCAAAACATTGTATCCCAGGAATGCAGATATTATTTAATATACGCATTTTATATATTCTATATCAGTAAAGGAAAGCTAAAAATAAAATGACCGTGTCAATAGTCACCAGTAAAGCATTCGACAAGATCCAACACTCATTAAAAAAAATAATAGATGAGTGTTAAAACAACTTTACTTAACAAATTTAGAGTTATTTACCACAAGCTAATAATCAGACATCTGGGAAAAAGACAAGGAAAAATATAAAATTATCTTACTCTTAGTACTATTTAACATAGTTTTGGAAGACTTTGCCATTGCAATTAGGCAAAAACTATATATTATAGGCATCTTGAATGGATATGAAGAAATTAAACT
The DNA here is from genome assembly GCF_024139225.1 of Suncus etruscus. Lineage (NCBI taxonomy): Eukaryota > Metazoa > Chordata > Mammalia > Eulipotyphla > Soricidae > Suncus > Suncus etruscus. Next base: position 42,229,314 of record NC_064857.1, read on the forward strand.
CTCATTTTTGCCTATGATATACTATATTTATATTAAAGACTCTAAAACAAATTTCTAGAAACAATGGACTTGTAAATAAAATGCAGCTTATAAAATCAATGATCAGAAATACATGGCTCTTCTTTACAAAGATAAATAAATTAAAAAAGAGAATTAAAAAAATTATTCACTTTGTGCCTCATAAAAAAGCTGGAATGGCCATACTAATATCAGATGATGCAAACTTTATACTCAGGAAAGTTATAAGGGACAAAGATGGACATTTTGTATTAATCAAGGGATTTGTACAGGAGGAAGAAATTACTCTCCTAAACATATATGCACCAAATGAGGGGTAAGCAAAATACTTAATATAATTGTTGACAAATCTGAAAAATAATATCAATAACAACACAATAATTGTGGGAGACCTCAACACGGCATTGTCAACACTTGATAGGTCAACCAGACTGAAACCCAACAAGAATATACTAGACCTGAAAAGAGAAATGAAAGAAAGAGGCCTAGTATATATATATATATATATATATATATATATATAAGACACTCCACTCCCAAAAACCTGGATACAAATTCTTCTCTAATGTACATGGGACATTCTCCAGAATAGACTACATGCTAGCACATAAAACATACCTACATAATATCAAGAGGATAGAAATTTTGCAGGCTATCTCTGCTGAACACAAGGCTCTGAAATTTATGTGAACTACAAAGAAATACAGAAGAAAAACTTTAATACCTGTAAGTTAAATAGCCTAATACTGAATAACCAGTGGGTCAGAGATGAAATCAAAGAGAAAATCAAAACCTCATGGAAACAAATGACAATAGAGACACAAACTATCAGAACCTATGGGTCACAGCAAAAATGGTACTGAGAGGAAAATGTAAAGCTTTGCAAGCACGCATCAGGAAAGAAGGGACATACTTGAATAGCTTAATAACATAGCTCATAGAATTAGAAAGTGCTCAACAAAAGGAACAAAAATAGGGAGACAGAAGGAAATAACAAAGCTGAGAGCAGAATTCAAGAAGTGGAAACACAAAAACCAACCCGAAAGCAGAAGTTGGTTCTTTGAAATTACAAACAAGATTAACAGACCACTGGCAAAACTAACAAAGAGAGAGAGGGAGGAGAGAAAGAGAGAGAGAAACTTGATAACTCATATTAGGAATGAAAAAGGAGAGATCACTACTGATATGGCAGAGATTCAAAGGGTAAACAGAAACTACTTTGAGAAACTCTGTGCCAATAAAAATGAAAACCTGGAAGAAATGGATAAATTATTGGACTCATAATCTTCCACGGTTGAATGAAGAGGATGTAGCATATATAAACACCCCCATCACTATTGAGGAATTTAAGACAGTAATCAAATGTCTGTCCAAAAACAAAAGCCCAGGCCCAGATGGATTCATTATTGAATTTTTTCAAACCTTTCAAGAGGAAATACTATCAATACTGGCAAGACTCTTTCATGAAATTGAACAAATGGAAACACTTCCAAATAGCTTTAATGAAGCCAACATCACCTTGATACCTAAACGAGACAGAGATGCTATGAAAAAAGAAAATTACAGACAAATATTGCTGATGAACAAAGATGCAAAGATCCTCAACAAAATCCTGGCAAATAGGATTCAGTGCTTCACTAAGATCATCCACTATGATCAAGTAGGTTTCATCCCAGGAATGCAAGGCTGGTTTAACATCCGTAAATCTATCAACATAATACACAACATCAACAACAAGAAAAATAAAAATCACATGATCATATCAATAGATGCAGATAAATCATTTGATAAGTCCAACACCCATTCCTGATAAAAACTCTCAGCAAGATGGGAATGAAAAGAACCTTTCTCGATATAGTTAAGGCCATCTACCACAAGCCAGTGGCAAATATTATCCTCAATAGAGAAAAACTAGAAGCCTTCCCTCTAAATTCTGGTACAAGACAAGGCTGTCCTCTCTCACCACTCCTTTTCAACATAGCACTGGAAGTACTTGCTATAGCAATTAGGCAAGAAAAAGATATCAAGGGTATCCAGATAAGAAATGAAAAAGTCAAGCTCTCGCTGTATGCAGATGACATAATACTCTACTTAGTAAACCCTAAAGATTCTACCAAAAGGCTTCTAGAAACAATAGACTCATATAGCATGGTGGCAGGCTACAAAATTAACACACAAAAATCAATGGCCTTTCTATACACCAATAGTAATAAGAAAGAAATGGACATTAAAAAAAACAACCTCATTCACAATAGTGCCACACAAACTCAAATATCTTGAAATTAACTTGACTAAAATTGTGAAGGACCTATATAAAGAAAACCATAAAACTCTGCTCCAAGAAATAAGAAAGGACACACAAACATGGAAACACATAGCCTGCTCATGGATTGGCAGGATTAACATCATTAAAATGGCAATAACCCCCAAGGCATTGTACAGATTTAATGCAGTCCCTCTAAAGATACCCATGACATTCTTCAAAGAAGTGTATCAGGCACTTTTAAAATTCATTTGGAACATTATACACCCTAGAATACTAAAGCAATGATTGGGGAAAAGATATTGGAGGAATTACTTTCCCCAAATTTAAACTGTACTACAAAGCAATACTTATCAAAACAGCATGGTATTGGAATAAAGACAGGCCCTCAGATCAGTGAAATAGCCTTGAATACTCAAAGAATGTTCCCCAGACATACAATCACCTAATTTTGATAAAGGAGCAAGAAATCCTAAATGAAGCAAAGAAAGCCTCTTCAACAAGTGGTGTTGGAACAACTGGCTAGCCACTTGAAAAACATTGAACTTAGATCCCAGTTAACATCATGTACAAAGGTAAAATCCAAATGAATAAAAGACCTCGATATCTGACCCGAAACCATAAGATATATAGAACAACACATAGGCAAAACACTTCATGACGTTGAAACTACAGGCATCTTCAAGGAGAAAACTGCACTTTCCAAACAAGTGTAAGCAGAGATCAACAGATGGCAATATATTAAGCTGAGAATCTTCTGCACCTCAAAGGAAATCGAGCCCAGGATACAAGAGCACTCCACTGAGTGGGAGAAACTATTCACCCAATACCCATCAGATAAGGGACTAATCTCCAAAATATACAAGGCACTGACAGAACTTTACAAGAAAAAAATCTTTTCCCATCAAAAAAATGGGGAGAAGAAATGAACAGAAGCTTTGATAAAAAAAGAAATACAAATGGCCAAAAGGCACATGATAAAATGCTCCTCATCACTAATCATCAGGGAGATGCAAATAAAAACAACTAAGAGGTACCACCTCACACCACAGAGATTGGCACACATCATAAAGAATGAGAACAAGCAGTGTTTGCGGGGATGTGGAGAAAGAAACTCTTATCCATTGCTGGTTAGAATGCCATCTAGTTCAACCTCTATGGAAAGTGATTTGGAGATAATAGTACTTTACAAAAAAATAATCAAACCAATCAAATAGAAGGAAAAGATGAACAGAAACTCAAAGAAGACATGTAAATGGCCAACAGCTATTTGAACAAAGGCTTGCATAGATTATCATCAGGGAAATTCAAATAAAACAAGAATGAGAAATCACTTTAGTCCAATGTTAGTGGCACTCATTGCAAAGAACAAAACAATGAGACTTATCAAGGAAGTTGGGGGAAGAGAACATTTGTGTATGGATAGTGTGAAAATTAACTGGTCCAAACATTTTGGAAATCAATATGGACACTTATAAAAAATAAAACACAAATTTAACTTCCATAGAATGAAGGAATTTTATTTTTGGCATGTACCTTAAGGGTCCAAAAACTCAAATCTGAAAAGACAATTACACAACTAGGAAGACTGTAGACTGCAGCATTATTCACACTTATCAAAAATCTGGAAACAACTAAAGTGTCCAAGAACAAATGACTGAATAAAGAAACTGTAGTATATTACATAATGAATACTACTTATCAATAAGAATAGATAAAATTATTCAAATTGCTGCTACATAGATAGATAAATCTGGAGTGTGGCATGCTGGATAAAGTAAGTTAGAAGTAAAGAAGGAGCTCTGTGGCTTCTGGGTACCTGAGAGAACAAACTGCTCACACTACCAGATGAAGCCAAGTCCAAATGTATAAATCCTAAGTAAGCACTAGTCTTGTTCAGCTCAATGGCTGCTGACTGTCTGAGAGAATGAAAACTGCCCATGCATCCAGGCGAGGCCATGGCCAGGGTCATGGCCTCTGAAGCAGAAAGCTTTATATAAAACTACATGATAATCTTCACCCAAATAAGCTCCTCTGAGACATCCCTGGCTTTGGGTAAAAGTGACATAGACATAGGAAAAAAAAAAAAAAGCACTTTGGTAAAGCAATTCAAAAACCACATTGCCTGGTTGGTAGACACAGCAATTCTGCAGATTCATTCAGTGTGAATCCCTATAAAGTTTCTGAAATGGAGTTCAAAGTGTAAATATAGAATGTTCAACTAGCTCAAAAAAACAATAGGATGTATTTTCAATGAAACAAAGAAGGATATGAGAGTATAAATGAGAAAATACAAACAGAAATGTTGTAACCAAAATATATGGTAAGCAAATTTAAAAAAATCATTGGAAAGCATCACCAGCAGAGTTACTGAGCATAGAAGCAATGAGCTCAAATATGAAGTGTATAAAACCTCCAGACCACCTACTATAGAAGACTGATAAAAAAAAAAACAAAAAACAGTGATGGAACAGAATTTCTAGAACTGTAAAGAAAGTCTCCATCCTAGGCTCCATCTTATAACCTGTGCAAATACCATGATCTCTAGTTAAAGAAGTCTGATATTATCATCCACGACTGAGTGGAAGTTTCCAGACACCACAAAAGGACCTAGGGGAGAGTAAAAGAGCATGTACAGAGCCTATAGTTATTCCCATGACAGTATGATTCAAGGGCAGAGAAACCCTGTATCTCTTAGGCCAAGGGAATTCCCTTTCTAATCTCCCCAAAATTTACTATGCCTATGCAAAAAAAAAAAAAAAAAAAAGGAAATAAAGAGAAGCACAAATTAATTTTTTGTTTTGTTGTTGTGGTTGTTGTTTTTTTTGCTTTGTTTTGTTTTTATTTCAAGACTGTGGTTGTTGTCTTTATTGCTGTGGTGCTTTTTGAGGTTTTTTTCTTTTGACTTTTTTTTCTGTATTGTTGTTATGTTTTTTCCTTCCTTTTTCCCTTTCTTCTCTTAAATTGATATTTACAGCCTCTAAAAGGACTTCTCCCATTTTTGCTTGTTTGATTTTTGCTCCCCCTTTCTTTCCCTTCAAATAAAACCACATAACTTTTTCTTGTTTGTTTGTTTTTTTGTTTTTGTTGTTGTTTGTTTGTTTTTGGTCATACTCGGCAGCCCTCAGGGGTTACTCCTGGCTCTATGCTCAGAAACCACTCCTGGCAGGCTCAGGGGACCATATGGATGCCGGGATTTGAACTACCCTCCTTCTGCATGCAAGGCAAACACTCTGCCTCCATGCTATCTCTCTGAACCTAAACAACATAATTGTTGTTCTGCCTCATACATTGAGGGGGAAATAATGGAGGATTCCAAGACCAAACTGTTGTATGAACATTGAGTAGTAATTAAAATTGATCAGACTTAAACACCAAATCCAAAGCCAATGACAACAGAATCGATACCTGATCTAGAACAAGCTAGATACGGAGGATACCACTTATCATAGCAGTGTGGGGAGCAAAGGAGGGATATATGTGATGCATGCTGGGAACAGGGATGGAAGGAGGACAACATTGGTGATGGAAATGCCCCTGATTCAATGTCACTTTGTACCTAAAATATTACTGTGAAAGATCACTTTGGTCAAAATAAAAATTATTAAAAAATACTAGCAAGTGGAATATAGCATTTCATCAAAAGAAATCATATGAATGACCAAGTAAGATTCATCTCAGAGATACAAGAATGGTTTTACATATGTAAGTCAATCAATATGATACACTATATCAATACAAGTAAAAGTAAAATCATATAAAAATAATGATATATGCAGAGATATCATTTGACAAAGCCAACACTTTTATATAATTAAAACTCAATAAGATGTAATTGAAAAATTTTTATTCAATTATAGTCAAAGTTATTGACTACAAACAGATAGCAAACATTATATCCAATGGGGGCAAACTAAAGTCTTTTCTCTAAGATCCGAAATAAGACAAAGTTGCCATTCTCACAAAGTTGTCCACTCTCACCATTTCTATAGAACATAGTATTGGAAATACTTTGCATAGGAATTAGGCAAGAAAGATATGTCGGGCCCGGAGAGATAGCACAGTGGTGTTTGCCTTGCAAGCAGCCGATCCAGGACCAAAGGTGGTTGGTTCGAATCCCTGTGTCTCATATGGTCCCCCATGCTTGCCAGGAGCTATTTCTGAGCAGACAGCCAGGAGTAACCCCTGAGCATCACTGGGTGTGGCCCAAAAACCAAAAAAAATAAAAATAAAAATAAAAAAAAGAAAGAAAGATATGTCAACTATACCCATATAGGAAAGGAAGAAATCAAAATCTATTTGCAAATGACTCGATGAGAGATGCTATATAGATTATAGATAGATGATAGATAGATGGATAGATGATAGATTGATAATATAAAGGAAGAAAGAAAAATCCTAAAGATTTTATATAAAAGATTCTAGAAAATGTAACTTGTATAGTAAATGGTAGGTTGCAAAAATAATACACAAATTGGAGGCAAAACAGTAAGGTGTTTGCTTTGCACATGGCTGACCCAGGATGAATCACAATTTGATCTCCAGGTATCTCATATGGTCCCCCAAGCCAGGAGTGGTTTCCGAGCTCATAGCCAGGAGTAACCCCTGAACGTCACTGGGTTGACCCAAAAATAAAAAAAAATTATACACACATATCCTTGAATTTCCTATAGATCACTTATGAAAGAAAAGGAAAAGGTATTTTAAAAGTTCCTGTGTCACCAACAATGTTGGAATAGAACCTCTAGAACCTTAAAGACTCTATCCTAGGACTTGTCCTAGGACCTGCACAAATACCAAGATTGCTTGCTACAGTGGCCTGATTTTCTCATCCACAACTGAGAGGAAATTTTCCTGACACCACAAAAAAAAAACAAAAAACAAAAAAAAAAACCTGGAATATGGCAAGGAGAAGGTATGGAGCCAGTGGTTGTTCCCATGACAATATGCTTCAAGGGTGGAGAAACCCTGATTCTCTCTCTTTTTTTTCTTTTTTCTTTTCTTTATTTAAACATCTTGATTACATATATGATTGTGATTAGGTTTCAGTCATGTAAAGAATACCCCCTTTGCCAGTGCAACATTCCCACCATCAATGTCCCAAATCTCCCTTCATCCCACCCCACCCCCACCTATACTCCAGACAGGCTTTCCAGTTCCCTCATTCATTCACATGATTATGGTAGTTCTCTGTGTAGTTATTTCTATAACTGCACTTACCACTCTTTGTGGTGAGCTTCATGAAGTGAGCTGGAAGTTCCAGACCTCCTCTCATTGTCTCTAAGGAATGTTGCAAAAATGACTTTTATTTTTTTTAAAACCCATAGATGAGTGAGACTAATCTGCGCCTCTCTCTCTCCCTCTGACTTATATCACTCAGCATGATAGATTCCATGTACATTCATGTATAGGAAAATTTCATGACTTCATCTCTCCTGACGGCTGCATAATATTCCATTGTGTATATGTACCACAGTTTCTTTAGCCATTTGTCTGTTGAAGGCCATCTTGATTGTTTCCAGAGCTGGCTATTGTGAATAGTGCTGCAATAAATATAGATGTGAGGAAGGGTTTTTTGTATTGTATTCTTGTGTTCTTAGGGTTTATCCCTATGAGTTGAATAGCTGGGTCGAATGGGAGCTCAATTTCCAGATTTTGGAGGAATCTCCATATGGCTTTCCATAGAGGTTGGACTAGACGGCATACCCACCTGTAGTGGATAAGAGTTCCTTTCTCTCCACATCCCTGCCAGCACTGATTGTTCTCATTCTTTGTGATGTATGCCAATCTCTGTGGTGTAAGATTGTATCTCATTGTTGTTTTGATTTGCATCTCCCTGATGATTAGTGATGAGGAGCATTTTTTATGTGCCTTTTGGCCATTTGTATTTGTTTTTTATCAAAGCGTCTGTTCATTTCTTCTCCCCATTTTTTTTGATGCGTTTAGATGATTTTTTCTTGTAAAGTTCTGTCAGTGCCCTGTATATTTTGGATCTTAGCCCCTTATCTGATGGGTGTTGGGTGAATAGTTTCTCCCACATGTTGGGTGGCTTTTGTATCCTGGGCACTATTTCTTTTAAGGTGCAGAAGCTTCTCAGCTTAATAATGTATTTCCATCTGTTGATCTCTGCTTCCACTTGTTTGGAAAGTGCAGTTTCCTCCTTGAAGATGCCTTTAGTCTCAATGTCATGGAGTGTTTTACCAATGTGTTTTTCTATATACCTTATGGTATCAGGTCTGATATCAAGGTCTTTAATCCATTTGGATTTTACCTTCGTACATGATGTCAACTGGGGGTCTATGTTCGCTTTTTTGCAAGTAGCTAACCAGTTCTGCCAGCACCACTTGTTGAAGAGGTTTTCCCTGCTCCACTTAGGATTTCTTGCTCCTTTGTCAAAAGTTAGGTAATTGTATGTCTGGGGAACATTGTGAAATCCTGATTCTCTTAGGCCACGGAAATTTCCTTCCTTCCACAATACTTACTGTGCCTATACAAAAAAAAAAAAAAAAAAAGTTGGGTAACACCAAACCCTGCCACTCCAGCATTTCTTTTTCTGTTTTTTTTTTGTCTGTTTTTGATATTATTTTTCTTCTCTTTTTTCTTCCACTTTTTTCTTTTTTTTTCACTCTTGTGGATATTATTTGGTGATTTTTTCATTTCTTTTTTTTTTTGATACCAAATTTTTTCTTCTCTTTTCCTTAACCTTTTTTTTTTTATCTCCAACAGAATAGCATAACTTGAATCATTCAGCCTCATAAATTGAGGGGGAAAAAGAATGATACCAGGACCAGTCATATGAACATGTAGTGTAAATAAAAAATGACCAGACTTGAGCACCAAACAGAAGATACCCAACCTACAACAAGCTGTAAAGTGGAGACCAGTTACACTAGTATTCTGGGGGATAAAGTAGGGAGATAGGGGAGACATGCTGGGAACAGGAGTGGAGGGAGGGCAACATTGGTGGTGGAAATGCCCTTCATTCATTGTCACTATGTACCATAAATAATTCTGTGTAATGAACTTCAGTCACAATAAAAATTAAAAAAAAAATTCCTGTGTCTCAGAAATCAACTTAAAGAGGTTGAAGGCCTATATAAAGAAAACTACAAAATACTACTGTAGGAAATAAAAGCTGACACATGGAAAAGGTACCAAACTTCTTCCCATGTATTGGGTGGTTTAAACATCATTGAAACACCAATACTTCTCAATGTATTATATAGATTTAATGAAATCCCTATAAGTATTCTAATGGCATTTCAAAGAAAATAGGTAAAACTTCTGAAATTTATATGGAGCAATAAATCTCCCCCAATCTCTAAAACAATCCTTTATAAGAAGAAAATGGGAAGTATCCCCAACTTCAAACAGTTCTATATAGCAATAGCCATTAAAATAGCATCATATTGGAATAAAGGCAGATCTTCAGATCAATGGAATAGACTTAAATATCCTGAGTCAAGTCCTTAAGTATATAATCAACTAATTTTTTATTAAGGAGCAAAAAAATAAAATGAAGAAAGAAAAGTCCTTCAACAAGCAGTGCTGGGAAAACTGGTTACCTTCATGCAAAAATAGATTTTTTTTCTAGCAGCATGTACAAAAGTAAAATCAAATAAAAAACCTTACTACTAGACCTGGTAAGTTACCTAGATAAATTACAGAGAGGAAAATGAAGGAAGAGCTCTTGGTAACATTGAACTAAGGACATCTTTAAGGAAAAAAAAATACTTACCAAGCAAGTGGAAGCAAAGATAAATATCATTATAAGCAGCAAGGTAGAACTCCAAAAATAACCTTCTTCATCTCAAAGGAAATGGTGATCACAATACAAAATCTTCTGATATATTTGAAGAAACTGTTCCCCCAATAACCATTTGATAAAGGATTAATATCTAAAATATATAAATCACTGGTAAAACCTAAGGAAAAACCCACTAAACTCCATTAAAATGGGGAGAAGGGACGAATATAAAGCTCCTCAAAGAATAAATATAGGAAAGACAGAAAAAAATTGTCTCACATCCTTAATCAATAGAGAAATACAAATCAAAGTAACAATGAGATATCATCTCAGACCATAAACACTGGTACACATCAAAAATATTAACAATCTCTATGACAATGATATTAGGTAATAGTCACTCTGATAAAATATAGATGCTGAATAGATGTAAAATGATGCTACTTTAGTAACAATATTGCAAACCACAGTGTCTAAATAAAACAAAATTTAAAACATTATATAAAATATTCTCTAAGACAATATAACCATCATATATACATATATAAATGATTATTAGTGTTAGATTATATACTCTGGCGTGTTAATATTTGAAAATATAAAAATGCAAAATTCTGATAAACAAAAAAGAACTAGGTGTTGAAAGAAGGTAAGGAATATATACAATACCAGTTCATTAATACCATTAAAAAGGAAGTGCCTAAAATGAAAAAAAGGAGAGAATGAGGAGGAAAATTCCATAGAGAAGGCATGTAGGGGAGAAGTCATGGCGACAGTGTGGAGGAAAACAGGAACATTGGGGATGGGAAGTGTGCACTGGTGAAGGTGGTTGGACATTTTATGACTGAAACTCAATAATTAGCAACAAAGAAAATGATTAATTAGCATGATAAGAAAAATTTTGGCACAAGTTTGCTAAGTTTTTCATGATTCTCTTATAATTCATAAACATTTAGTAAATTGTTAAATGCAACTTGTCTTCATTTTCTCTATTTCTAATGGAGGGATATTATAGGTGCATATATATATTTTTTAAAACATATACATATTTCAGGCCTGGAGAGATAGCACAGCGGCGTTTGCCTTGCAAGCAGCTGATCCAGGACCAAAGGTGGTTGGTTCGAATCCCGGTGTCCCATATGGTCCCCCGTGCCTGCCAGGAGCTATTTCTGAGCAGACAGCCAGGAGTAACCCCTGAGCACCGCCGGGTGTGGCCCAAAAAACAAACAAACAAAAACACATACATATTTAATAATATTTATATTCATAGACATCATAAGCTTTGGCTTAAAAGATGACAGAGACAACTAATCAAAGTTTGATATGTTTATTCTTCATATTTTTTCCATCCATCACAGTCAGCGTATTGAGTAGTGCAAGGACAGGACCGTCTGTATCAGTTTAGAGACATAATTTCTGTAGCCATGCCAGTTTGAAAATTGTGGCCAAGAGACAGGTACCAGAGAGTATCACTCCATTAAAAATCAAGTATGCCATCATTTGAGAAAGAGATTGAATTTTGAGAAATGACAATGAAACAAGTACTACACTATTCTATATATAGGCTGCAGTGATAAATAGAGTTGGATGTCTTGGGTAAGACTGAATTTTTGAGAGCCAAGAAAATGAAACTGTACTTGATGTCACAGTCTGACTGAAGGATTTTCAACTATAGTATGCCATGATCCATTAACCAATCAGCAATAAAAGAGGCAATATTGTAAAAGATTAAGAGGTCAAACTCTATCACTAAGTTTGAGGCTCAGTCTTTTTATTTGCTATATTAGAGTTTAGAAAAGTCAATTAAGTCCAGTTCTTTATTGAAAAATATAAATAGCATAGTTATTGTCCTTTATTTCTTATGGTCATTAAAAGAGTTAAATCATATAAAATATACATGAATCCTAGACATATAGTACCTGTTCAAATAATCATGGCTTGTTTTATTTGGTTTGGTTTGGTTTTGCAGCGCTCAGGGATTACTCTTGGCTCTGAGCTCAGAAATCAATCCTGGCAGGCTCGGGGACCATATGGGATGCTGGGAATTAAACCCGGGTCTGTCTCAGGTTGGCTGTTTGCAAAGCGAACACCCTACCTCTATGTTATTACTCTGGCCCCAATCTTGGATAATTTTATGATACTTTCTACACACAGAAACTTCAAACTGCATTCAAAAAGATAGAAAAAAATGTGATCTGAATAATAATAGTATGAGAAATAATGGAACCAAAAATTTAAAAATGTTCATTAGAAAAAAATTATAGTTTTAGAAAACTATAAAAGATGGCTTTCTTTTTGTCTAATATAGTAAGAAAAGTATTTTTCACATGTGGACGAGTTGTAAAAAATAATTATTTATGATGGAATAGGGTTTCAAATCTCATGTTTGAAATGTTGAGAAACTTTTTAAATGGCTCACAGACAAAAATGCCAGTTTTAGTATTGTAAAACCCAAATTCATGTTCCCAAATATTGATTTAAAGAATGATGCTCATAGTGAATGGAAGATTATAGAATGGTGTTCAAAACAGAAAGGAAAAACATCAAAGAAAGCCAAATAGATGCTTTCAAAGAAGCAGTGGACAAACTAGAAAAGAAATTTGGTCATTGAAGCAATATCCACTGAGACGCAATTAAAGAGAATGATATCAAAAATATGATACTAGATTTTATAATAAAAATTATTATATATTAAATATATTAAATCACTTTGTTTGGATTAAAATCATATTTCAGATGATTATGAAAGTATAAGGTAGAAAAGAATAGTAATAATTGAAGACAGGCAATTCAATCTACATACTTTAAATATATAAGAAATCATAATTAGATGTCACTGCAGTCAATGTTTTTTATTTGATTTGCATAATCAGCAGGAAAGCTGTGGAAAGCCTTGCAGAATCATCAGAACATGACACTGACATTTTTGACAGCCCAGATATTTCTTTCTAATATCCAGTATGTCCCTTCTTTAATATCAAAACTCTGTCTTTCACTTGAACATACAGTCAGTAATAAGACTACATTGCCCAGCTTTAAAAACTGTTAAAACTGTTGCACTCAATGCTGGCTAGTGAACTGTAATCAATGTTATGTTAAATTTCTGTCTATTTTCTTTTCAGCCTTTAGGTAGAGTTACTGCTTAAAAATTCAGCTGTCATCTTTAACGTGCTTGGATAGAGAGTGGAGTGGGAAAAAAATGTCTAGCTCCATAACACTTTCTGGAAGACCCATAAATACCGTGAAGTTCTACATTTCAACTTCCATGTAAAATAAAGAATGTTTGTGCTTTGTTAGAGTGATATTATTAAGCTTTCATTGATCATATGTCAAAAATAACCTTAACATTTAATCAATGATCATCAGAATGATGCAGACATGGCTAAAGAAAATGGATAAAATAAATATACTCACATGATAATGTATATTTGATCCAAATCCAGACTGGCTTTGTTTATGAAATAAGTTTTATTCTGTAAAATCAGAGGATATAGAAGACCTGTATATAAGGTTTCGACCCAAATGAAATGATACACTATAATTAGAACTATAGTAGGAACTCATAGCCACTTCCATTTCATAGATGAAAGATAAAAATGAAAACAGTTATTGAAACTGGAGGGACTTGTAATGTCTCTACAGAAGTTCCAACTTTCCAAATGGGAGATGCAATGACCATAACCTACTGAAGAAGGAACCAAGGCAAAGGACCCTAAGGTGACTCCCATTGACAAAATCTAAACAGAAGCCCCAGATAGGAACCCATTGCTTCCAGGTTATAGTCTTCAACTCAAATGGGAACAGAAAAGAATGAAAAGTGGAACAGAAAAATGAATGGCAAATCTCCAAATTGATCCAAATTTGGGAAATACAATGAAAATAATCATAGATATAACACTTTATATGATATACATTGAAGCAAGTGTATTTAGAAGCAGAGTTTGTTGTAGATGAAACAAAAATAAGAAGCAAAACATTTAATAAAAATACAAAGAAAATATTACAATTCCTTGGTATTCTAAACCGCAATACTGTTATAGAGTCATTTGTGCTAGATGTTTCTAGGTCATTTCACTTACACTTTATGCATCAATAATAACAAACTTTAATACTCAAAGAACAGAAAATATTTGTACTTGAAATAATGCAAATAAATTCATTTAATGAATTCAGTATTACTAAATCTCTAGAATTTAAGTTTATCAGCTTAATAGTTTATTTCTAGTTTATTATTCAAGCTTCACACCAAATTATAAACTGTAACAAATAGATTACTTATCAGACCACAAAATAAGTGCAAAAGAAAAAAAATAAAAATAAAAGAATTCCCAGCTGACTCAGATTCAGATCAATTAACTAGAGAACATCTTTCTCTATCAATTTGATTTCTTTAAATTATTTTCTCTTTAATTAATGACAGTGCCATTACTGAGATTGTCATTTTCTTTCAAATTTAAAGCAATAACTTTTGCTGTTGTCCTTTTTGCTTTTGTCCAAACTCCCAAGGGAAATTTGAATAGACAGAGATAGAAATTAAGAGTGAGATTAATATAAATGTATATATAAATATATATTTATATTGAAGAAGTCTCATTTTCTATCTTCATCAGATAAGAACAATCATGGGAGTGATTATTTAAACTTTACATTTAAAATTTCTTCTTTTTTATAATTTTCACATATAGACACATATCACTTGTATCATTTTATGTTTTGAATAAACATAACCAGACACCAGAACAATGTCCTACATGTATGACAATTTTAAGTGTGCAAGGTGTCAAAACCATATATTACTTCAACTATGGAGTCATAAATGATGCAAGAATTTTTTTTCTATGACATTAAAACATCAACTAGAACACTTGACACCAGAATCTATTGATGAGAAATTTTAAAGTTTTAGACTTACCCAAGCTAAATAACACTATTTAACAGTTAATAAACTATAAGTATTTTAAGAATTGTATGTCAAACATGAAGTATGATGCTTAAAACTAAAAAGTATTATACTAGAGACAATTAACTATGTAAATGAAGAACTATGGAAAAACAAGTAGCAAATGTTTGCTTACAATGTTCAGATTTACTAAATGATTATTCTGTTTATGTTAAGAAAATACATAAATGCATAAGTAAGTAAGTTATGGCTAGGAACTAAGGAAGTAACTTTACCTGTCTTGCTTTTACTGGAATATTACAAGCAGACATGACAAAATTGCTTCTATATTTTGGAAGAGACAGTTGTAAAATAAAAAAATTAGCTCATTCTCAAAAATAGACAGCGAATATTCTGCTAAATCTCCAGTTGGAGCAACACATCTTGTGATGGAGTTGAAAGACCACTCCAAGTAGACTCTACATGGAGTCTACAAGCCACTGGATTGCAGACATTTTTACACTTTAATCAAGATCTCTTTACATGCTTCTCATAGATGATCTTATGGGAAAACAGTGGAATGCAAGCCCAGAATACTTCATCAGCTGTTTTATGCCAGACTGAATTTCTTCAGTTTATATTTAGAATACTTAGGTTGGCAAGTAGAGCTGTAAAATAACACTGAAGTAGTTCTTGTATAAATTACAGTACATCAGTGTCACACAAATCACCAAAACTAAGAAATTCTAAGAATTTTATTTTAAGTTCTACTTTAAAATATCAAAACTGGAAAACTAAGAAAGACAGAAGACATTTTATGCTTGACTTCTCCCCTACTGAAAATTGATGAAATTTTTTAAAGTCTCCATTTTGTTTACTCATTAGAAAACATTAAAATGTATCCATCTGTTTTGCTCTATCAAATTATGAAACTCAGGTATTTTGTCTGTACTGAAAAAATAAGTTTGTTTTCTAAGTAGAAAGGTAGCATATTCAAACATTTTTTTCAGACACTAGAAAGGGGCTATTATAGTTTTTCTTGTTTATTGGCCAATATTCTTGTATTTCATTTATGCTTTCAAGTGCTTCATTGGCAATATGTGACAAACTGTAAAATGTGTCACCTCTCTCCAGAGCATCTTATGAAATCTGTAAGCAATCTGTGTAATTTATCAGAACCTTAATTATGAATCAATGTTCCATTATGAGGAGAGAGGTGTTTGTTACTAATGCCTTCAACACTCGGTAAGCAAGAGTCTACCACTGAAAACACTCTACTAGCCCTTTTTCATGTATTTTGGGGTGACCACTTCTGCTGATGGGTAAACAGACTTTTCCTTCAGCTGATCTTCAAGTTAGAGGGAAATGTGTACAATCTGCAGAACTTTTACATTGCAAATAAGCAACGTAGTCTTACTGGAAAAATAAAAATCTCCTGATACTCAGTGACTGACACTATATTTTATCTGCACACTGAAACAACATACTTATCAAATGAAAGAGAGAAAGAAAAATTGCAAGAGATTTGATCTCCTTTATAGCTTCTAATAGTAAAATACACTGTATGATTAATGAACCTGTCAGTTATAATGGGAAGAATATGTAACAAGTAACTGTGCATTACTCGTTTGTGATTTTATCTTTTATAAATTCAGTCATGTGTAGTGTGATAAGATTAACTCTTTACAATTTTAAGGTAATTTCATAAAATAAGTTAAAAACCAAGTCTGTTCTATTTTTGCCTCTCTCTCTGCTGATGGTTAATGTGACTTTTAAGAATACATTTCCTGCAATCGATAATTACTCAATTAGCAGCTTATTAAGTTTATATGTCAATAAATTTCATTACTAGGTGTTTTAGGAAGAGAAAAAATGCTCTGGCACTCTTCGTGTTGTAATATTTCCATGAGAAAATTTATTTTTAAATGTGTTCTTTGCTAAATTTATTAGCCTATATAATATTCATAGAATTCAAGCCTAGACATGTAACTACATTATTCAGAAATTCATGCAAGGCTTAAAATGTTAGAAAGCGTAAGTGAGAGGTGGGGGTATTAATATAGAGGGGGGTTGATCGAGACACACAGAGAAGATAAGATTGGAAGCAAAAGAGAAGGAAAGAAGGGTAGATAAAGAATTACTAGTAAGAGGAGGAGAGAGGAAGGAATAAAGGAGCATAAAAGCTCAGAGGCAAAAATTAGACAGATCTAGGTGGGACAGTGTTATCAATGAAAGAGCTTTCATGTCTGCTTCTTTCTGATAAGAAAGCAAAGTGGTCTCAATTACACCCTCCTATGGAAAATAAAAAGTTACATGAGACTACCAATGGCTATACCTTAAGCCATATCAGTAACCAGGACCCATTTGATTTCATGGGTACCCAAATCTAGGAATGCAAACATAGCTCATTTACTATTGGTCTATTTGGGCATTGTTCTATACTCATACAATTGGCTTGAATTCTCTCTGTTACTGATTTCCACAGTCTGAAGGTATTCATTGTTTGAGAGGAGGAATAGAGGGAAGAGGTGGAGAAAGAGAACGGAGAATAATTTATTAACATTTCAATGTTCCAAGTTTTGCATTAATGTCTTTGCATAATTATCTCATTTACTAGATCTATTGAAAACATGTCATTTTATTATATATTTACCCATGGGGGGGGGGGATGAGTCTTAGAACAGCCTTGTCATTTCCTCAAGGTCACAACTAAGTAACAATGATAAAGCCTAAATGGGAATGAATCATTGGTTCTTTGCCATTGTCAGCAAAATGAGTGTTCAGAGGGAGCAAGGCAGTATAAGGTTGTAGGAAGTTCCCGTCACAGACATAGTGCGGTAGTGGTGAGAGTAGCTAAAAGATGCTGTGCATACACTTGCCTTTCCTTCTTAGGCCAAACCTTCAGCATATTTACATATCTACATAACTGCTTCTGCACTGCTTCAAGAATTCAACATTCTAAACTTGAGTTGGGCATAAAGAAAAGACTGAGTGTGTTCTTATGTGGTTTGTTCTCTGCGCCACTGTAGGTCATAACTAGTCTGCACTAGCAACACTTGGCCAATCTGGCCTGAAGGTCAAGTGTACATCCAATGATGCTTCATTATAAAGACTCAAGGGAGTTAGGGACCATCAGGGCCAACCTAGGGGTTTAGAAGAAGGTGACGCATGAGGTACCAAGGAACAAATTTGGCAATTAGACCTTTGAGCTATCTCCCCAGAACTGTGTTATTTCATGTCAACATAAACACGATATACATCATATATTTGGTTATGGTTATAATTTGGAAGTAGAAGAACATCAGTCTATCAGTAGTGTTATATAAATGTAGATATATGCATAATATACACATTCCTAGATACATATGTTTATTTATATAGAAATATCTAAATTTTCCCTGATTTTCCATATGTATCTGATAAATTTGTTTCTGTGTTACTATTTATTGGAAAGTATAGTTACTGTGGTATTCAAAAGCCTAATATAGCCTAAATGTGAATGAATAATTGTTTTTTTGCCATTGTCAGCAAAATGAGAGTGTTCAGAGGAAGCTTGTAAGCATAAAGTTGTGGGAAGTTTCCATCACAGACATAGTGAGGTAGTTCAGTGAAAGCAGATCCTAAAAACTGAAACATTTCTACCAATACAGAATTCCTGAAGTCACACCCATAGGTAATAACACTTGGTGGGGTATTAATTCATAATTCACCTCTATCTTAATAACAACTAATCACTGCATTATCTATAGCTATATAAAGTGCCAGAATTTTCCAAATGTATAAGTAACCCACAGATTAAGATTTGTAGGGATATTAAATGTGACAAATAAACAGAAGGTAGTGGCTGGAAACTCAAAATAATGACTACAAACTTAGGATCTTATCATTTCTAACACATTTTTATAAGGAAACCACAGAAAATATAGGGAGAAACAGTTTGGTATCAAATTAAAGACTCCCTCTGCCAAGTACATGTAAACAAATAGAAACTTCACATTTACTGATAATTGATATCTCTGAGATTTAGTACTGTAAGCTCTAGGGATGAGCTTAGGGATGCAGATTTGGAAGCATAACCTTACTCAATAGAAATATGGTCTCACAAAATAATTGTGTTTGGAATCTTTGCTGAAGCCTAATGCATAACATATGGAATAAGTATCTATTTAACTTCCAGTTGTCCAAGCAAAATGAAAATAAAGTTAAATAAAGGTCATCCTATTACTGACATACAGTGTTTTCAATTTGAGGTAGAATCTCCTTGCAGGACAGTTTCTTGATTGTTGCTTAGAATTTTTTTTTCTAATTGTATTTTCTTCTTTGTTCCCTCCTTCTTCTCCTTACACCAATATAAAAAATTCTATTTTATAATTTTTACTTAGCTCAGTGTTATATTTAATCATATATTTTAACATTCATCTATGAGAGTGATAATTCTGCTAACTTTTATAATAAATTATATCACTTGATAATAAAAATTGCATTAGGCAAAAGTATCAATATTTCATATATTAAAATTTAACATTTTTGATATCTTTACACCAAATATTTTTTCTTAATAATTTTGATATATTTTAGATATTATATTTTTGGCTAAGAATGTTTCAACTTACTTTTCTCTTTCATTCTCTAAATCTTACATTCTTTCTCATATTTGCTTTCTTTCATTCTTTTCTTTATTTATTCTCTTCTCTCTCAAATATTATTTATATTTTTTTCTTTCTTTCTTTTCTTTCTTTTCTTTCTTTCCTCTCTTTCTCTTCTTTTCCTTCTTTCCTCTCTCCTTCCTTCCTCTCTTCCTCCCTTTCCTTTTTTCCTTCCTTTCTTCTTTCTTTCTTCCCTCCTTCCTCCCTCCCTTTCTTCCTTCCTTTCCTATCTTCTTTCTTTCTTTCTTTCTTTCTTTCTTTCTTTCTTTCTTTCTTTCTTTCTTTCTTTCTTTCTTTCTTTCTTTCTTTCTTTCTTTCTTTCTTTCTTTCTTTCTTTCTTTCATCTTTCTTTCTTTCTTTCTTTCTTCCTTTCTTCCTTCCTTCCTTCTTTCTCTTTCTTTCTTTCTTTCTTTCTTTCTTTCTTTCTTTCTTTCTTTCTTTCTTCCTTCCTTCCTTCCTTCCTTCCTTCCTTCTTTCTTTCTTTCTTTCTTTCTTTCTTTCTTTCTTTCTTTCTTTCTTTCTTTCTTTCTTTCTTTCTTTCTTTCTTTCTTTCTTTCCTTCCTTCCTTCCTTCTTTCCTTTCTTCCTTCTTTTTCTTTCTTTCTTTCTTTCTTTCTTTCTTTCTTTCTTTCTTTCTTTCTTTCTTTCTTTCTTTCTTTCTTTCTTTCTTTCTTTCTTTCTTTCTTTCTTTCTTTCTTTCTTCTTTCTTTCATCTTCTTTCTTTCATCTTCTTTCTTTCTGTCTTCTTTCTTTCTTTCTTCTTTCTTTCTTCTTTCCTTCCTTCTTTCCTTCATTCTTTCTTTCTTTCTTTCTTTCCTCTTTTCTTCTTTCTCCAAAAAATATTTATTTTTTACCCAAAAAATTAACCCCCAAAATCTTTGGGTTATACATATCTCTTAATGTATACATGAAAATTATTTGTTTCATCCCACAGAAACTTCCAACCTTCTTACACCACGCAATAAGTTATAACTAATAAAAGCTTCACATTTAGACGAGATAACATGTCCATGTTTATAAACACATTATTTTGTTAGTAATAACAAAAAGTTCTTCATTTCTATTAAGTTAATTTTCATACCATTAAGTCATGTGTGACTCTATACTCATGGTGGTGTTTTTCAGGACACGTCATAAAATTAATATTCTATAGAAAATTAAATTTTACTGCAATAGACTTTATTAGTAAATCTCAAATGTTATGTGTAACAAAGTTTATGGGACATACAGCAGAGGATCTGTATCATGACAAGTGTTCATATTTGATTTTACACACCTATTAGCTAAAATAACCCTAACTAGACAACTGGAGCAGAGATAAGTATGGGGGCTTTTGCCTTGCATGAGACAGACCTGGGACAAACCCGGGTTTGATTCCCAGCACCCCAAATGGTCCCCCAGGCCTGTCAGGAATGATTTCTGAGTGCTGAGCTGGAAGTAACCCCTGAGTACTGCTGAGTATAGGCCCCAAACAGCAACAACAACAAAATCTAAAAGTATGATTTAAATTGTTTAGTAGCAAAGATTAAGGAGAAATAAACATAAAATTGAAGTTACTAAAAATAAATTATTTTATATGCTATGTCTAAAAATTTCCTTTAGGAAACTTTTTGTTTGTCTGTTTTGGGGCCACACCAAGTGAGACTCAGGGGTTATTCCTGGCTATGAGCTCAGAAATCACTCCTAGCTGGAGGGACCATATGGTACATTGGGGATTGAACCTAGGTAAACCCTGTGTTAGCCACATGCAAGGCAAATGTCCTACCTCTATGCTATAGCTCCGGCCCATTGGAAGATTTCATAATGACTTTTTTTTTTAATGAAGACAACAGGTACTTAGGGACTATTCCTAAATATGTGCTCAGGGTTTCTGGAAATTAAACTAAAGGTAACTAAAGTGGTTGCATACAACGAACATATGTGTCTTATTTTATGCACTAGCTTTCAGTTCCATTTTTTATAATTTTTTTAAATTTTTATATATAAAATTATTTTATTTAAAAACATGTATTACTTACTTGATCATAAGAATGCTTGTTTTCGAGTAAGTGGGAGTGAAATTATTTTTAAAAAACAGAAAAGATAGGAAAATAAAAAAGAAAGAAAAAAGAAAAAAAAAGTACAACAAGAAAAAAAATGTGGCTCAGAAATTTGATAAGGCTAGGTTGTGAAGGTAGGCCCTTTCTATCTGAGGGTGTGAGAAGTGGCATTGAGCTGCTCTAGTTTATGGAGAAAAAGAACCTGCCCACTTCGTTCCAAAACTGCCACAGAGATATCAGCTCAGCCCAGACTTCTTGGGAAATGTCAGTGGCCTTTATTACTTCTGGAGTTTGGTGGCAGTGTCAGGCCAATTTTCTGCTGGGGGAAAAAAGTGGCTGTGGGTAGGGCCCGCCAAGATTTTCAGAGGTAAGATTGGTACAGGAGGATTCAATTCCACCCTATTTCAAAAGCAAATGCTTGGACATTTCAGCCTACTTGTCCAAATACGGGTTAAAGAATTTTAGCTACTCTTGCTATAAGATTTCAGTCACGAAGCTGGGCCTTTTCTGTTGGAGGGAGTCGGGACGGTGTTGGGCTGTTGTAGTGCATGCATAAAATGGAATCTGCCCCCTTTCTGAGAATTCCACAGTGGTATCAGCCTTGATGGACGACCTGGAAGATATGGGCAACTATTATTTTCTTCTGGAATATGGTAACACAGGCAGGTCGTTTTTCTCTAAGTATCTTTGATTATTTCCATAAATTACCTTTATTTTTTGGAGGGAACTTTTTTGAGATTATTTTCATAAATTACCTTTTTTTTTCTTGTTTGGGCCACACCCAGCCATACTCTGGGATTTCTTCTGACTGTGGTCAAATACCTCCCCTGGAAGGTCATATGAGACCAGCCATCAAACTGGGTTAGCTGTGTGCAAGGCAAGTGCATTATCTCCTGTAGTATTTCTTAAGTCACACAAAATACTTTCCAAAATATTTTCTGCTAAAAGTTGTAAATGTATATGTATTTTACATTGTATGTATAGTTTATAATTATTTTCACAATATACTACTTTGCTTTACATATAATACATGCCATATATTATGCAATATATGTTTACAATTTACAATAGAAAAATCTTGGGGAAAGTATTTTGTAAAAATAGCTATGAATTATAATTTGCTTTTCTGTTTTGCTTTTGTTTTGTTTTTGGGACACACCTGGTGATGATCAGGGGTTACTCCTGGCTATACACTCAGAAATCGCTTCTGGCTTGGGGTACATATGGGAAGCTGGGAATCAAACTGGGGTCCATCCTGGATCAGCTGTGTCCAAGGCAATCACTTTGAATTATAATTTGCCTTTTAACTTCCTATTTATCACTATTTTTGTTAGCAATTTATGTTTGCTCTCTCTTGAAGTGACTTCTTTTAGTAAAATGTTTTAATATTTGGAGTTTTAGGAGGTTTTTCCACTAGCAAAAGATTTAGCTTTCATGGAACCGGATAGTAAAATGAACTGAAGACATGCTTTTAAAGCAGAAGGCTCAGATTAAAAAACAAAACAAAACAAAACAAAACAAAAAAACCTGCCAGAAAGTATCCACAGCACACAATTTGAAATCATCCTTGAGTACTTGTAAGTTTAGCCAGAAAACAAGCAAGCAAAATAAATATGTATCTTTTGTACATTACTTTTCTGTAAAATGTATCACAATAATTTCTCTATTTCCATTAGTTTCATTTTGTGTCAAATTCGAAAGTGGTGAGTAGTCAACAACATGTCCAATTAAATGAATCTTTCACTTTATACAGAATAGTGTCTGAAAGCAAAGATTCATAGATATTATATTAATTTTAGTAAGCCATATTTATACAAAGATTATGCTGAAAAAGATTGTCATTACATTGTTCACATGCTGTTATATCTCAGACATTGTTAGTAATTATGGGTGTTGTAGATTGTTTTATGTAATTACTTGTGTTGTTTCATGAAAGTATCCCATAACATCATTCTAATTAAAATTCTGACATGTCCCTTTGGTTGTTGAAACATTTATTGAACAATGTCAACTGATTGTTTTTCAAGTTAAATTATCACATGAATAAATATATCCATGTCACAAATGTATTGAGAGTGAGTTTTCCAGCTCTAAATATGATTCTCTTAATCAAGGCAAGAAAATAAAATTTATATGCACACAAAAAAGTCAAACACTGAGCTGATACAAAAGTACCTATAAAACAGGCATGATTTAAGAAGCAATAATCAGTATTCTCCATTGAAAATTAGATGCCTAGATTTTTACTATATGACATAAAATAATTTGTATTTCAGAATGTTTTGGTGTCATTCCCATATTAAAACCTAAAATTATTTGATAGTTCCTAACGGCCTCATCAAATATAAATTATAGAAATTATCTGACAGATGTCAAAGGCTTTATATATGAGATGTACATTGGTAACTGGTTGTACAAACGACTAGAAGCAAGCTCAAAATACTGAAAAATAATTTTTCTTTCAACACATCTACTTTTATTTTTAACAATAATTTCTTCATTTAAGCAGCATAGTTACAAATATGTTCATAGTTGGGTTTCAGTCAAAAATGCACACACCTCTTCTACAGTGCAACTTTTCCAACACCAAAGTCTCCCATTTCCCTCCTTCCACACCCCCTTCCTGTTTTCCAGAAATGTATTGCATTTTTCTATATATGTCACTGTCATGGTAGTTGTTAATTTAATTATTTCTCTAATTGTACTTACCACTCATTGTGGTAAGTTTCAGATCATGCGCTGGTCCTTCTTGTCCTCATGTCTATTGTCTCTAGATATTATTACTATGCTTTCTTTTATTTCTCTAAATCCCACAGGTGAGTGAGACTATGCTGTGTTTATCTCTCTCCCTCTGACTTATTTCAATCAGCATAATAGTCTCCATATCAATCCATGTAATGACAATATTGTGACTTCATATTTTCTTTTTTTAATATAATTTTTTGATCATATTGCTTACATATCTTTCACAGTAATATTTTAGGTACATTGAATCAGGGGAACTCCCATCACCAAATTTGTCCTCCCCCACCCCCATTCCCATCTTGCATCCTATATCCCCTCTTCTCACCTCCCTGGGCTGCTAGAATAAGTGGTCCCCTCTGTGTCTAGCTTACTATTTAGTGATCATACATCTGTTTGGAACAGATTTTATTTCCCTTATTTTATTTCCTTTATTTCCTTTATTTCCCCCTCTATTTGAGTCAGAACTAGATAGTTCAACTTATGTGGTTTTGTTTGAAGAAAAGAAAAGCAATTAAATGGAATAAAAATCAAATAAACCGAAAATGGGTGGCGTTGGAGTCCTTCTAGAGGCTCTCAACGTTAGTTTGAGAGAGGAAAGGAGAAAAGGAATTGAAACACAACAATACAAAAAGAAATACCAAAAAAATATCCAGTGAGCACTACAGCAATAAAGACAAGCACCACATACCAGTCTTGGTCCTGAAATAAAACATACCAGAGCTCAAAAAAAAAAAAAAAAAGAAAAGAAAAGAAAAGAAAAGAAAAAAGAAAAAGATAAAATAAAATTGGAGACATCAACTTCAATATCTACACCGAAACAAAGAATGACTTCATATTTCATATTGAGGAAAGGAGAAAAGGAATTGAAACACAACAATACAAAAAGAAATACCAAAAAAATATCCAGTGAGCACTACAGCAATAAAGACAAGCACCACATACCAGTTTTGGTCCTGAAATAAAACATACCAGAGCTCAAAAAAAAAAAAAAAAAAGAAAAGAAAAGAAAAGAAAAGAAAAAAGAAAAAGATAAAATAAAATTGGAGACATCAACTTCAATATCTACACCGAAACAAAGAATGACTTCATATTCATATTCTTTCTTTCATAATACTCCATTGTGTAGATGTACCACAGTTTCTTTAGACACTCATCTGTTGTTGGGAATCTGTGTTGTTTCCAGATTCCAGCTATTGTAAATATTGCCACTATTAACATAAGAGTACAGAGGGAATTATTGTATTTTGTTTTTGTGGTCCTAGAAGTAATCTTGCTGCTCAATATCAAGTTTTTAAAGGAATATCCATATTGTTTTCCATAAAGGCTGAACTAGACAGCACTTTCACCAGCAGTAAATGACAATTTCTTTGTCCCCGCATCCATGCCCGCAGTGGGTGTTCTTGTTCTCTGTGATATGTGCCAGTCTCTGTGGCATGAGATGGTACCTCATTGTTGTTTTGATTTTCATCTCCCTTATTATTAATCACAAGGAGCATTTTTTTCCTATGCCTTTTGGCCATCTGTATTTCTTCTTTGAGAAAATGTCTATTCATTTTTCTCTACATATTTTTATGAGTAGATGTTTATTTCTTCATAAGTTTTGTTAGTAGCCTTGTATATCTTAGATATTAGCACTTATCTGATGGTCATTGTGTGATTAGTTTCTCCCATTCCATGGGTGACCTTTTCAGTGTAGTTGCTGTTTCCTTTGAAGTACAAAAGCTTCTCAGTTAGATGTAATCCTATTTATTTCTCTCTGCTTACACTTTATTGAGCAGTGGTGTTTCCTCCTTGAAATGCCTTTAGTCGTAATGTCATGGAGTGTTTTGCCTATACATTTTATTCTATATACCTTATAGTTTCAGGTCTGATATCAAGGTCTTTAATCCATTTTGATTTGACCTTTATGCATGGCATTAGAGATTTAAGTTCACTTTTTTTTAATATGAATGACCAGTTGTCCCAAAACCACTTGTTAAATAGTCTTTCCTTGCTTCATTTTGTGTTTTTGCTCCTTTATCAAGTAATAATTAGTTGCATGTGTGGAGTTAGTCTTTGAATACTTAAGTCTATTCCATTAATTGATGGTCTGTCTTTATTTCAGTAACATTCTGTTTTAATTATTATTGCTTTGTTGTATGATGTAATGTTTGAGAAAGTGATGCCTTCCATCTTTTTTTCCCTAAAAGTTACTTTAGCTAATTTTTTTTTAGAAATTTATTGTTCCAAATACATTTTAGTAGTGTTTGACCTACTTCTTTTAAGAATGGCATGGATATCCTTAGAGGGATTGCATTAAATTTGTATAATGCTTTGGGATGGTAGTCCTCCCAATCCGATAACAGGGTATATGTCTCCATTTACTTGTGTCGTGTCTTCTTTTATTTCTTGAAGCAATATTTTAGTTTTCTTTGTATAGATTCTTCACTTCTTTTGTTAAGTTGACTCCAAGGTATTTTGATTTCTGTGGTATTATTGTAAATGGGATTGGTTGTTCTCTTGATGCCTATGTCTTCTCTATCATCAGACCAGCCCACTTCTGGGAGAAGCCTATGGAAGGTAACAAAGAGGTTGCCTGAGGGTCAAAAAGGGGGTTGAGGGATTCAGCAAGAAAAGCCTCAGGAGTGGAAGGCGAGAGAGAGAGAGAGAGAGAGAGAGAGAGAGAGAGAGAGAGAGAGAGAGAGAGAGAGAGAGAGAGAGAAGAGAGAGAGAGAAGAGAGAGAGAAGAGAGAGAGAAGAGAGAGAGAGGTAAATGAAGGGGACTGCTTAAAAGTTTAGCTTAGAAGTCACACATGGTGGATAGGGCCTTTAATAAAGCTGCTTCTCTCCTGACTTCTACTGACTGCTTGTGGATCATTTTTTTGGCATGATCCTGAACCCTCAGACCTATTGGCAGGAAGAAGCTGCAGGAGCCTGCCCTGTCCTGGCTGAGAAAGGCCTCTCCACTCCATCCCATCATCATCCACCCTGATCCAGGACTCTTATTAATTTATTTAATACTACAATTTATGTAGACCTCTTCTTCGTTCCTGATGAATGAATGCTTCAGAAGCTATAAATTTCCCACTCTACCATTTTTGCAGTGTTTCAAAGATTCTGATAATTTTTTACTTTATTCATGTTTATTTTCAGAAGTCTTTAGATTTCTTCTTTGATTTCATCTCTGACTCACTGGTTGTTCGGTAGTGAGCTGTTTAATTTCCAAGAGTTAATCTTTTTCCCTCTATGTCTGCTTTTTATTCACTTCTAATTTCAGTGAATTATGACCTGAGAAGTTTGTATGTATAATTTCTACCATCTTTATTTTACATAGTTATGTTTTATGGGCTAGGCTTGTGGCCTATTTTGGAGAACCACTCATGCACATTGGCAAAGAATATGTATCAAGTTTTCTGGGGGTAGAGAGCCCTTTATATATCTACTAGGCCAATTTCTTCCATTGTTCCTTTTAGTTCTAGGATATTCTTGTTAGGTATCAGTCTCATAGGTTTCAATTGACCTATCAGTGATGACATGTATGTGTTGAAGTCTTTCACTATTATTATGTTGTTGTTGACATCTTCCTTCAAGTTTATCAGAAATTGTTTTAAGTATTTTGCTGGTCCCTCATTGGGTTTACATATATTTAGGATGTGATTTCTTCTTGTTGTATATATCCCTTACTTTCTTTTTTATTTTTGGGCCCCACCTGGTGAGGCTTAGAACTTACTCCTGGCTATGTGTTCAGAAATACCTCCTGGCTTGGAGATCGTAAGGGATGTTGGGGGATCGAACCACAGTCTAGCCTAGGTTAGTGCATGCAAGACAAATGGCCTACCACTTGTGACACTACTCCAGCCTAGTATATCCCTTAATTATTAAAAAAATTCCATCTCTGTTTCTTATAAAAATTTTAAGTCGAAAGGCTGTGTCATCTGAAATTAGTATGGCCACTCTGGCCTTTTTAAGGGATTTTTTTGCTTGAATGATTGTCCTCCAACCTTTGACTTTGAGTCAGTGTTTCTTCTGACTATTCAGATGTGTTTCTTGTAGACAGCAAAACCTTAGTTTCAGCCTTTTGGTCCATTTTGCCACTCTGTGTCTTTTACTGTTGCATTTAGTCCATTGAAGT
This sequence comes from Suncus etruscus, assembly GCF_024139225.1. NCBI lineage: Eukaryota > Metazoa > Chordata > Mammalia > Eulipotyphla > Soricidae > Suncus > Suncus etruscus. The sequence continues at coordinate 42,257,761 of NC_064857.1, forward strand.
TGAGATGATTGGCATGGGATTTAATGTCATCTTTTAGTAGGAGTTTGGTGCATTTTGTGATCTGTCTTATCTCAAAGTAGATGTTTCAATTCATCCTTTAATGCTGGTTTTGAGGCTGTAAAGTTACTAAATTTTTGTTTATCTGTGTTTATCTTCAAATCTAAAAATGAAATACTTTGTTGATATATTAATTTTGTTGAGTTTTGTCACTATATCCCACCACTGCCTTCAGGCCTTGAGGGTTTGTTGTAGCAAGTCTGTGGTAAATCTTTGTGATGCTCTTTTGAATATAATTTCCCTCTTTTATCTTGTTTCTTCCACTATTCCATCCATATCTATGGGGTTTGTCATTGTGAATAGAATGCGTTTTGGGGTGCTATTCTTTGAATCTCTAGTAATTGGTATTTTTGGGGGGGCATGTAGGATTTGGTTGCATGCACTCTTTAGCTCTGGGAGTTTCTCTGCAATAATTTCCTTAATGTTTGATCTTTCATAGGGCTTTTTTTGTGTCTCCTGGACTCCAATGATTCTTATGTTGTTTCTGTTGAGTTTGTCAAAGACTTCTATTTTTGTCTGTTCACATTCTTTGAGGAATTTATTCATTGTCTGATCATTTATTTTGAGGCTCTGTTCCAAACTCTTCTGTTGTATAGTGTTGTAATGTATTTCATTTTCTAGCTCACTGATTCTTTCTTCTGCCACTTTTACTCTGTTGGAGAGTCTTTCCAGTGAGGTTTTCATTTTTCTTACCACGTTTTTTTCCCTTGTTATTTCAATTTAAAATTGTCTTATCCCTAATCTCAGATCCTCTTGATTCTTATTTGTGGCACATTCAGTTCATATCATGCTTCATTTGAGTTCTATGAACACCTTCTATTTTTCTTTTGTAAAGTTCTTTTCTAAAAGGTTAAATAGGTAGTTGATACTTTTAGGGTCATAGGAGCTACCATATTTATTCTACAAGTATTGTGGGGGACTGAGTTTTTCCCCATTGTCGTGGTTGTGTATGATGTACAGTGTTGGCATTTCTTGACTTGTAGGCATTAGTGGCCATTCTACTCTGCTCTGCAATTGTACTCCACTCTGAAAAGTAAATTAAGAACACCAAAATTAACAGAGCTTGTCACTGAAGATAATTTAATCCAAATACATAGCAAGTAAATTCTTTACTATGTTGTACATTAGGTAGTGGAATTTAAAATTAAGAAATGTTGATTTAGGGGCCGGCGAGGTGGTGCTAGAGGTAAGGTGTCTGCCTTGCAAGCGCTAGTCAAGAAAGGACCGTGGTTCAATCTCCCGGTTCCCATATGGTCCCCCCATGCCAGGGGCAATATCTGAGTGCTGAGTAACCCCTGAGCAGCAAACAAGTGTGCCCCGAAAAACCAAAAAAAAAAAAAAAAAAAAAGAAAGAAATATTGACTTAATTACTTAATAAGTATAGGGCTTTGGTTTTCAGAAATTTTTATGCAAAAATAGCAATGAAATTTATGTTTATCTGAATATAGTCAAATATAGTAATAGTAAATTCATTTTATAACAAAGTAAAGATTTATTTGTTCCTAAGGCAAAAATCTCGAACAATTTGAAGAAATGCTAGATTAAAAATTAATTATAAGAAATTAAATGATGAAAATAGGGGCCGGAGTGGTGGCACAAGTGGTAGGGTGTTTGCCTTGCATGCATTGCTGACCTAGGATAGATAGCAGTTGGATCCTCCATTGTTTCATATGGTCCCCCTAGCCAGGAGTAATTTCTGAACTCATAGGCAGGAGTAACCCCTGAGCGTCACCTGGTGTGCCTCCAAAACAACCAAAAACAAGCAAACAAAAAAATGATGAAAATAAATGAATGAAGGCAATGAGGGCTAAATTTTTCAGTGTTATTTTACAGATAAGACAAAATAGCTATAATTATTCATGTTCCCCTGATTTTATGTTAATATGTACCTAAAATATTATTGTTAACGAAATGTAAGCCACTATGTTTAAAATAAAAAAAATATTATTAAAAATGGAGTAAATTGGGGCCGGGCGGTGGCACCAGAGGTAAGGTGCCTGCCTTGCCTGCATTAGCCTAGGACAGACCGCGGTTCTATCCCCCGGCGTCCCATATGGTCCCCCAAGCCAGGAGTAACTTCTGAGTGCATAACCAGGAGTAACCCCTGAGCATCACCGGGTGTGGCCCCCCCAAAAAATGGAGTAAATTTGAATACATCGATATGAATTAATGTTGAATATTATACAGATATGAAATAAAATATATTAGTAATTATGAATATGTTTAAGTTTGTAAACAAACCTATTACATTTATCTGTCAGTTGAGAGGGTCTAGAAGAAAACTACACCCAGACTCACATACACCTAGATTCTAGATTTCCTAATGCCTTTGTCAAATTAAAAAATGACACCTTAGAGAAGTGGTATACTTGACTACTGAAGTAAAATGTATGTAAAAGCCTAAGATATCTCCATTTTTGAAAGTAATAAAGTGCTTTATAAATGAGGGAAGAGGGGATAAGAGCTGGTACATGGTTTAAGTATTGCTTTTAATGAGGCTGAGCACAGAGCCAAAGCTAGCCTCTGAGAGCAGCCAAGTATGAACAATTTTTTTAAAAAAACAAATAGAGAGTGCAGTTTGAAAACAAAATAAGAAGTATTCAATTACAATAAAACTATTAAATGTACATCCATCCAAATTGAATTTCCTCTGTTTTTGAGTAGCACCCAGTGATACTCAGATTTACTCCTGGCTCTGAGATCAGAGATCATGCCTGCGATGTCGAGGAACCATCTGAGGTGCTAGATATCAAGAGTAATTCATGTGTAAGGCAAGGGCCTTGACATCGGTACTATCTCTCCACTTCTGGAGCAATGCTCCAGAAGATATAGATCAGTGGCTAGTCATATTGAGTGTAGCACCTTTGATGTCAACTCATAAAAATGATAGTTTATGGAATCAAAATGATAACACTGTGGGTAGGGCATTCTGCTTGCACTTGGCCAACCTGCGTTCTCTTCCTGGCATTCTATATTGTTCCCCAAGTCTACCAGAAGTGACTTTTGAGGACAGAACCAGGAATAACATTTTAGTGCTGTCAGATGTGCTCCCCCACCAAAAAAGATAGTTTATCTCAGAATAATGTGTTTCTAAAACACTTGATCGGTAATCCAGTAAATCCCATAAAGTTTGGAAAAGGAAAAATATCCAATAAATATCAGTTGGAGACCTTTCAGCAAATATTTAGCCAATATTATGCAATATTAAAAACAAAAATATCTGAGAAGCTGTTAGCTAAGAAGACCTAAAAATGTTGTAAAAAATAAATACAATATAGAAATAAATGACCTTAAGTTATGTAGATTTGATCATTTAAAAATGATTATTAAATAGTATTAATTCATGTTCCTTCATGGACATCATAAATAAAGCAGTGTCCATTATTAATTGTAACAAGTTTACCATAAAGATAACTTGTTAATAATAAAGGGAACCAAATGCAGGGTATAAAAAAAGTCCTCTATTTTCTATATAATTTTTTGTACATCTAAAGCTATGTTTATAGAGGTTTGTTAAATTTTATATGGTTACTTAAAGTTAATTACATCACATAAATTTAATTATAAACAGAGAGGGTTTAAATCACAATGCTTACCTTATAATCAAAACTATGATAAAACTAATATTTAAAATTTTGCTAAAATAGCACAGCATATTTATAGAATGCTTTTAAAAGGTATTTAGATCATTATTAAAACTTTGTATGATCTTCTGAGAACCACACCCTAGTATTAAAATGTTCATTCATTCAGGCATCATTATAAATTCAGCTCCTAGTCACATGGCAGTGAAGGAACTGGCAATGATTTTGAAGTTTCTGTGCCAGCTCTCTGAGAACAGCTAGCTTTTGTCTCTCAAATAAACATACCAAAATCTATAGAATGCAGTGGAACGATACTGAGGTAAGTTTACAGTAATTAATACCTATATAAAAAGGGAGAAAAGTAAACCTACTCATGATAATGAATGTTATCTATTTATACTGGGAATAATATAAAATTATGCAGTAATATCAAATAATCAATTTATGTATATATTGCAGCATTATTACTCTCAGTAAAAAATTGGGAGAAGGGTGTCAGAGCGGTTGTGCAGCAGTAGGGTGTTTGCTTTGAATGCGCTGACCTAGGACAAACAGCTGTTCAATCCTCTGGCGTCCCATATGTTCCTCCAAGCCAAGGGTGATTTCTGAGCTCATGGTCAGGACTAACCCTGAGAGTCACCGGGTGTGGCCTCTCCCCACCAAAATGTTGAGGGATGGAGGGGAAGAAAAAATATCAAGGATCTCAGATAAACAACCATATCTATATCTCAAGGGGTTAGATTTTAAAAAATAAGAAGGCTCAGCATACCAAATGGTAATATAAGGAAGAAAATATATATAAATAGAAGTTAAAAACCAGAAAATATAAATGGAAAAAAAATTCTGTATGGAAAGTTACAAAACCTTGATAAAATAAAGATTCAAAATGTCAATTCACTTTAATAAATCTGAAAAAGCATAAAATATAATAAGGTATTTTGTGCTCATGAATTGGAAGACATACATTGTTATATGCATATGATATTCAATGAAACCAACAGTTTCAATAAAATCACTATCAAAATTTAATGACTCATGGTTGTGATGAATAAAGTATAATAATAACCTGTTCTCTCTATATTAATAATTGCTCTTTTTACTAAACAAAATTATACCTTTTAATATATTAGAATTATTCAGATCACTGAAATATAAATAAGGTTAATTATTGTAAAAATTCAGAAAATAGAAGCCAGAGAGATAGCACAGCCATAGGGTGTTTTTCTTACATGTGGCAGACCCGGGATGGACCCGGGTTCCATTCCCCAAATCCCATATGTTCTCCCTAGCCTGCCAGGAGTGATTACTGAGTGAAGAGGAAGGAGTAACCCCTGAGCTTGCCAGGTGTGGCCCCAAAAAACAAACAAACAAAAATTAGAAGACATGTTTAGATGCTATTATTATTCATGGAATTCTCTTAGGTTTTCTCCATATGTACACTTACTCCCAGGTCTTATAAATGATCCCAGGGCAACTTAAAGATTGTTTTGTTATTATTTTCTTTCTTCTTGCCCCTGCCTAATATCTTCTTGCATTAATATTTCCCAGAAGATAGAATAAAACAACTTTCTTGATCAAAGTCTTCTGCAAGAGTTCACCATTGTAAAATAATTCTCATTCTGATGCTTAGAATCATCAGTTTATGTTAACCATTTACATTTTAAGTAGGAAATTTAGATGAAGAATAAAGTAAAATTTCCTTAGGATTGTCCATTCTTAATATTGGAAGTACTTTAGTTATCTTTGAATGTAAAAGGATAAGAATAAGGTTGGAAGAGACAGTAAAGGGATGAAGTCACTTGTCTTGCATACAGTTGATCTTTATTCAGGTTTAGCAAAACCTCTAGCACTGCCAGGAGTGATTACTGACAGAGCCTAGAGTAAGCTAGCATTTAGTAAGCTCTGAGTGCTTCCAGTTGTGGCACAAAATTAAAATATAAAAGGATAACAAGTGGTGGTATAACATCAAGTCATAAGGTATTGAAAGAAAATAAAAATTGCATACATTTGTGCCTTTATCATTTCTCATACTTCAAATAGCCACCATTAATGGGAAAAATATACTGGTAGGTTTATGGACCAGAGTGATAGCACAGAGGGTAGGGTGTTTGCCTTGCAACTCAGCCAACCCTAGTTTGATCATTGGCATCCCATATGGTCCCCTGAGCCTGCCAGGGGTGATTTCTGAGTACAGAGCCAGGAGTAACCCCCCTGAATGCACCAGGTGTAGCCTAAAATAAATCAAAAACAATAAAAGATTTAAAAAATGTGTATGATTTGGGCATTTAAACAGTCAAATAATAACAGAAAATTTAAGCTTAATGTTGACTGTTCAGTGGTGGCTGGGGTATTAGGGCTACACCTGCAATGCTCAGGGGTTAATTTTGGTACTATTTTCCAAATTACTTGGGAGCCTATTTGAGGTGTCTGAGATTAAGTTGATTTGGCAACATGCAAGCAATTGTCTTTCTTCCTATCCAATATGTCCACCACAATAATTTTAATTTATAAGAATTCAGCTTAGAGAGGTATGAGTGATAGCACAGTGGTAGGGTGTTTGTCTTGCACGCAGCTGACCTAGGACAGAACTGGGTTTACTCCCCCAAATCCCATATGGTTCCCCCAAGCCAGGAGTGATTTCTGAGCTCATAGCCAGGAGTAACCCCTGAGCGTCATCAGATGTGGCCTAAAAACAAACAAACAAAAAGAATTTAGCTTTGACATAGTTCTAAATTATATATTTCACAAATAACAGTTCTAATAATTCACTATAGATTCAATGATAGAGTTTAAGCGCATATTATTTCCAGATAATCAGAAATAATTTCTCAATTTTATGGCTCTGATTCTTTTTTTATCTCTTTTCGGTTTTTGTTTTTTGGGTCATAGCAGTGGTCCTCAGAGGTTACTCAGAGGGTCAATATGGGATGCCAGGGATCATCAATCCTGGGTCAGCCACATGCAAGGCAACTGTCCTATCTACTGTACTATTGGTCCCAATAACTGTGTTTCTTAATTTCAATTTCAATTTAGCTCTGATTATATTGGTAGTCAGTTTACACTTGATACGTATGTTCCCAAACACCAAATTAGAGATAATAAAATGCTATAGAATTCCTGCTGATTTCCACTAAAGTTGAACATTTATTTTCACTGTAACTAAATATTAGAAAATATTAAAAGAAGCACTGCCTACAAAATGAAAAGATAGTTTCTCTTTGCAGATAGAAGTACATATGATGAGATACACAAAAATAGCTTCGTCTCTAGAGAGTTACATTCACTGCCTCACCCTTCTGGCATGTGCAAACCTGAATCTTTGTGCTTTGGTGGAATATTTTGTTTCAGTATTATCTCTCTTAAACTTCTTACAGAAGTCAAAGAAATGGCTGCTTTCAGATTGCAAGACATCAGCTTACAAAAAATGGGTGTAATATCACTTAGGAGAATTTCCTAAAATAGCAAGTATAAAATTTTTTTCATTTAATTTTATTCTGAAAGATAAATTTAAACATAAATTCTCTGAGGCAGATTTCTGAAATATAAAGAAATAAAAATATCTGTCTATCCTAAGAAAAATTCCATACTGTCAAGGCAAAGGATGTGCATAGAGCCTACCAAAAGCAGATAAATACTGAATAATAGCCCTTTCCTCTTGGTTTTTCTTTTACTGAGTTTTCATTGAATTTGGTCGAAAATCAGTAGTTGGTACAATAAATAACTTGCCAATATCTAATTACCATGCAGATTGTGTGGAAGGAATACAGTTCATAAGGTAATTGTACTTTCTCTCTAGTATGTAATGGTTCTTTAGATACTTCTCAGTGACCTGGCCTAAATGGCATTTTGTTTGCTATTGGAAACGTACCATCATTTCCACACATTATAATGACATAATATTGAAATTATACTTTTTAATGTTTTATTTATAGTTCTCAGATTCCTCTCCCAAGCCCCATTTTAATTTAGATTTTTTTCTTGATTGTCATCTTCAATGTTACTCATTGTGCATTATACCCAGGTTCAAAGATGTTCCTGATTCCTATTGATAAGGCTTGAGTGAGACATCAATCTTGAGACCAGATGATTGAATCCCCTCATATACCAACTTATCAGTGAAATTCATGCTGACATTAATTCTCTCTCTTGCCATCATAATCTCAGCAACCAGGCACAGAAAATAGAATTCATCTCAGTAGTTACTTTTCAGAGTTACTGAGTTATTAAATAGGAGGTTTGTTTTATTTGTGTGTTTATTTGTTATAATTTTTTAATTAAAGGTACAAAAGTTTCTCAGGATGTCATAATACTTACAGAGCTTGTCATTACACTGATCACTGTCCTTTAATAATAATATTACTGCTATATTCTTCACTATTTTTATATTTAAAATATATTATTATCCTTTTCTTTTTTTAAATCAAAATAAAGCATCATTTAAGAGGAGAGATTCTGGTCAAGACAATAATAATAGAGTATTAGTAAGGCACTTCTGTGAGGCCCACCCAGGTTTTATCTCTGGTATCTCAGATCCCATACCTGCCAGAAATAATCCCTGAGGACAGAGCATAATCCCTGAGAAATCTTTGGTTGCGGCCTTAAAGTAAAAAATGAATAAGCAAAAAAGGAGTAGAGATTCTAGAACCATATTGCTTAAATTAAGTCCTGAACACTTAAACTGGTGGTCTTCAGGATTTACTCCAGCTCTGTGATTCGGAGTGAGCAATGCTCAAGAAAATGTATGCAGTGTGGGAGATGACACTGGTTTACTGTATACAAGGCAGATTGTTTTAATTCCTAACCTCTCTGGTCTTTAGTTTATATCAACAATACAACAGCATCAACAAAATCAGCAACAAAACTTGGCAGAATTTCTGGCATATAACCAGAGTGTTTAGGGTTTACACTATTCATTAATATAAAGATGATTTGCCAGAGACCAAAAAAAAAGGAGTTTCAGGTGAAGTGATTCGAAAAATCCAAAGCTGACATTGAAACCTGATTTTTCTGAACAATCAGGGAGCATAAGAGAATGCAATGGTTAAAATGGGTTTCTCTAGAACACTCTTGACTCCAGAGTATAGTGAGGACAAGGAAAGAAATTGGAGGAGGAGAAAGACCAAAGTGAGATAACAGGTGACCAGGATCAAGGAGATTCAGGTAAATTGATAGTTTTAAGAAAGAACAGAACTAAATATTCAAACCATAGAGTGACCAACACTGAAATTCTCAGACCCAAATCATTAACAACCAAATTTAAAAAAGTGCCTGTTACTGGTATTGGAATTGGTGCTAGAACATCATATGTACATTTTATTTGTTTTTGGGCAACACCCAGCAGTGCTCAGGACTTATTCCTGGATCTGCACACAGGGTCACTACTAGCAGTGCTTGGGAAACCATATGTGGTGTAGGGATAACACCTGGGGCTGCCCTGTGCAAGGCAAGTGCTCTACCTACTGTACTATTGCTGTAGCTCAAGATTGTATGTCTAAAACTCAGTCATGAATAAGATTGTAAGTTACAATGCTTTACATTTATATAAAAGTATTTAGACCTAATTTTTCTTGTATGTAGGGTATAAACAAAAATACGAAAATGAAAGAATTAATTAATGGAAACAGAGCAGAACTGGTTTGCAGTAGGGAACTTGCCATTGAGGTTGGGGTAGAGGGGCTAAGTTAAGAGCAACTGGACGCTTAGATAATGATAGAACTCTAGGTATACTAATAATAAGAATGGAGGGCAAAGTTCCTGCCACAAAGGCAGACTGGGGAAGCAGGTGGGAAATTGGGGACAATGGTGGAGGAAACTGGACTAGAGTTGGAACAGTGTGTGTGAATGCCTGAAACGTAATAATGAATCATTTCATAACTCTATAATTCGTGGTGACTTGATAAAAATAATAAAGAATATATATACTCTTAAAAATTAATATACAATATTCTCTCCCTTTGGGATTTTTGTTAAACAGTTGAAACAGAAACAGTGATAAAAAGCCATAGGTATTTATATAGCACCTTTCTGTAAATGAGTTTCTTTTTTAAATACTTTAAAGAAAGAGTCTAGCATGAGATGGTTGGAGCCAAAAGTAAGAGAGTAGGGCATTTGCCTTGCAAATAGCTGACCCAAGTTTAATACCCAGGATTCTATATGATCCCCCAAACTTTACTAGGAGTGATCCCTGAGGTTAGAGACAGGAGTTGGCTCTAAATATCTCTAAGTGCGCGCTTTCTCCCTCGAAAAATCCATTAAGAGGAAAATCAAGGTATGTAACAATATTATCATGCATTTAAAAAATAAAATTAACTGGATAAAAGGCAATAAAAAGAACGTGTTAATCTTACATAATTCAATTGCTCTTCTTCTCTTTCTATGCTTGTGTCAATTGTCTTCTCAAAAGCCTGGTGGCTCCCTGAGCCTATAGAATAAAGAAAGAAAGACTCAGTATGACATTCAAGGTCTTTTACAGTCTGCCACCTATCTAACTTCTCAATCACATCTCTGGAAAGCTCCTGTGTATATATCAAACTATTCACATTTCCCCTAATCCCTCAAGCAGTTTCCTACTCCCTGCCTTTTCCAGGGTCTCTCAGCCCACTTCCTCCCTGTGTTTGGTTCCTTTCCACCACCAAGGCATTTATCTGAATACAGGATCTTTATAAAGTGGTTGAAATATTGACTTATTGGGAGATCTCTCTTGAGTCTTTATTCAGATTCAAGTGCATCTTCTTTAGAGGTTCCATTATGTTTTGCTTACATGAAAAGGGTGACACTTATTTCACTTCCCCATAGATAATTTGCATTTTGCTTTCCAATGATGGTCACAACAGCACTTTGCCCTGTAATTATAAACTCCCTAAAACTACTGGAATAATGATTGTATAATATTACATCTCAAGACATATCGCAATGTACTCTATCATTTTATTGCTCTTAAGCACTTTGGCTCCTCCGCTTTTTTAATTTGATAAACAATGCAGCAATTACAATATGGAGACTATTTATGACACATGGCAACTTATATATATGTTATATTGTGTATATATATATATACATATAAGTTCTCTCATATATGTAATGAGTTATCATTCCTCCTATGTGTCACCTCTCTAGGTGGTCATTTGTTTTATGGCCTTGTTTTTTTTTTAAACAACACTGCTAAAACAAAAACCTGCTCTCTTTCTGCTTTAGTCTATCCCTTTACTTTCACATATACAATAGAAAAGCATTGTTTTGGTGGATTATTTTTTAAATTTATAGCGGCACTGTGGTATATAGTAAAATGATTATCATTTGGTCTATGATGGCATAAACAACTTTAGTTAGGTAACAATAATCATTTAAGTTGGTAAAATTTTTCATTCCATTTTCAGTTTTTTTCATTTTAGTTGATTTTTGACTAGAGTAAAAGAACCATATGTCTCTAAATGTGTGTTTTGTTTATCTTTTAATTCTCATTGGCTTTGTGTTTCTCCTACATGTTGTCCTATATACCTTACAGTTTCAGATCTGATATCAAGGTCTTTAATCCATTTGGATTTTACCTTGGTACATGGTGTTAGCTGGGGGTCTGAGTCCGCTTTTTTGCAAGTGGCTAACCAGTTGTGCCAATACCACTTGTTGAATAGGCTTCCTTTGCTCCATTTAGGATTTCTTGCTCCTTTATCAAAAACTAGGTGGTTATATGTCTGAGGAACATTCTCTGAGTACTCAAGCCTATTCCACTGATCTGAGGGTCTGTCTTTATTCCAATACCATTCTGTTTTTATAACTATTACTTTGTAATACAGCTTAAAATTGGGGAAAGTAATGCCTCCCATATTCCTTTTCCCAAGGAGTGCTTTAGCTATTCAAGGTTGTTTATTGTTCCAAATGAATTTCAGAAGTATTTGATCCACTTCTTTGAATAATGTCATGGGTATCTTTAGAGGAATCATGTTAAATCTGTACAATGCTTTTGGAAGTATTGCCATTTTAATGATGTTGATCCTGCCAATCCATGAGCAGGGTATGTTTTTCATTTCTGTGTGCCCTCTCTTATTTCTTGGAGCAGTGTTTTATAGTTTTCTTTGTATAGATCCTTCACATCTTTAGTCAGGTTGACTCCAAGATATTTGAGTTTGTGTGGCACTAATGTGAATGGGATTGTTCTCTTAATGTCCATTTCTTCCCTATCATTATTTGTGTACAAAAAGGCCATTGATTTTTGTGTGTTAATTTTGTAGCCTGCCACTTGCTATATGAATTTATTATTTCTAGAAGCTTTTTGGTAGAGTCTTTGGGGTTTTCTAAGTAGAGTATCATGTCATCTGGAATCAGTGAGAGCTTGACTTCTTCCTTTCCTATCTGGATTCCCTTGATATCTTTTTCTTGCCTAATCGCTATAGCAAGTACTTCCAGCACTATGTTGAATAGGAGTGGTGAGAGAGGACTGCTTTGTCTTGTACCAGAATATAGAGGGAAGGCTTTTAGTTTTTCTCCATTGAGGATAATATTTGCCACTGGCTTGTGGTAGATGGCCTTAACTATATTGTGAAAGGTGCTTTTATTCCTATCTTGCTGAGAGTTTTTATCAAGAATGGGTGTTGAACCTTATCAAATGCTTTTTCTGCATCTATTAATATGACCATGTGATTTTTATTTTTCTTGTTGTTTATGTTGTGTATTATGTTGATAGATTTATGGATGTTAAACCATCTTTGCATTCCTGGGATGAAACCTACTTGATCAAAGTGAATGATCTTCTTGATGAGGCACTGGATCCTGGTTGCCAGGATTTTGTTGAGGATGTTTGCATCTGTGTTCATCAGGGATATTGGTCTGTAATTTTCTTTTTTGGCAGCATCTCTATCTGATTTTGGTATTAAGGTGATGTTGGCTTCATAAAAGCTATTTGGAAGTGTTCCTGTTTTTTTGATTTCATAAAAGAGCCTGGTCAGGATTGGTAGTAGTTCCTCTTGAAAGGTTTGAAAGAATTCATTCGTGAATCCATCAGGGCCTGGGCTTTTGTTTTTGGGCAAATTTTTTATTACAGTTTTAATTTCCTCAATAGTGATGGGGTGTTTTGATATGCTACATCTTCTTTATTCAACCGTGGAAGTTTATATAAGTTTAAAAATTATCCATTTCGTCCAGGTTCTCATATTTAGTGGCGTAGAGTTTCTCAAAGTATTCTCTGAATACCCTTTGAATCTCTGCAGTATCTGTAGTGATAAGTGGTAAGCTTTATATCATGGGCTCGTTCTTCCAACCCTCTTTTATTGTTTTTTAAATCCCACAGATGTGTGAGATTATTTTTGTCCCTCTGACTATTTTAACTCAGCATAATAGTTTCCATGTGCTTCATATCGTGGGCTGGTCCTTCCAACCCTCATCTTTATTGTCTCTGGTATTATTCCTATAATGTCTTTTATTGTTTTTTTATATCCCACAGATGTGTGAGATGATTCTTTGTCCCTCTGACTATTTTAACTCAGCATAATAGTTTCCATGTCATCATGTATAGGAAAATTTTATGACTTTATTTTTCCTGATAGCTGCATAGTATTCCATTGTGTATATCTACCACAGTTTCTTTAACCACTCATCTGTTGTCAGGCATCTGCATTGTTTCCAGATTCTGGCTATTATAAATAGTGCTGCAATGTATATAGGTGTGCAGAAGGCATTTTTGTATTGTGTTTTTGTGTTCTGAGGGTATATCCCTGGCAGTGGTATAGCTGGATCATATGAGAGTTCAATGTCCAATTTTTTGAGCAATCTCCATATTGTTTTCTAGAAAGGCTGCACTAGAAGGCATTCCAACCAGCAGTGAAAAAGAATCCACTTCTCACATTCCCACTAGCACTGATTGGTCTTGTTCTTAGTGATGTGTGCCAGTCTCTCTGGTGTAAAATGGTACCTCATTATTGTTTTGGTTTGCATATTGTTTGCATATTCCTGATAATTAATGATGTGGAGCATTTTTTCATGTGCTTTTTGGGCATTTTAATTTTTTCTTTGAGACAGTAACTGTTTATTTCTACTCATTTTTGATGGGATTAGATGCTTTTTTCTTGTTAAATTATAAGAATCAAACTTTTTAATTATTTTTCTTACCATTTATCCAGTAGCATTTTATTACTCTCGATTAATTGTTGTTTACAAAGTATACAATAAAAATGACATTATTTTTGAGTCACTTGTTTATTTATAATCTTGTTACTTTTATTATTGTTATGTATTTTGTATTTTAACTTGATTGTAATGTATATTTTATCTCTCAGATATGTAAGATTTGAAGATACACATCAATAGAGTAACAAAGGCATAATATGGGAACTTATTCACACAATTGAGTTGGGAGGATAGGGAATTAGTGGTGTTTGGGATTCTTAGAGGTCTAGAGTGGTTTATTGATGATGGGTATAGAGTTGAAATTATGCCCATGAGATATCATTAATAATAGTATAATTTTATTTATTATAACATAGTCTTTGAATCTTAGCCACATAATACTTTTGTAAAGAAATAACTTTTGGGGACTATAGAAGCAGCATAGCAGTTTTCTTGCATGTGGCTGAGTTAGGTTCAATCCCCAGTGTCCCCATATTGTTCCCAGAGCACTATCAAAGCTACAACAAGCTTTACACAGAGGGGAGCAGTTACACTAGCAGTCCAAGGGCAAATGAGGGAGATGTGGGATGCATGGTGGGAACAGGGGTGGAGGTATGACAACACTGGTGGTGGGAATGACCCTGATTCATTGTCACTATGTTCCTTAAATATTACTGTGAAAGATTCCTAATTCACTTTGGTCACAATAAAATTTATTTAAAAAAGAAAAGTTATTCCTAAAATCTGAGTGAGAATAAGCTCCTGAGATCACTGGGCATGCAAATCACCTCCAGCCAAATAAATCATCTTGTATTTTGCAATTTTATAAAAACAAGTTTTGCTTAAATGTATTCACAAGTGTATGTTTTTTTTTCTAAAAATATCTGTGTTCATAAAATAAAATAAAGAATATATCACCTGTGCCAGAGGCCAACTTCCAAATCACCCAGAAAATTTTTGTTAGTAAATATTTCAAGTGACATTTATATCAATCAAGTCACCAAAAAAGAGGAACATAACAATGAAAAAATAGTTGGGACATGGGGAAGCAGAACTAGAAGCAAGCTTCTGAAAAATACCTGCAAGATAGTAGCAAAAGCACCAAAGGCAAAATATTGGGGAACATGAGGTCGGTGAGGTGGCAATAGAGGTAAGATGTCTGCCTTGCAAGCGCTAGCCAAGGAAGGACCGAGATTCAATCCCCCAACGTCCCATATGGTCCCCCCCAAGCCAGGGGAGATTTCTGAGGGCTTAGCTAGGAGTAACCCCTGAGCATCAAACGGGTGTGGCCCGAAAAAAAAATTGAGGAACAGAGCCACACAATTGAGTTGGGCTGTTGTTTTATGAACAAAATGTTAACTCAGGTAGTTAATAATTTATATCAATGTTATAATTTTGAATCTACTAAATTTCAGCCCAAACATGCATGTGATAATGGTAATATAGACAGTGGGATGATTCTATCTCTGGCAGTGCATGGTCACTGGAGCACCTCCAAAAGCAACCTCAATCTCTCAGACAGGAGTGTCAAAAATCCCCAGCATTGTGGCCTAACAGTGGCCTTTCAAAAAAGGATTTCTGTTAGAATTTATTTTTGAACTTGGCAGTATGTTAGCTTACAACATCACCAGCTTAAAAAGAAAAATACAAAAGCTTGGGTCATGTTCATTTAAACCAAGAAAGCAATAGTGAATATTAAACATTGTATACATTACCTGCTGTGAACAAATTTTACAATAAAATAAGGGACCAGGGAGATACAATAGACAGGATGTTTGCCCTGCAAGCAACCAATCCAGGTTCAATTTTCAGCACTCTGTATGGTACCCCAAATTGCACCAAAAGTGATTCCCTAATCACAATAACAAATGTAGAAAGCTCAGAACAAAGCTGGGTATGACTCAGAAAAATATAATAAATAATATATGTTTTTTAAAAAATGTGTACATATGTATGCTGAAACATCCATTCTAGTTAGAACAGACTATAACTATCTGTATGCTTCCAACCAGGGGATGTAAAAAATAAGGTAGGAATCATCAGGTGAGAATATTGTTAACAACATAAATGGATTATCTAATATCCATATTCTCATAGACCCATTGCACACGATATTGACTTAGAATTACAGTTACTAGTCTGCTAATTTATTTAATATAAAATGAGATGATTTTTTACTAGGCTTTATCTCTTCATCCATGCAGAATTTCCATTAAAGTTAAGATCCTTTCTGTTTACCATTGAAGTTTATCATCATTCTTTTTATCATAATAAAGTCAATGGCAGTTCTGTGCACACATCCAGCAAAATCAAGCCCGAATACTAGAAATCTGGAGAGAGGCCAATGAGAAACTGGCATGAAAACGGAATTACCATGTTGCCTTTACAGCTGGTCTCTTGAAACAAAGTGAGAGTGTATCAAGAGGGTGCAAATGCAGAAATGGTACCTCGGCATGATATTTGGGCTCTGGTCAAACCGACAACTGGAGCCATGTAGCAGTCAATCTGCTGCTGGATCCGTGGGACCACTTTCATCAGCCCTTTATGAAATTAATTAATCTAAGGGAAAATTAAAATGGAGCAAAGCTTTGAAGGAAAAAAAAAGCACATTTCACAAAGTAATGGTAAATTCAATAATTCAAAAGGAAACAGTGGCTGGCTGAAGAGACGATCATAGCCACATTACATCATGATGTCCCCTCCAGCCCACCCACACCCACCACAAACACTCATTTTCTGAAGGGCAAGATTGTCTCAAGGTCTTATCAGCACTAACTGCATTACCAAAGTACAGAGAATACAATCAGATCTCTCCCCTTCATAATGTAGATGTTGTCTTTTTAAAGCAAGCTTGATTATATTCTGAATAGGTCAGTCTGTGTGCCTGACATTCTCCTCAGTTTCCTGTGACCTTTTAATAAGAATGACTTGGTTTTGCGCTGCAGAAAATGGAACTGTCCCTTTTCAATCCATGAATATGTGAAGCACAATTCGAACATATCACGTTTTCTGGACTGCATTTATTACTCATATGACAACAAAGCAAATGAAATACTCTCTTTCTTTGAAAAACATGTGTCCTATTTGGCTTTAATTTTACCTTCTTCTGCTGCACGTTCACATACATTTGTAAATATTGAAACAAATGTGCAGTCACATTTGTTCAGGGAGAGTAACAAATTAATAATCTGTCTGCTGAACAAATCCGACTTTTATAATGTATGCTTAAACAGATGTCATCTCTCAATAGCATTGCAAAGAATTATTAACATAGGCTTTCCATGGTTATAGAAAGACAATTATCAACAGCAATCAGATTTCTAGAATTTTGGATATTTTTCCTCTTTACTAGGTTTTGGTAACAGAGAAGTCAATCAAAAAATATCTGTGTGAAACAGAGAAATTGTATATGGGATCTGATGCTTGCCTTACACGTGGCCCACACAGATTTGATCTTTGATATATAATGGTCCCCTGAGCTTTGCTAGGAATGATTCTTGAGCCACTATTCAGGAATCCAAGCTTTGAGCACAGTGGTGTGGCCCCAAATATATATACATAAGTATACATATGTAAAAATAAGTATATGTTTATAATTTATGTCCCCACTAACATAGAATGTTCTCCCCAACTGTGAGAATATCATTTGAACTACAAATTCCATAGGATACAGGAAAACTGGTGGTATCTGAAACTTGAAAAAAATGTTATTTAAATCATCCTAAGAATGTAAAGTCAGATTCTCCTCTGGATTGACTCTTCCTATAGAAGAAGGACATGGATTTGATGCCCACACTGAACTGGAATAAAATACAAGTGTACAGAGCTGAGCACAATGGGTAGGGCACTTGCCTTGCTTGAAGCTGAGGTAGGTTCAATTTCTAGCATCCCATATGGTCGCCTGAGCCTTCCAGAAATGATTTCTGAGTGCAGAGCCAGGAGTAAGTGCTGAGTAGCACTGAGTGTGGCCCAACTTTCCCCTGCCTACTATACATGTGAGCACTTAGATGCTAAACACAGGAATTATAACTAATTTAGTGTCAAATGGTAAGCAGAGAGTACCAGTCATGAAACAATATGTACATAGTTGAATGGGGAAGTAAGCTAGAAATACTATTTTAGTATTCAGTAGAAACCTGGGTGTGATTAATTCTCAAAAATTATCAGAAGATAAAAATTGGAAGAATAGATAATCAGGTATGATGGTATCAATAACTATATAATTATAAACTGGAGTATGTGATATAAATAATTTTACTGGAATGTACCACTGAATAAAACCTTTCTAAGCCAAAACTTGACAAACTTTGGTCATCAAGGCTGACATAATCAATATTTTAGTCTTCCAGTTACTTTTGACCCCAACAAAACATTTTTATGTAACTTCGGAAACATATAAATAATTCTACTTAGTCAAATTTATGTATGAAAAGAGAGAGTGAGGTAGAAATAAAGTTAGGCTTCCCTAGTTTTCAGGATTCACAGTTCCACTTTACATAGAATTGAAATGCAGGTTGAATAAAAAGGTAATTTATTATGAAGCAATTTGAAATAACAAAAGTAAGCAGGCTCTGAGGAAGAATGAAGAACAAATTTTAAATTTAACATTTTTATTTAAGTTTAAAAAACAGAGAACAGGTGAGAGAGAAAGCAAACTCTAAAGCAAATAGCATTGTTCTAAAAACCCTCACATTTAGGTAGAAGGAGTATGTGGGGAGAAGAATTATGCCTAGGCACTATACATTTGGTGGTGTAGCATCTTATGGTAATTTGCTTCTGCAAAAAACAGAAGGAAGATTTGGTTCTACATCTTTGAAACTTTTGTGTGCAGAACTTGAAAATATCTATCCATTAGCTTCCTTACATGCTTTTCCTTACAGGAAGTTTTTCTCTGTAACTGCACATGCTTAGGGGACACACAAGGCTAAAGCGAATGACTTCTTTAAGATGGTTCAGATGTGTGTGTCCTATCTAAGATGCCTGAGTTGCTTATTGTTTCATTAAGTTAGTGGGGTTCATATCTAGAAGACTGGATTGCCATTTCTTACCTCACAAGGACTTACAAAGCAGAAGAGCCAAAGCCAGTTCATAGGCATGCTTTACTAACTGGAATGATGAAAGAGCAAAGTGGGGACTTAAAAACAATTATGAAAAAAGATTGAATAAGATAAAGAGAAGAATAAGTGAAATCATTAACACTATGAGTGGTTGGAAGTTTGAGGGGTGGTATTATATAACGTGCAAAAGTCATCCAGCAGTCAAGATGAAATAGTTCAATTTACTTATAAAAAAGAATTAGTAGGTTGGGCTACACTTGGTGGGCTCATGGGACCATAAGCAGTGTTGAAGATCAAACCAATATCAGGTACAGTTTAACTTTGTGTATTACTTCTCTGGGCCATTTTTTAAATTAAACACACAATTGACTTTTTTATACTGTTTGTTATGTGGAAAATGATGCTCATAACCTAGTGAAAGGAAATGATAGTAAGGAGAGCAACAGGCAGGTTTGGGTAATGGTGTTAGAAAAGGTGACGCAACTAGACTTTTGCTCGTTCCTTGCCTGAATCTGTATATGAATGGAAAAGCCCACTTCTACACTGGCTGCCTCTGAAATCTGACTGGCTAGTTCCATAGATGTCATTTCTTATTCTTTCAATTCCTATGTAATCAATATTCAATTTTAAAATATTGCTTTTGGTTGAGAGAAATGTTATAGGGTACTGATAGACACCCTATAATATGGACACCCATATTTCATGATGCCCAGAAACCCATGAAATTCTCCAACCTTAGAAATTATCCCATAGCAAATAAATACATAAATAAATAACAAAATCTTCTTTCTTAGACATAATTTGCATGAGTATGTAGTATCAAATTAATTTGAAGGAAACATTTGGGAGATACTTGATGTTCACATTTCCCTTTTTGTTTCTCTTCTTCTAAGAAAGAATGAACTTGATTAGACATGCCTGGACATGGAGGAAGCAGAGATTGTTTACTGCCAAAAGGATGTGACTCATATTTTTAGACTCAAATTCCATGACTTTCTTCTTCACCCATTTCTGCCAAAGTTTCTCCTTCTGTAAACTGAGTTCAGGACTCATTATTTCTATGCGACCTTTCTCAAGACAAAAATATTTGCCTGCTTTAATCAATGATTAGAGCTATGCACTCCAATTTTGGGGGCCCATGTTCATGCATTAAGTCTTTTTCTGAGCTTCAATTTGTCATTCTCACTTTTCTGAACCCAGAACTCTCACATACTCTAGGATGATGTCTACTTTATGAATATTCCATGAAGATTGCTGTGAAAAAAATCACCCTATTTAGTCATGTATAAGAAATAGCCACGATCTTATACAAGAACAGGCATTACTAATTTGAAATACTAACTCAAATATCATAAGGTCAGAACTTCTAAAAATATTTTCCTTACTCATCTTTTAAAAGCTTAAGAAATGTCCACAATTACATTAGTTTATATCAGCATTGTTCATAAGTGTCCTGTATAAATGTTATTCTAGAAAATTCTAGAAAACTATTGTCACTTTTTGGTTTGGGTTTGGATTTTGAGTTTGAGGCTCTATCTGGATTTTCTTTTAGGAATCACTACTGGCTGAACTTGGGGAATCATATGGGTAGATCGCCATTAAATCCAGGCACAGGCAAATCAAGTCCCTACTCTCTGGCGCTGATGTTATGGAAATATATCTGGGACCCCCTAAAAACTAATGTTCTCTTTTGGAAATTAATAAAGCAGATGAGTACATTAAAGATTGACCTTGTGCAACTTTACTTAGCTTATTGCTTCCCCGATGTTTGACTATGGCTGTGCTTTTTATTTTAATAAATACTGGTTCCTTATGTCTAAACAATTTGCAAGACCAAACTTCAGGCACTGTCTCTAGCATGACTGAGGTAGGGTGGAAAGTGGATTAGAGAGGGGATGGGGATACAGTGGATGAGATGGAGCAGAAGTTATCAGCACAATGTGACCCATTATTTTATTTTAGGGACAGATACATGACTTAGAGCTGGAGCATTTGGGAGCCCCTGGTTTAATCTTGACACTGCATGATTTCCCAATCACTACTTGGGACAATTTCTAAGCATTGAATCAGAATAATCTCTCAGCACCATGGCTTTTGGATATGGTCCAAAACTCCCCAAGGAAACAAAGACAAAATCATTTCATACTATAGAAAAGTAGGTGTGCTCAAGGGCCTCCTAAGGGATCATACCTATTGGTGGTCTAGTTTCCTTAGTACATCCTGTGGTGCTAAATATTCACTGTGGTGCCAGAGAAATAACCTGGCTTCTGCACTTTTAAAACATGCACTCTAGACCCTGAACTAACTTCTCTGTACTGTATCTGATTTTAAAACACAGAGAATCTGAATCAATATTAGCATCTTATAAAAAATAAAAATATAAAAATTTAATGACTAATATTCTAAGAAGTTAATAATGTGAATGTAGAATAAGCTAACATGTTGTACATTAATAAAAATCTACTTATGAATTAGTATTAAAATTTGCAAGTAATTGTGCTAAGAGATGCCAAAACTTTCATATAAAATACACAAAATTTGTGCAAATATTAGTAAAAGTACTGAATTTTTGGCACAAAGGCCTAGTCATACATTTAAATAATAGGATGAAATTTTACCTTCATTATATCATGCTATGCTCTTATTTTTTGTTAAAGTATTCAATTCCCGTTTTTTTAAATCAATAACTAAGCCAAACTTTGTACCTTTATATAAGAAACAATATTGTGCAAATGAATAATATTTCTTTATTATTATCCATGGAGCATTTATCTAAAAGTTAAACACAAAAGAACTAAGGGCAAGAAAAACTTAATAAACATAAAAATATAATTTTATATCATAGTATATAATACATATAGCTAATAAAAATTCTATTTAACAATAAACTAAAATTTGTGTTTCTAATAAAGATGTATAAATAGGAACCAAATACATAGTATTAACTTAAATAATGAAGTATTACACAAAAACCTATGGAACTGACATTTATTTTTTATTTTTAATAGCTTTATTTAAGCACCATGATTACAAACATATTTGTAGTTGGGTTTCAGTTTTAAAAAGTACAACCCCCTTCACCAGTGCAACATTGCTGCCACCAATGTCCCCATCTTACTTCTCCCCCATCCCCTGCCTGTCTTTGAGACAGGCGTTTTATTCTCTCACACTCTATCATTGTCATGATAGTTGTTGGTGTAGTTATTTTTCTACCTACACTCACTAATCTTTATGGTAAGCTTCATATTGTGCGTTGGTCCTTCCAAAACTATCTCTATTGTCTTTGGGTATTATTACCACACTGTCTTTCAATTTCCTTAAATTCCACAAAAGTCATCAAATATCTGACAACAAAGGATAGCAAACCTTGAAGAATGGGAAATAAACAAGGTGTGCCCCGAGACTGTCCATAGTTTATTTCCTTGAGAGATTATTCAGATAATAACAAAGGGAAACATGACCTGAATTAATTCCTCTGGGCTTTCAGAGATGAAGAAACAGAGCTAGTGCTAAAGGGTCTGCTAGAGCAAGGCACATAGAAGTATCCAGACAATACAGGAGAGAAGAAATATTGCAAGTGTAAAAGTTAAGATTTAATAGTGACCAGTGAACCTCTTTGATTATCCAATGTATGGATATAATAAAATTAGCTGATGTTGGAGGAAAATAGACGGGGATTATAGAAAACATTACACAGTAGTACTCCCATAGCACAGACAATCTTTTCTAAATATTGAAGTGTACCCCCAACCGGGGTACAACCAGTCATAACTACTTGGGCTTTGGGTTAAATACATAGAAAGCTTAAAATTCAGCAGTGAAAAGAGTTAACTGTAGTCTAAGCACTAGACTGGAATCACTTGCCTTAAAGACAATGCTTAAAGGGATGAATTTTTAATAACTACATTGACAGGAAGCTATATACAAGAATATCTATAAATCTAAATTTTTCAATATTTAAAAGAATAAAATTCATAATGCACTTCTGTCAGTGAAAAGTTAACAGACATGCAGACAAGCAGGAAAATATGACCTGTAATATGAAGAAACTAAAAACATAAAATGTTTAAGCCCTTAAACTAGTAAAATAAAAATAATAAAACTGGATTCTAATTGTTCAAAATAGCTCAAGAACAAGATAATTTAAATTACATTGGAAAGATTTTTTAAAGATATGGGTTTGGGCATTTTTATTTTCTTTTGGGGTTTTCTTGAGGGGTCAGCTAATTAAGAGGAGGAATATGTGGAAGGAATTGGTCTTACACAGCACAATTGAGGTACTAATAAAGTTGTACATTAGGACTTCATGTTTGCTCACAGGTCACAAGTATTAGTAGCATCTAATAAATGCAGCAAGGGTATGTGTAAGTAAATAGATACAGGAGGCTAAATGATAATAAATGTGAATCAGAGTCAGGGCTCTAGTCACATTGCATGCTACTTTAGCCAACTGGTATTGGTTTCCAAAGTCCTCTTTATGAGAAATTCAGTAGCTAAGAGGTTGAGTTGAAGTCTTAAGTCCTCTTTAATTTGCTTTATATTCATGAGTTAGTGCTTTCATTGTATAATTAAAATTGTCTAACTGTTTTTCCTATTATAAAAACCATTCTTTTCTTAAAATTTTATTTTATTGAAACAATTGTGATCATTAGAATTCTTCATAGTTGAATTTGAGATATACATGAGTCAGGGCCCTTTCCACCACCAGTGTCAGTCTCCCTCCACCAATGAACCAGAGAGCATCCTATACCACTATCCTTTACCCTCTGGCTTGCTAGTAAAATAGGACCTTTTGAGTTTAGATTTTTAAAAGTATAGGCCCCTTGATTCTATTATCATTGACATAGGGATATTTAGTTCTATACTTGTTTATTTCTCCACCAATGCATCAGAGACCACTTGGCCTCTGGCCCCCAGTCTTTCTTTATTCCTTTCCTCTTAGTTTTATAGAAAAACTCATTCTACAACAAGGTAGACACAGAGGGAACCACTTATATTAGTAGCCTGGGGGGCCAAGGAGGGAGATATGAATTGCATGCTGGGAACAGGATTGGAGGGAAGACAAAACTGGTGGTGGGAATGCTCTGGGTTCAATGCCGCTATATACCTAAAATATTACTGTGTAGGATTTGTAATCATTTTGGTCACAATAAAATTATTAATAAAAAAGAAAGCTGTGGGAATATGTAATCAAAGAAAGTAATCTGTGTCCAAGGTATAGAACCATTCTTATAACCGCTCGAATCCATCCCAATTGTTTGTAACCATTGAATTTGGTTCTCAATGATTTTATCAAGAATCTATGTTTGGTTCACAATGATTTTATAGGTAATCTATGTGTCTGCTTATATGAGATACTTTGTCTATAATAGCGTGTTGTCCTTTTTCTGATTTTGGTCTACAGAAAATGTTGATCCTGTGAAATGTGTTTGGTATAATGCTTTTTTCCCAGTATTTTGAAAGAACTTGAGTAACTAATATACTGCTTGAAACTTTAGTAGAACTTAATAATGAAACCATCTGTTTCTGAGGGTTTATTTACAGAAGATTTTTTAATTCTTCCATTTCTTTGTAATTGATCTGTCTAGTTTTGTTTTTGTGGTTTTTTTTTTTTTTTTGGTTTTGGGGCCACACCCAGTGATGCTCAGGGGTTACTCCTGGCCTTATGCTCAGAAATCGCTCTTGACTTGGGGGACAATATCGGATGTCAGGGGATCAAATCGAGGTTCGTCCTAGGTTAGCATGCTCAAGGCAGACGCCTTACCTCCCTGCGCCACCGCTTGACCCCAAGATATGTTTAGTTTTTAAATGTCCTTTTAATTAGTTTGGGAGATGATATTATCCTAAAAAGATAGACATTTCTTTTAGGTTCTCTAAAGTAGTTAAGCTGTTCAAAGATATCTCTAATTATCTTTTTATCTTTTAGTAAATGGAACTTCTCACAAACAAACATTTTAAAATTAGACCTGCTTCAAAGAAAATAGCAGGGGAAAAGAGTACTCTGAATAAAATAAAAAACACATTTCACAGTCTGTGTTATATTGCTAAAGAAGAGCTATATATTTATCAAATATAAGTTAGAAAATAAGAACATTTTAATCAAATACCAATGGTCAAATGGTACATGAATAATTTCTCTACATCATTGGATATCAGAGAGATTTAAATAAAAAATACACAACAATGAAACATCTCACACCACAGAGACTGGCACCTATCACAAAAAATAAGAACCATGCTGGTGTAAATGCAGGGAGAAAGGGACTCTCATTCATTGCTAGTAGGAAGGAAAATTGGCCCAGCCTTTTTGGAAAACGATATTCCTCAAGCCAGAGTGGTAGTGTGGAGCTGTAAGGTGTCTGCCTTGCCAGCACTAGCCTAGGTAGGACCACAGTTTGATTCCCCTGCATCCCATATGGTCCCCCAAGCTGGGAGCGATTTCTGAGCACTTAGCCAGGAGTAACCACTGTGTATCACTGAGTGTGCTCCCCCCAAAAAAAACAAAACAAAACAAAAATCACCTAGAAATTGAACTTCCATATGACCCAGCAGTATCTCTCCTAGGAATATTAAATAGAAGTCCAAAAAAGGCAATAGAGAAAAACCCTCTAATTTTCTATGTTCACTGCAGCACTATTTACAGTAATACTGAATATAAAATAGATTAGTGGATAAAGAAACAGTGGTACATCTTACATCTATACAATTGAATCCTATGTAGCTCTTGGGAAAAATAAAGTCCTGAAAGTTGCTTATACATGGATGGACAAGGAGACCAATTTGTTGAGTGAAATTAATCAGAAAGAGGGATAGACAAAGAATGATTGGATTCATTTGGGGAATATTAAATAAAAATGAAAAATGGCAACAATATCCAGAGACATTAGAGACTATGGCCAGTAGAACCAGTCCATAGTAGGAAGTTTAGTGAGAGAGGGCAGTTAGGGCAAAGAAGGGTCTATATGACAATAATATTTGGAAATGATCACTCTGGACAAGAACTGGTTGCTGAAAGGAAATAAACTGATATGCATCATACCCCTCCAAAAACAATATTACAAACCACAGTATCTAAAAAGGAGAAAAAGGAATATAGAAAATGCAATTGAGAGAGAGGTAGAGAGAGAGGAGAGAGAGAGGAGAGAGAGAGAGAGGAGAGAGGAGAGAGAGAGAGAGAGAGAGAGAAGAGAGAGAGAAGAAAATTGTCTGCCACAGAGGCAGGCAGAGAAAATTGTAATGGGAGGACAAGTCAGAAACTGGAGGCTGAAAATATGCACTGGTGAGTGAGTTTTATATTGTATGACTGAACCTCAATCATGAACATTATTGAAACTGTGAAAAAATACCTATGTAATAAACAAGCTATAACCACAGTGTTTAAAAAAGCAATTTAAATTTTAAGAGGATATTTTAATCAAGGACTTTAATTCCCACTTAAGAAAATAATCAATTAAGATAGATAAACTTAATTAATAAATAAAATATTAATGCAATAAAATTTAACATTTAGAGATATTCAATACAAGCAAAAGTTTTACTTTTAATATCAATAAAATATTACTTTATTTCACATAGAAAAATAGAGTTCAAAGTTAACAATAGCAGAAATAAAATAAATATGATTATATAACTCTTATAGGAAGTACTAGATAAAAATCCATGGATTTTAAATGGAGCAAGGAAAGCTTCTTCTACAAGTGGTGTTGGCACAACTGGTTAGCCACTTGCAAAAAACCGAACTCAGACCCTCAGCAAACATCATGTATGAAGGAAAAATCTAAATGAATTAAAGATCTTGATATCAGACCTGAAACCATAAGGTATATAGAACAACGCATAGGTAACACACCCCATGACACTGAAACTAAAGGCATCCTCAAGGAGGAAACTGAACTCTCCAAACAAGTGGAAGGAGAGGTAAACAATGATGAGATACCATCTCACTCCACATAGATTGTCGCACATCACAAAGAATGAGAACAAGCAGTGTTGTTGGGGATGTGGAGAGAAGTGAACTCTTATTCACTGCTGGTGGGAATTCTGTCTAGTCCAGTGGTCAGCAACTAGCGGCTCTAGAACCACATGCGGCTCTTTCCACCTTTTTAATGCGGCTCTTCTGTGTGCTAGGCGGCTGCTCCAGGAGTCAGAACTCTGTTCCTAGCCTCTGTCAGCGAGAGCCCTGTGTGGCTCTCAAAATAAATTTCGTTTTGTTTTTTTTGTTGTTGTTTTTGGGTCACACCCGGCAGTGCTCAGGGGTTACTCCTGGCTCTATGCTCAGAAATCGCTCCTGGCAGGCACGGGGGACCATATGGGACGCCGGGATTTGAACCACGGACCTTCTGCATGAAAGGCAAACACCTTACCTCCATGCTATCTCTCCGGCCCCTCTCAAAATAAATTTCAATTGTGGTTTTGGCGAGATTTGGCTCAGTTGAAAAAAAAAAAGGTTGCCTAGCCCTGCCCCCACTTACAGGGGGAAATAAGGGAGGCAGCAAGACCAAACTGATGCAAGACTACTAAGTAGTAGGTTAGATACAGAGGGGACCATATAGTCTAACCGCCCTGAGGGTGAGGGAAGAGGAAATGGGAGGTAGGACAAAAACGGAGGGTTAGGGAGGACAATTTGGGGATGGGAAGCCCCCCTGATTTTATGTAAATATGTACCTAAAAAATTATTGTCAACAATATGTAAGCCACTATGATCAAAATAAAAATTATATTAAAAAAAAATTTCAAAGTTTATAAGTCAAACTAAGTATTCTGTCAGAATACAATGGAATTAAAGTGGAAATCAACAATCGTATAATAAGTAAAAAGTGCCTAGGTAAACATTAGCATAACAACAAAATAAAATTCTAAAATAAATAAATAGTGAAAACAATTAAATTTTGTTTCTCTGAAATACTGACAAAATGTTTTTCTTTTATAAATATTTATTAAAATAAAGGGAAAATTTGAGATGACATATTCCTCAAAAAAAAAAAAAAAAAAAAAAAAAAAAAAAAAAAAAAAGGTTGCCTACCCCTGGAATCCAACCTGTATGGAAAACAGTCCTCCAAAAATGGGAAATTGAGCCCCCATCTGATCCAGCTATACCACTTTTAGGGATAGACCCTAGAAACACAAAAATACAATACAAAAATACCTTCCTCACATCTGTATTCATTGCAGCGCTATTTATAATAGCCAGACTCTGGAAACAACCAAGATGCCCTTCAACAGATGAATGGCTAAAGAAACTGTGGTACATATACACAATGGAATATTATGCAGCCATCAGGAGAGATGGAGTCATGAAATTTTCCTATACATGGATGTACATGAACTCTATTATGCTGAGTGAAATAAGCCAGAGGGAGAAAGATAGTAGCAGAATAGTCTCATCTATGGGTTTTAAGAATATTAAAAGACATTTTTGCAATAATTCTCAGAGACAAAAGAGAGGAGGGCTGGAAGGTTCAGCTCACGACATGAAGCCCACCACAGAGTGATGAGTGCAGTTAGAGAAACAACTACATTGAGAACTATAACAAAGTGAATGAATAAACAAAGTAGAAAGCCTGTCTAGAGTACAGGCGGAGGGGGGGGTGGGGAGGAGGGAGATTCAGGACATTGGGGGACATGGGGATGTTTCACTGGTGAAGGGGGGTGTTCTTTACAAGACTGATACCCAACTACAATAATATTTGTAATCAAGGTGTTTAAATAAAGATATTAATAAAAAATTCTTTCTTCAGATTAAATGTAAAAAAAAATCCATGATAGAAAATTTAAGAGAAATAGTTGAAGTGGACACATTTTTTGAAAAACATAAACTACTAAAGAAAAAATAATTAATTAATTAATTAATATATTTTTAGAGAAGAAATACAGTTTTAGCTAAAATAATATTTTTTAGTGAAAAATTCTGGAGCAGAATGGCTTCATTGTCAAACTTTAATAATTTCAATTTTCCATAATTTGTTCAGGACAGCAAAGTGGCTAAAATGAATACTAAGCTATTATATGGCGCCAAATTTTATCCTAAATCAAAGAAATGTTTTAAGATTACTATAAGTCAATATATATTTAAAGCATGAATGCAAATTGTTCTAAATAAATTTCTTCAAAATGGTTCATCAAAAGGTGAACAGAATGTGTAGTAACCAAATGTAATTTATTCCAACAATGTTAATTTTGCTATTAAATATTTTATGTTCATATGCAGCATTAAAAGATGTAAATTTTAATTATCTATTATTAATCGATTGGGATTGCATTAAACTCAGAATTTTTATCTATGTTGATAGTTTTTAGTATAGTCTTACACATTTTTTGTTTAATTTTTGCTTTTTGGGCCACACCTGGTGACACTCAGGGGTTATCTCTGCCTATGCTCTCAGAAATTGCTCCTGGCTTGGGGAAATATATAGGATGCCAGGGAATCAAACTGCGGTCTGTCCTAGGTTAGCAGGTGCGAGACAAATGCCCTACCACTTGCCTCACTGCTCTGGGCATGTCTTACACATTTTTGGGTTAGAAATGCAACACATTTTTATTTTTATTAAACAATTTCTTTATTTAAACACCATGATTACAAACATAATTGCAGTTGGATTTCAGTCATAACAAGAACAACCCCCTTCACCAGTGTAACTTTCCCATCACTAATGTCCCCTTTTCTTCCCTTCCCCAACCCCCGCCTGTATTTGAGACAGGCCTTCTACGTTCCTCACTCACTGACATTGTTATGATAGTTCTCAGCATAGTTATTTCTCTCACTGCACCCACCACTCTTTGTGGTGAGCTTCATATCTTGAACCTGTCCTTCTGGCCTACATCTCTAGGAATTATTTCAATGTCTTTAAATTTTCTTAAAACCCTTAGATGAGTGAGATTATTCTGTGTGTATGTCCCTTTGAGTAATTTCGCTCAGCATAATAGATTCCATGTACATCCGTGTATAGGAATATTTCATGACTTCATTCACCTGATGGCTGCATAATATTCCATTTTGTATTTGTACCACAGTTTCTTTAGCCATTCATCTGTTGAAAGGCATCTTGTTTGTTTCCAGAGTCTGGTTATTGTAAAAGTGCTGTGATAAATATAGGTGTGAGGAAGGTATTTTTGTATTGGATTTTTGTGTTCCTAGGGTATATCCCTAAAATCAAATGAGAGCTCAATTTCCAATTTTTTGAGGATCTCCATATTTTTTTCATAAGGGCTGGATGAGATGGCTATCCCACCAACAGTGAATGAGAGTTCCTTTTACTCCACGTCCCCGCCAGCACTGATTGTTCTTGTTTTTTTTGTTTTTGTTTTTTTTTTTTGTGTGTGTGTGTGTGTGTGATGTATGCCAATCTCTGTGGTACCTCATGCAACAAATTTTTATATTTTGAAAATTCTATCCTGAAAATCTGTTAATCTCACATATTAATTTTTGCAACATTTTGTACATTCTACTAAATTACACATATAAACTAACAGAACATCTGCAACTAGATATTATTTCTTTTTCCTTTCCTATCTGAAGGCATTTTATTTTGTGTTTTGCAAGAAGTTCCCCATAATCCAGAAAAAATTCTACTCAGAGGTAAACCTGTCTTTAGTCATTAAGTACACTCTAAGTTTTAAGGTTTTCATAAATGACATTTAAATTGAGTAATTTCATTTTCATCTTTGTTGTGCTGGGAAATGATATAAGAAAATATGGATGTTAGATTTTCTCAAAACACTTTCTTAACATAAAAATATGATCGTGACAAAAAGGTACAAGAAAACTTCCTTTTAATATATCAAAATATGAAATACTTAGAAGTACACCTGTCAAGAGATGTGCAAGACCTGCACCATTACATAAATTATCACTCGAAAACAATGGGAAGATAGATAGAAATACACTGTGATTGTTTCAGGAAAAGCAATGCTTGTATGAATTTAATTACCACCAAACTGACCTTTAATTTTAACACAATCCCAATCAAAATTGGAGCAGGATTTGTGTAGAAATTAACTGATTCTAAAATTTCTATAGCAATTTAAAGGACTTTAAAGTAGACAATTATGTACAATGATTGACTTGTTCATAAATCTTAATTTATGTATACAGACTGAAATTATATCAATAATAAACTATTTCTCCTGAGCAGATATATAAAATGGGAAAGCAAATGCATTGGGAAACCTCAAAGAAAAGGAATTTAGGAAAGAAAACAGCAATTGACCTAACAGAGGGGTACATTATATGTCAGTGGAACAGAATATAAAGACTACAAAATACAGAGAATGCAAAATGCAAAGAATACAGAGACCAATACAATTAAAGCACAAATCAGAGAATGAATTAATAGAAATAAAATGAAAGTTGGCTTCCAGTGCCTATGATGCTAACAACATCGTGTTTGAAACAAACTGAAAATTATGAATAGAAAAGTACAATAATCCAAAATATTTTGGGTTACATAAATTACTAACATATAAAAGTTATTCCAGGCAAAAATCACAAAGACCATTGTGACAACTATTTCAATAATTGTTGGTCATCTGGTAATTCAGCCCAGGCTGGTAAAGGGCATATTATGAAAAAATATTTGTATTCAGAATATACTCTCAATCTCAAATCAGCATGAAAGTACTGCGGTATGAAAGAGACGGGATCAAGGCTGACTCCAAAACTTCATCTAGACAACCTACAAGAATAGACTGCCACTTACTGAAATGAAAAACAGGACAGTTTTAAGGCACTTGAAGTTATTAAGCTTGTCAAGCTAGTCAAGTGGAAATGTAACCCTAGATCAGTGAAGCAGCCCTGGCTTTAGGAATGAACATGATAGTTAGACCCAGAGAGTAGATGAAGGAATAATAGTGATGTGGAAAAAGTGAAGCATCAAATAAATAACAAGACGAATGGGAAGAAGCAGCTGTAAAGATGGAAGGAGAGAAGAATGTGGTGTTTGGGGAGCTGTGTGAAAACAGTATTTCAAAGGGAATAATTAATAAAGGCATCAACTCCATAGAATTGGTCACCAGGTGCAGAATCTAGTTCATTTGTCAATGTAAATCTGAATACAATGTAAGTTTGAGTACAATGTAAGCATGATTATAGTAGTATTACGAGAAGATGAGAATAGAGAATTCAGGACAGAAAGCACAACTCTTGGGGTCATTTTCTTAAAGGAAAGTAAAGAAATAGGACAACTAAGGATGAGGTATAAAATAAGGGGAAAATAGAAATTCATCAAAATTTACTTTAAGATGTTGAGATTAATGGAAAACTTTTTAAACCTTTATTTGGATGCATATGATATTACAAATGACTATTACAAATCACTATGTCTTAGTAACTAGAAAACAAATGGATTGTTAGAAAAAGATAGTGTTTGTCTTCTATGGTGTGCCAGTGACTGTTTCAGTGGTCTGAATGATTGTGTGCCTTTATGTCCTCATAGAAGACATAAACAAAAGGAAATGGGTAAATTGGAGTATTTTATCTAGAGATTTTCATAATGAGCACTGTATATGGTATCTAGTATGATTGAGCATAGAGGAGTAAAATTAGGGTGTTCACCTTTTGTTTCCAAGAACCACTATGAACAAAGTTGCTGAAAAGTTATTTTATACTTGGTAAAATTAAGGCATTAAAACATATTGTTAGTAAATCTTGTTCTGATTCATAAATTGAGGGGGGGGAATGGATGGTATCAGGACCAAGCAGCCGTATGAACATTGAGTAAAAATAAACAAATGATCAGACTTACACACCAAACCCAAAGTCAATGACAGAATCAATTCCCAATCTACAACAAACTATACACTAGCAGTCTGGGGAGCAAAGGAGGGAAATAGGGGAGGCTTGCTGGGAACAGGGTTAAAGGAAGGACAACACTGGTGGTGGCAATGCTCCTGATTCATTGTCATGATGTACCTTAAATATTACTGTGAAAGATTCATAATTCACTTTGATCACAATAAAATTATTTTTTAAAAAAAGAAGAAAGATAGTGTTTGTGAACAATTTCTCACTTTTAGTTTTTTTTAATAAAATCTTTAAGCACCATGATTACAAGCATGATTGTAGTTGGGTTTCAATCATAAACATAACAGTCCCCTTCACCAGTGCAATTTCTCACTTTTCATTTATCAGTTTCACCACTAGAAAAATATAATTGTTGGGAAGATAATTATTGGAAAACAAGACTTTCTCTTTAATATTCCAGGTCTTAGCAACAACACACTATAGAACTTCTCCAACATTTATTGAAAATCATGTACCTTGGCTTAGCCCCATGGCCTTAAGCTACATGTATGGGTGTGGCTACCACCAAAGAAGTATTTTCAAAGCCTGGGCAAGCTTTTCATTTAGTAACCATCTGTTATGATGATTCAAGTTGCCTACAATTATTCTGAAATGAGAAACAAATTTTTCTATGTGTTAAGAAACTACTTTTTTCAGGTGATTATTATGTATCTTTTACTAAGGGTCTAAATTCAATTTAATGAGAAACTAGAGAGATAGAAATGCAAATATATATACTATGTAGATGATGAATCTTGTAGATAGTTAAAAACCCTTCAAATATAAAAACCATTTATTAGCTGTAGGTAGTTCTGCTATAAAAACTGTGATATTTTTACACTTTCTAAGAAGCAAATTAGGAAAAAACATTTGAATAGTTATTTGTTGTTGTATTGTTTTTTTATTTGGGGACCACATCCTGTGGTACTCTGGGGATACTCCTGTTCTGCGCTCAGATATTATTTCTGGAAAACTTTGGTAACCATATAGAATGTCGGGGCTCGAACCCAGGTTGATTTCATGAAAGGCAATTTCCCTACTATTTCTCCAGCCCCAATAAAATTAAACCAAATTTTAAAGCTGGATCAACATTTCCTTATGAAGGATAGAGTGCATCAAACAAAATGAGATACAGTCATGACACAGATCTGTTTTACCCTAGGAGGTTCATTTTAAAAGCTCTCACTCTAGGGCTTGAGTGATAGTCCAAATTGGATTACATCCTTGGCACCCCCATGGTTATCCAAGGCCCATGAGGAGTAATACCTGAGCACCTCTGAACATGGCACAAAAGCAAACAACAAGAAAGGAATATTAGATTAAGAATTCTAAGGCAAAGATATTTCTTGTAGCATTGACTCATATAATCAGATTCAGTTCTTAACTTGGGCACCATGAATAAAGTTTAAAATGAAATCAGCAACAAGGAGAAAAGCATAAAATAAAACTAATTGAGTTTCTTAATGACATGCTTAAACCTCTTACTCAAGCTATACCGATTCCTGCCCATGTATTCCATGTTAGCCAATAACTCCCTTTATATTTGAGGCCTATTATAGCAGAATTTTCTCCATTACACTGGAAGAACCCTAAAGAACCCTTTATTCATCATTTTATTTATTACATTGATTTTAACTTATCCAAGTGGCAGGTAAATACAATACCAGCCATAGATACTGCATGAAGGGAGCTTATAATAAAGACATAGGTAGCTTTTTTGGCTCATAAAACAAATTAACAACAACAATGGGATGTGTTATCAAGTCTATAAAATTCTATTAATTTATGGGAATTCAATTGAAAGAATTATTAACTAAAATGTTCAAGGTGAATAATTGAATGCAGCAAATTATAAAATATGATCCCTAATTTTCTGCTTTAGTATTTTCATCATTTAGGAATATAATTTCTCCTGTTGAAGAGTCTACTTCTCCACTTATCAGAAATTCAGGCAAATGCTATGATTTTTTGCCAAGTAAAGGTTGTCATCACATGAAATTTGGAGGACTAGACAGACCAGCTTCTATTTTTTTTTTATCTTATAATCATTACAAAAGAAGTGCTCACTGGTCCCCATGTGGAATACTGATGCACTATATTCCCTGTTCTAATCTGCCTACCTAAACTGAATGGTCTTGCAATATAGCTTATTCTATTAAAATAACCATGTCACTGGTACTGCTAATATGCTAAATACTGGTCGATGAATAAGACAAGTATCATGCCTATTGCAAAGTGATTTTCATGATGATATGAAAAAAACTGATAAAGAAGGTGGTAAGGACATATCCCATAGGCTTTTAAACTTCAAAAGAAGATGTATGCAACTGTAACTTCTGTGTAATAAGCAGTCAGTGGCTTGTATATGCAAAAATTATGTGTTTTTTATTGTTGTTTATTGGGCATTGTTCAGGATTTATTCTTGGCTTTGCATTTAAGGATCACTACTAACAGGGATCTTGGGACCCTACAGAGTGTCTAGGATTGAACCCAGGTTCAATCATGTTCAAGCAAGCACTCAAACTATTATATGATCACTCCAGAGCCATGGCAGGTAAGAATATAAATAGAGACAATGGGGAGAAGAGAGTTTGGAGTCTATAGGAATCTCTTTGGCAAGGAGGATAAGATAAAGATTTGGAGTTTATGGTGATTTTTTCATGTATCAACTCTCTTGTCTGAAGTTTGGAAGCTTCTAAATAAAGTACATAGTTACCATTCTTTATGAACATGAACAAACTCTTCCAAACATTTCAGAGTCAATTATCTCCAAAATTACTTAGTGAAATAAACTAATATCCTCAGTCTTAGAACTATAAATTGATAGTCCTATGTAGAATATAAACCATGGTATTTAAGTAAAGTATTTTAAATGGGTTATTAATCTCCACATTAGAGGAGAATTTATGAAATACAATGAAGAAAACATCAGTAGAACTTCCAGAACTTCCTTCCTGCAGAGGAAACTTCAACAAGATGACCATAGTGGCAAAAGACAGCAAAAACTAAAGTAAATCAAGAGGATTATATCAAATTTAAAGTGTTTTGAGGACCACAGAATCAGTAGTATACTCAGAGCACTTTTGGATGATATTTTTCCAAAGAAGACAAGTGTGTGATCAACAGGTATATTAAAAAGTTCTCATCACTCATAATTAGGGAATTGCAGATAAAAATAACAATGATATAATATTGAATGCCAGTGAGAATGGTACATATCCAACAGTCTAGAAACAACAACTATTGGCTGAGTTGTGATGAGAAAGGTATCCTTATCCACCATTTGTAGGATAGATCTCTAGGAATGTCAGCATTTTAGAAAACAATATGGAGATTTACAGAAAAAAAGTAGAACTACCATAAGTTTCAGCAAGATCGCTTCTTGGTATCTATTCCCCAAAACAGAAAAATCAATAATTTTAAGGGATATTGCAAACCTATGTCCATTGCTTCACTTAGTCCAACAGCTAAAGATATGAAAACAAGTCAAAACCCTAGCTATGAGTTGATGCAGAAGTTGTGGCTTATAGACACAAATGGAATACTATGCAGTCAGTTCTAAGTGAGAATACAATTATACAACTAGCAAGTACAGGGATGAAAGTAGAGGAGATTAGGTTCAGTGAACTCAATAATC